>NC_137969.1:87191551-87435133 GCF_963924665.1 Micromys minutus | reverse complement strand
CTATGGTGTTACATATGAGCAAGAAGAATTACAAAACAAATTATTTTTGATTTTCAAGTAACTGTTGAACCTTTAATTTGTAAGAACAATGGCCAGATAATTGTTTAAATTGAAAAGATCCATTAACTGATATACAATCTGTATAGTATATTAACATTTTATTAATACTAATATTTTAGGGATCTATCTTGAATTTTCATGGAATGATGTTATAAACAACAATAAAAAAGGGTAATGAAAAGCTACTTTGTTTTACTTTCTCTGGAAGTTATTTCTACATAGGCCTTTTAATTAATAAAATGACTGATTTATTGCTTGTTGATATTGTTTATACAAGAGGTTTTAAAACATAACCAATAGATATTGGAAATGTTATTATTAGATGGTCTGTAAATATAAGATTTGAGATTCAAATAAAGGAATTATTGATATTTAAAGCAGATAAAGTAATATTTTAAAACTTCCAAATTTATTTGATTTTTCCAGTTTTAACTCTGTCATAGAGGCCTTCCCCCCCTTTTGGTGGTGAGTAATTGATTAAGAATTTGACAGAGGATATGTAAAACCTAAGCAAAGCTCTCTTGCTTCAGTATTACTAATCATATAAAAGATTACTAAAATGTATAGAGTTTGGACTGGGCAAGTCTGGGCAAGTGTTTGAGTGGCTTCCTCAATCTATTGAAAATTTTGGTTTTGTATTTTTTAAAAATTTTGTGTGGATATGTTTTTGTTTTAATCTCAGGTATAGGATAAGAGGATGCTTCACAGCAGGTGATTATGATTTGCCTCCTGCACTAGCAGGGGATGGTTTTGCCAACTGCTGATAGTTTCTTCAAGTTTGTGATATTTGGAATTCTGAAAACTTTTGAGAGGGTATAAATTTGAGAGCCCTGATGTGGGTGGGGTGCTTTTAGGAGGCTGCTGCAATTTGTCAGGTAGTTGTGAGCAAAGAGGAGAAGAAATTATATTTCCTGAGGCATTGGATTACCCCAAGAAACTCAAGCCCTTAATCAGCAGGGCTTGATCACTTAGTCTAAAGAGAGCTATGCCCCCTTTCCCCTCTAGCCTTTTTTCTCTCCTATTTAGTGTTGGGGAGTTGAAAGAGATTAGGGTGGAATAAGGGTTGGAAGGATGGTAGATATAAGAACCCAATAAAGTAGACAAAAAAGTACACCAACAATCTAGGTATGTGATGTTTTTATTTAAGTTAGTTAGAAAAAAGTGACTTTATTTTTAAAATAAATAAATGAAAAGATTGAGTTTTTTACAAGAATATACTTCTATCATATAGCCCAAACCTGATGATTAACTTAAAAGGAAACATGGGTCTTATATTTATTAGAGATGATTTCAGAGACATTTTAAAGTGACAAGAAAAAAATGAAATTACCTAAATCCTAATCTAATCTGTGTGTCCTAAGATTTATTCCAAATCTTCCATTATATGTAAATTTGCTACATTTAATTTTTAAACTTCAACTCCCTGTTTTTACCTAGGGACATACCACCCTAATCACCCCCATCTCCTCTAAATCCCCATTTCTTTTGAAGTATACGTATTTTTTATTTTTCCTGTTTTAATCCCTCCTTGTTTTAGTCTTTGTAGAAGTAGAACACAGATAAAAGATTATTATTTTATTATTTGTTTCATGTTTCCTTTTAAATGAATCATCAAGTTTGGGCTATACAATAGAAGTATATTCTTCACCTGTAAAAAGCTCTATCTATCTATATGACATTTATTTATCCATATATTAGTGATTTTTCATTTAAATTTACTTAGTTTTAAAATAAATTTATTTACTTTAAAAATAAAGTCACTTTTTTAGCCTTTCAGATATTTCTGTTACTAATTAATGAATGGGTTAGTAGTCAAAAAAATTAGGAGAACATGAAAGAAATCAAATGGTGATAGTCTTAATCACTCTGGTTAACATTAATAAATAATTCTAAATTAATTTTAAAAAATCAGACCCCTACATAGCTTCTTACTACTAGCCAAGTTAGACAAATGTAAGCTTTTTATTATAAAAATCACAGTGACTACAAAGTAAAAATATCACAGTGAAATATTTCAAACTTAATTTGGCCACTCTTAAACTTAGAAAATAGGGAACACTTCGTAATAATCTGGTTTCAATAAGCATCTTAAACTTTTAAATCTCATAGAAAATGTTCTTGTACTGATAATAGCTGCTTAAAAAGCAACTTTATACTGATCCTTATGTTGCAATGATGTTAAAATAGCTGACCATGGTTAGCAAAGAAATGCAATCCGGAGGGCACACTACTACAGCACTCTTGAAAAGGAGGATGCTCAAGGCAAGGGACAAACCATTTGCATGGATACTTACCCTCACTTCCTGTACTCAAGATACCTGAGCATGATGAGACCAATCACAACAACTCCAACAACTGCAAGAAAAGGAAAATAAATAGCATGTAACTCTGAGAATTGTTAAGGCCTAGATGAATTATTAAGGTCGACTAGGTAAAATGCTATGGCCTATAACAGCTACTTGGTTTGCCTGCCGTTATAAGAAAAATTTCTCATGTGTTTCTGCTGTTACTAGGAAACTTTCTAACACCAAGATTGATTGTATAATCTATTATGTTTGTGCCCTTAGAAACCAATTAGAAGTCAGTAGAACCATTTTGTATAGTTACTTACAATAAGCTTGGACCCAAACCAACCACTTTTTGCACCTGTATATAAGCATTTATGGTATAAGCTGCCCATGGGAGAGACTCCAATATAAGAGAGATACTTGATTCAATATAAGAAACTATTTTTCAAGACCTCCCTGGGACACATCCTACTTAGCAGAAAGAGGCATGTATGTGGGTGACTGACATTCTGGTTAGCAAATTAAGACATAAATGTTAGACAAGTCCCATCGCGGTGGACAAGTTAGGACATGGATTTTAGACAAGGCAAGTTCCCTGCCACAGTTTAATACTCCAACCAATGGGAGCAGGATAAATGTAAAACAAAGGCATGTTCCTAAAGAAATACCCTATCCATAAATCCTGATTGGTGAAATAACTTGGCACAGATATTTGTGGATTTGGGGCTTTAAAACCCTGTAGGATCTTAACTCGCATCATGGTTCAGTTCCTGGTCGACTAGCCCTGAGGTGTATGCTCAGTAAATTATCCCTTTCTAACTGAGATAAATGTTTGCGTGGTTTGTGGGGCAATTACCATCGAGAATGACCACCAAGACTCAAACTCTAAGCAGAATAAATAAATCAGTTATAATTCAGTGGTAAGGAGTTAGAGATTGAGATCCCATTCCATGTGGACTCTTAATTCTCTAAATTCAATTATCTGGAATTACAGAGCACAGTAAGAAAGAGGAGATCTTTGGCTTAATTTAAAAAATTATCAGAAGCATACTTAGGAAGAACATTCATAGTACGTCATCTTAAGAAAGCACACATTGCTTACAGGCTACTTCTAACCAGACATATAGAATATGAAATAATGTAAGTTAACAAAGGGTAATACATAAACAACCAGGTTTTTCTACGTTAGTTAATTTCAAGTTTAAAAAGTATACAAGCCAAAAAAAAATCCATTTAAAAAAAATGTGCTGCTTTACAGTAACAGATTTAAGCAGTGAAAAGTTTGGGATACTTACTTGAAGTAATAACAATCAAAGCAATAATTCATATCTAAGGAAAAAAGAAGTCAAACATTTAGAAGTCTCTAAGTTAGTTCAGATAATCCACACTTAAGAGAACACAATCATTAATGTACCCAAGTCATTTATATCAAAGAATACTTAAAAGCCCATTCCCAAATTTGGGGTCTAATTTGTGAAATTCAATTTTCAGTATTATTTCTTTTCTTACTCCATCAGTTTATTTATTAAGGGTTATTATAGAACAATTAGAAGAAACTGAATAGAGGAAAATCATTACACAATATACTATCTTCGTGTATTTGGTTTGGTTCAGTGTGCATTCTACAGTTTCTTATAATTTTGTAAAGAAATCCATTTTCCCAAAAAGTGGATCCGTACAATGTTATAAATAAGTTTCAGTCAATTAATTAAACAGATACTATTTGCAGTTTTTACAAATAATACTCTATCTTACCAGAGCCCAGTCTTCCTCCCTGTACCCTCATCCCACCCACCCCTACCTTCCAAAGTGTAACCCAAGATGTGGAGATATAGCTCAGTAGCAGAGCATTTATGTGACATGTTCAAGAAATGTCTGCATATATTGATAAGTCATGCAGAAAAACTTAAAATCATAATTGATGGGTGTGCTAGTTTTTTTTTCTGTTGATGAGATAAAATACTTTATCCAAAAACAACATAGGGAAGGAAAGAATTTGTCTGGGTTATAATTCACTCAGGGAAGTCAAGCAGGCCTGTCAGCTATTCCATAGTACATTATCTTTAACCAGGAAACTCACCGTTGAGGGAATACAGCAGAAACCATGAAGAAAGGTTATTGCTAGCTTGCTTTTGTTTTTTAGGGTTGGTTTGGTTTTTTTTTTTGTTGTTGTTGTTTTGTTTGCTTTCTTTCTTTTTTCTTTCTTTCTTTCTTTTTTTTTTTTTTAGGAACTAGCTCTGTACACTGGACTGGCCTCAAACTTACAGAGATTCAGGAATTAGGGTTTGGCCTCAAATTTACAGACATTCACCAGCCTCTGCCTCCAGAATGGTGAGATTAAAGGTGTGAACTACCACTGCCCAGCTTTAACTAGTTTTCTTAAACAGTGTAGAACCATCTGCCCAGGGAAAGGCTCATAGTGGGTTGAGCTCTCCTACATAAGTCAGCAATCAAGACAATACCCTTTCCCCATGCCTGCAGGTCAAATCTAGGCAATCTCTAAATTGACACTGCTTTTTCAGGCTATATCAAATTAACCGTTGGTTACCAGAGAACATTCAGTTCTACAAAATCTTAAGATTTGGAAGTATTTATGTCTAGTAATGTATTTGATTCTACATAAAATTGCATAATTTTTATTAAATTGCTGTCAAAATGAAAGGTTAGTCTGAATTCTGCCCTTTACAGTTATCCCATGTTTAACAGTTTAAGAAAGCACTGTGATGGTTTGACCAAATGATTTTCATTTCACATTGGTATGATGCTGATACATATTCAGCAGAAACCAGTGTTGAACTTTGAATTTTCACCTTTGCCTGAGTTAGCAATATGATATAAGGCTATGTCTGAGATTTTGGCAGCATTGGCAAGCCTCTGTTCCTACAGAGCCAGGATCACATGAGTGAAATCCAAACTCTGACCATGTTACCATCTCCCATAATCTCCAAATATTCAAATCAGAATATTCAATTTAGCATGGGTTTTTTCAGATGTAATTTTCCATGTGTATGGAGACACAATTGTATAAAAACATAAGCCAAAAGTAATTTTTTTTGAATTTTGACCATTTATTAAATACTTAAGATTGTAAACAAGTAATTATTTCCAAAATTTAGGTTATGCTGAAATATCAAATGAACTGTACATGGAAGTCATTATTGGGGAAGAGGAAGGAACTCTTCTTGAGATTCAGCTTGAGGACTCTGATGTTAATAAAACAGTTTCAGTTTTCCCTGTTGTCTATACTGTATCATATGGTAGGATACTAGTATTTTTACCTAAGTACATAAAGTATGTATTGACTATGCCTTTGAGCAATTAAACATTCTCTTTTGTAATGCCACAGTTTGTGGGCTAACTGAATAAAATATTCTTCAGTGAATTGATCCAAGAAGAGTAATCGTTACTAATCTAGATTTTTGTTTCCTATGAAGTTGTTAAATTTCATTGAATGTTTACTGTTGTAACTATACTTGATTCTGTTTAATGTATTGTATAATGTATTTTGTATAAACTGAAGTCTATATAAGTTATGTTAAACCAATCTTTCACAGAAAACAAACATTAACCCAACTTATAGTGTCTGTGTATATCAGACATTAATAGGAAGAAAATTACATGGAAGACAAGTTGTGTTTTATGTGCTTTAACACCAGCCTACTAACTTTCCTATTATTAAGACCTTTCTATGAAACTGTACTTACCTACATGGTAGGACTTACATTTGTCATGGTGTCAGCCCAAAGTTAGTAATCCTAAATGTCAACTATCACTGCTGACAAGATGTGCTGTTTCTTTAACTGCTAGTAACTGAAATGTATGATATTTCCATGTAAACTGTTGAGGTGTCATATTTCAGGGGTGTAAATAATTGAAATTTACCTAATTCTCAAATATTCCTCTACGAGGATTAGGATATCCTAGAAAAAGAAAAGAAAGAAAGAAAAACGAGTTAAATAAAATAAAAAAGAAAGAAAAGTCAAAATCCTTGCAATTCCTGTTTATTTTCACCCATGTATAAAAACTACTAAACTTTCATTTTCCTTAAATATTTCATTAATATTTCTTATTCTGAGTAGCATCAGAAAATCCTACAGTTTCATGTTTTCATTATTAGCTTTCTTCCTGCCCAGTAATATTCCCTATAGTGATGTCATATAGTGGTAGACACAGTTCCTTTTTAGCATACTCTCAAAATTAGTCTGTAAATTTCATGAGATTCTAATTAAAATTAGAGATACTGAGTGGACTCAATAAATACTTTAGTTATTAACCTGTAATGGGAGAAAACTTTCTCAACAAAATAAATCTCATCTAAGAATAGCCCACAGTTAATTTCATCAGCAATAAAAAACTGAAAACTTATTTTTTTCTCTCTAAAATCAGGAACAAAATTGGGAACCTGTGTTTGCAACTTATAGTCAATATGGTATTGAAATCTGTCCAGAACAATTAGGTAAGAAAAACGAAGAAAATGATTACAAGTTAGAAAGGAATGCATAAAAACACAAGTGTGAAAATGACATGATCTTGTGCTGTTGGAGCTGAGTTCAGGCCTGACCATGGCAGCCTATTACTGTACTGCTGCTTTCCTACAGCTCCGTCCGTGACATGTGCTTCTGTGTAGACAGTCTTCCATAAGACTGATGGGTTCAACAAAGTTGTAGAATGCAAAACCAGCACACAAAGAACAATGACTACTTTGAAAAAGGTAAAGTCTAAAAATAATCCCAAGGCATCAGCAAAGACTTATAAAAAGAAATCTACAAACCTTTGCGGTTTGCATACAAAGCATCCCCAAAGAAGTCCTGTGCTGAAGACTTGGTACTCAACTGATCGACCCAATCATTGAAAAGTGGTGGCATTTTGTGGACTCTGGTTAAATTAATAAAATCCATTGCTAGATATATAACTTAATGGTAGCAACTGGAAGGTGGGCCCTGCTGGAGGATGTAGGCATTCCTCTGAAGGCTATACCAGGTCTGTTTATCTCCAATCTCGAGCTGTTGAAAGATGAGCAGACTCCTCCCACCTCTATGTTCTGCCTCACCTTAGGCCGACAACAGTGGTATTGGCAGAACCTCTGAAACAGTAAAAAGATATCTTTTTTTCCTTTTAAATTGTTTCTCATAGTGTTCTGTCATAACAACAACAACATCAAAAATATCCCATGATTGCTAGGCAAAAAAAAAAAAATTTACTTATTTAATACTTAATACTTATAAAATTATTTAGTACTCAAAGCAGTTTACAGAGCCAATGTAAACCCATGAATATTGTGATGATAGTTTCTTTTCTGCAGAGGTAGAAAAAAATTCTATTCTAAATTAATATAAAGTCTGAAAAACAAAAAGTTGAGAGAATTCATACTTCTTGGTTTTAAAATGTACTAAGATATATTATTAAAACAGCATGGTGTTGAGATAAAGATAGGCCTGACAGACCTATGGGATGGAATAGAATTTAAAAGTGAACACGCATCCATTTAAGGGGATTTTGAACAAGGATGCATGGAGGAAAGGTAGTCTCATCACCAATTGATGTTGGGAAATTACATATTTTCAGCTAAAAGAAAGAGGCTAGAGCTTTAAAATAAAAAAAAAAAAACAGATCGATCAAATTATTAAGGATAATGTCTGAAACTATAAAACTTTTAGAAGAAATATGGGCAAACACTTCATGATTTTAGGTCTGACTGGTATCTTGAGTGTCACACAGAGCATAGGCAACAGGAAGAGCAACACAGATTAATTGAATTTCATCAAAATGAAAATTTTTGTGCAGTAAAGGACACTAGCAGAGTAAGAAAGCAATGCACAGAATGAGAGGAAATATTTGTAAATTGCATATTTGATTAGCTATTTTTAGAATATAAAAATTACTCTTAACACTAAACAACAGCATGCTAAAATTAAAAAGGCCAAGGACTTGAATAGCTATTTCTCAAAAGAAGATACATAGATGACTAACAAGCCCAAGATAAGATGCTCTATACGATCTGCCAGGGGAAGGCTGAGCTCCCAGATCACCTGCACAGGCACTTTAACGCCTAGACCAAGGATGAGCCTGGGGCACATGCCCAGGGGGGGCACATGCCCAGGGAGGTCACACCTGGGGTTCCCTGAGCTTTTTATCAGGAAGATAAACAAGATCTCAGAGCCATTTGGTAAGAGGATCAGATACTGTCTATATTGACTAGGAATGGACAATAATTCCAAGCAGGGAGTAGGGGTATGAAGAATATGATTAAACACACTGTATGTGAAAAAAAATCTAATAAAATTGTAAAGCCAAACAATATAGCCACTTGTAAACCAAGCCCATACTTCCTCCAGCCACACGACTTAAGATATAACAGGCCAAGCGTGACTTTTCCTCCCTTTTAAACCCAGAGCTGCTAACCCACTCCAGGTGAACATCTACCCCTCTCTCCACTCAGGCTGCCCACCCCTTAAGAGCTGCCTAATAAGCAAGTGTGTACTTTGGGGCTGGAGACTGCATGATCTCCACAACCATAGCAAAACACACATTTGCGCAACCCTAGAAGAACTCTACCAGGTCCTCCTAGCTTCTCTTAGACACAGCCTCTCTCCTGATCCTACCAGATAAACTAGACCACAGAAACAAAGGACCTCAGCATAGACGCCCAGGGAGCACCAGAAAAAAATGTAGCTCTTTCTTCTACGACGGGGATACGTTGAATCTGGCATGAGAGGCGCCGCCGGCATGTCACCAAACTGAAAGTGAAACTGGGCACCAGGAAGCCAGAGAGCAAGTTCTGAGCTAGGTGAACAGTGTGCTGAGCGACACAACAGGTGGGCGTGGCCAGGCCGCTCCTGGCCGGCTAGTGACGCAAGGTAGTGACAGCTAGGCCAATTGGCTGGTAGTAAGGCGGGGCCTCAGTTCAAGGGGCTGGTCCACGGAGCTGAGCTCCTGCCGGGAATCTTAGGCTTCTGTTTTCCTTGTCCCGCCTCGCTGTGCTTCTCCCTTACCAACCTTTAACTCCTCCCATATGTAGCTGCGTTACTCCCAAGTCCCCTGCAGCTTTGCTGCACTTCTCAGCTTGGGTGGCACAGGCTGTGTCTTCAGTTGCGCAGAGCTCCTCCCTTGCCAGGGTTATGCTCCTCCCAGGGTTGTCTTCCTACTGCTGCTGTTCAGTATTCCTCCATCATCGCTCTATAGCGTGCTTAATAGCGGGAGCGGACCTTGGCTCACAAATACAAGACCACTTTATTCGGAAGGGTGGAAAACCCTGTTGGCCCTGTCATCATTGCTCCGAACTTGAATAAAGCACGGGAACCTAAAAGCAGAGACCTAAAGCACAGCTGTGGTTTATCAGGAGGCTGCCTCGGACTTGTATTTGGCACTAGTCACATCTGATTAGGGCAAGTACTTATAGTTTCCTCATTTGAATTCTCTTACAACCTTATCTCACAATCCTCAAATCTCAAGTTTTCCCACTGGGTTCTCTGCTTCTAAAGTCACCCCACCCTCCCCACACACATGGCTGTTGTAAATGATTGCACAGAACACTCCTCTGTGGCATGCACTGCAAGCCCACTCCTGAAGTGGAGCTATTATGTTTCAGCCCTACTTCAGAATGCTTTCAGTGACAGTGTTGACAGTGACCATCTCAGGATCCTGACAAATGACTAGAGTCTAGAGTCAAACCTTTGGATGAAGGAGTGGATCCAAATTAGGTGCTTTTTCCAGTTCATGGGAAATATCTTGTTAAACTGTCAAAGAGAAGCGGGGGTGAGGAGATAGGGTTGGTGTGTGTGAACCAAAATTGGACTTTCTGTAAGCTTTTTAAAGGGTGATAGGACAGTGGGGTGGAGGGGCATTTATTAAGTGCCAGAGAAACCAGCTGTTAGGTGCTTTTTGTATAGCTCAAAAGGAATGGAGCTATACAAAAATGAATAGGAATGACCCCCACAGACTTGGTCCATAGGAAGTGGGACTATTAGGAAGTGTGGCTCTGTTGGACTAGGTGTGACTTTGTTGGAGGAAGTGTGTCACTAAGGGGGTGGGCCTTGAGGTCTCAGAAGCTCAAACCAGTTTTCTGTCTGTTGCCTGTGGATTCAGATATGGAACTCCTAGCTCTTTCTACTGTATCATGTCTGCCTGCATGCTGCCACGTAGGTTCTAGGGATCTGAATGCAACTCCTCATGCATATGCAAGAGGCAATGTAAAAAGTAAATATATTACAGACTTTCAAGAATTCTCTAATATCACTTTGTGTTAAGGTTCCATTTTTGTGTGTGATAGGGGTGGGGGTTAGGGATTGCATAGTTCTTTTTCTTCCCCTATTTAAAATCAAGTTGATATCTAGTTCATCCTTATGGTGCCTGTCTGAGAATTTCTATTACCATGACAAAATACCATGATCAAAAAGCAAGATGGGGAGGGAAGGGTTCATTTGGCTTGTGCTTCCACATGACAGGTTATTATCAAGGGAAGTCAGGACAGGAACTCAAGCAGTGCAGGAACCTGGAGGCAGCAGCTGATGCAGAGACCATGAAGGAACACTGCTTATTGGCTTGTTCCTCATAGCTTGCTCAGCCTGCTTTCCTACAGATCCCAGTACCACCTGGTAGCTTCCAAAATAGCTAACCCCAACCCCCACATCAATCTCTAATTATGAAAATGCCCTACAGGTGTGCCCACGACCCAATCTTATTGAGGCATTTTCTCAATTGAGGCTCCCTCCTCTCTATCTTGTGTCAAATTGATAGAAAACTAACCAGGACAGTGTCAAACCAATTATTATATAACACACCTTTAAAGAAGCTATTAAAACACAGAAACAAGAAAAATTATGGGCAAACCTTTTGTCCAATATCCAGAAAGATTGACATTTATTGAGATCATGAGTATAGCTCAAAATACCCCCCCACACACACAGTTAAATACACACACACATAATAGTTAAAAATACAGAAACACTTGTTTTAATTTTTTCTTCATATGTGCATACATCTTTGTGTTTATGTCGATTCATGCACCTTTGAAGCCTGTGATTGATATTGGGAATCTTCAGTTTAAAAAGTCTTTATTTTTATTCTATAAATATTTGCCTGAATATGTCTGTATACCATGTGTATGAGGTGCCCTCAGAAAACAGATGAGGGTGTTAGATTCCTTGGAACTGGAGTTACAGATGACTGTGAGCTGAGCCACCAGGTGGGTGTCAAGAACTGAACCTTAGGTCCTATGCAAAAATACAAGTGCTCTTAATTATCTCTCCAGCCCCAGAAATCTTGTTCAATTACTCCCCCACTTCATCTTTAGAGGCAAGGTCTATCTCAGGGTTTTTCTGCTGTGAAAAGACACCATGACCAAGGCATGCTTATAAAAAAGCCATTTAATTGGAGCTGGCTTACAGGTTCAGAGGTTTAGCCCATTGTCATCAAGGCAGGAGCATGGCAGTACCCAGGCAGGCATTGTGCAGGAAGAGCTGAAAGTTTAAAATCTTGTTCTGAAGACAAACAGAGAAGGCTGACTTCCAGGCAGCTAGGATGAGGGTCTTGTCTTAAAGCCCAAGCTCATAGTGACACACCTACTCCAACAAGGCCACACCTCCAAACAGTGCCACTCCTTAGGCTAAGCATATTAAAACCACCACATTCCATTCCCTGGCTTGTTAAAATATGGGTCTATGGGGGGGAGCATATCTAGCCATAGCATAATAAAAAATACATTTAGTCCAACTTCCCCATAATCTATAGCAGTCTCAACAATGTTAAAATTCAAAGTCTCTTCTGAGATTCATTCAATCACTTAATCATAGTCCCTGAAGCAAGACAGTAAGACAGCTAGGCAAACTCTAAACTCTGCATCTCCATGTCTGATGTCAAAGAGGTCTTCAGATCTCCAACTTCCTTTTTCATCTTTGTTGGCTGCAACAAATTTCTGTCTCCTGGGCTGGTTCTACTTATAGTAAGCAGCTTTCCTCGCAGATATCCTTCGGCTCTGCCATCTCAAACATCTTGGAGTCTCCAAGGCAACTTCAATGTTACAGCTTCTTGTTCCAGTGTCTGGGATCCACACATGATCTTCTGGGCTCCTCCAAAGGGCTTGTGTCACTTCTCCAGCTCTGCCCTCTGTAGCACTCTAGGTTCTAGTTGACTCCAATCCATTGCTGCTGCTGTTTTTGGTGTCATCCCATGCTACTGACACCTCCAATATGCTGGACTTTTCTGTTACAAGTAGGCTTCATCAACAGCCTCTCATAGGCTCTCTTCATGGTGCCAAGCCTCAACTTCTTTGCATGACCCCTTCAGTACTGGGCCTTCCCTAGCCTCTCACAGTGCTAAGCCTCAGCTGTTCTCCATGACCCCTTCATACATTCAAAACCAATACTACCTGGTTGATTCTTACACACTACAAGTGCAGCTGCAGCACAGGGTACAACTTTGGCTATCTCTGAAACATAGTTTTCTGTGCTCTCACAAAACACTTCCAAGATTTCACTTCAGTGATGCTGGTCTCTTCTTAATCATCATTTATTTTTTAGCTCTAGCCAACCAGCATCAATTGTCCCAGTAGTCCCTTCTATTTTTGACTCTAAAGCCAGAGCCACATGGCTGAATTCTGATGCTTGCTGTTTTTCAGCTCTTTCATGGCCTATGCTTGGCTTTTCTGAAACTTGCTTGATAGCCTGACCTTACACAGAGCTGCACTGCTCTGTCTCCTGAATGCTGGAATCAAATGTTTGTATCACCATACCTGGACCAAGTTTTTTTCTACTTGAAACTTGCTCTATACCAGGCAGGTCTTGAACTCAGAGATCTGCTTGCCTCTGTTTCCTTGGATTAAAGGTGTATTACCACCATGTCTGGACCTAAGCTTAGCTGGGTGGGATCTCGCCCCAAAGCCACCACTTCCTTAATCTGTACATCTTCTTGGAACATAGGATTCAGCTCCATTTCACTTCCTGGTGCCCCTTTATTACTACACATTTTGTACTTTCCCTTTTGAAGTTTGCTGTGCTTCATCAAAAGGTTCTTCATAAGAGTAAACTTTAGTAACCACACACCAGGTAGTTTTGAGACTTCCTTTGTCAAAGCAATTAATCTAAATGTCTTTACTTTAGCCTCAGGCAGACTATTTGGACAATGGTAAAAAGCAGACACATTCTTTACCAAAATTTTTGTAAAATCGAAGAACTGTTCTTGTAGAACAGTCTCTCGGCCACATACTGAAAATCTTCTCTGAAACACATTGCATAATTGTAATGGCTAATGAGCATATTACAAACACTTTAAAATAAGAAAGAAAGACTTATAAAGCTTAACTCTTAGACTATATTTCCCTTCAAGTTATCTAGTTTTCTGTCCACTCTAACTAGATGATATATGATTTCAACATAAGGTAAAAGTCCAAGGGAGCGACCACCAAGCAGACAGAAGTTTCATTCCCCAAACAAAATCTTTTGTATTTCTATGAAGTGACGACAAAGACTTGAATCTCAGATCTTACTCCGTTGAAATAACTAAACTAACAGGTAATTCTAGATAGCCATAACACTGCAGTTTTTGTTATTTGTTTTGTCAAGATGGGGCATTTAAAATAGCAGGATATTTTCATTGAGATGACAGCATTGTGAATACCTAAACTATGAAGAATTCATATGTTAATAACTGAAAAGACAACATAAACCCCATTTGTCTCCATTTTAGGACCAAGCATAATTTTAAAAAGACAGCCACCAGTCCCAGTAACTAGGCCATAGGTCACCAGCTCCCGGAACAGACCATAAATTCCAGGAATAAGGTCATAAAACCGTTTCCCAAAGAATAGCCTGGAGATAACTAGAAGAATGGGAAAATATCTTAACTCCAGACAGGCGTCAGTGTTGGAGAGCCCTGTCTCATCCTGTGGTTAAACTTCATGACATAGGAATGCAGACCAAAGACCACCTGAAACAAGCTAATTAGCAGCCAATCCCTTTGACCTCCCCAGCACCTAACAATGAAACTTTAGATTACCTAAGGCTAAATATAGAAGAAGTAACACAGCAGCCAGTCAAAGTTATACTAATGTCGCCACTTTGGCCCCTGCCAATCACATTAGAGATTACCTAATCCTTCAAGAGTTCCCCTGGTTCCCTATAAGGCCAGCATGCCTTTGTCTAGGGTTGCCATTTGGAATAATGGCTTACCCCTGCAAGCTGGTTGATTCTGCAGAATAAACAATTTGTCTTTGCATGCTATCTGAGTCTGGGGTCTTCTTTCACTGATTTTCAGACTCTTACATAATCAGGATGGTGGTATTACATATAAATGCAGATTTATCAAAAGTGTTTGTTACCCTTTGTTGTGTTTTTTTTTTTCCCCTCCAGGGATCAAGAAGGTACGATATAAAGGAAGAAGTGGACTAGAAAGAAAAGATTAATGATACACTTTATACTTTTTCCTTTTGTTAATTAGTAAACAACAGTTCAGGAAAATACGAATTTCCCCACAATATGCAAAGCATTTCTCTGAGACTTTTTAGAAATGCACTTGTGGCATAGGTGTAAACAGTGACTCCTCACCATCAGTCCTCTAAGGAAGAGTCAGCCGAAAAAGTATGTTCTTCTCCTGTTACTACCATGAAGAATAAGCAAGGGTGGCAGATTCAGTACAGCGTACCAGAAGTTATATCTGACAAGGCTGGAACCTTTCCTTTCTAGCATGAAAACTACGCTTCAACCAGCGGACAAAGCGCTGAGAGCCTACCTGGCCTCCAGATGTTATTCCCTACTTGTTTGGTCTCCATTATATCCACGCCCCCCCCTCAACTGGCCAGCCTCACCCCACTACCTGCAGTTCCTACAAACATTCCCTCCTTCGCCATATGCCTCAACCTTATCTCTTCTTTGCTTTGACATTTAGCCTGGGCATAGAAGTCTTGTGCTTACTATAGGTTCTAACCCCTTGTCTACAAAGTGTTGCCAAAAATAATTTACCCTGATGCTTTGGAAAACTGTAGTCAAGACTGACCTTGATGATCTCTTTATGAAATGATTTTGATTTTTCTTTTGAGAATGAAGATGATCCTCTTGCTTGAGAGTTCTCCAGAGTAAGTATTAGGATTACAGGAGTCAGCCATTGCATCTATAAAGTAGTCTATATGTTTACTGTTTTAAAGAATGAGTTCATACTACTTTATTTATTTATTTATTTATTTATTTATTTATTTATTTATTTATTTGTGAGACAGGTTAAATGTCCTGAGTGACACTGAATTTGTGGCATTCCTTCTCTGTCAGCCTCTAAAGTGCTGAAACTGTATGTATGGACCACACATCTAGATCTTAAAAGAAAACAGTTTATTTTAAAAGTGATGTAGACAGGAAGTGTTTTGAGTTTCAGAGAGAGAGACATCATTTTGCACTGCAGCTATTTAGGAGGCTTCTTGAGTGAGTGTACTCCGTGCTGGGCTACTGGTACCTCAGCAAAAAGAAAAATGAAGAAGTGTTTTAGGTGGGTAATCTTACATATATGAATCTAAATAAATGACATTGTAAGCACTTTTATAGAATGTCTAAAAAATAATTTCCTGTAAAAACAAACCCAGCTCCCAGTCTGTTATTCTCTCTCTACAATATAATTACATGGTTAGCTTGAAACTTGTTCTGCACAATTTTCTCATCAACAATCCCAATAGTAAAGGAAACAAACTCTATACCTAAGAACCTTGAATGCAGATCTTTTTAAAAAATCCCCCAAAGCATTGTGTTCTATGTTATTTTGTCTGAATTTTTTTTAAAAAATGAGTATTCCATGTTCTTTAGTATTAAAAAAAAAAAAAAACTATGCTTCAAGAGAAAAGGAAAAAAGTAACTAGAAACTAGATAATTAATAGAAAGCTTTGCAAATTCACTTTCATTGCAGAAGAAAAGAAAATATTAACTGCTGTTGAGGTTTGGTCTTTTGCTATGTACTATAATGCTAAATACTGGCCCCCAAGGCCTGGATGCCCCAGAGATGAATCTCATGTATACAAAGTAATGATATGTGATCTTGCTCAGAAGTTTTAAATTTTTGGTTGAATAAAGATGCCTACAGCTTATATAGTTGGGCAGAAGAAAAGCTGGGGGCAGAGGGAATGTTTGTAGTTTCTGGGCTTGGGATGTGAAGGCAGAGAGAGAAGACAACATGGAGTAGGTGAGTCATGAAAACATAGCCAGTTGGAGTTAAGAGTGGCCCAGATGAAACATGGCAAATTAAAACCCAGGGTTATTGATAGAGAAGTAGAAACTAATAGCTTAAAGGGTAGATGTCTGCCCAGTTCCGGTGCTTTAAAGGCCCCTCATAAACATAAAGGTTGTGTCTTTTCTCTGGAACCTGGATGATCAAAGCGGGGGAGAAGCTCCCAATTGAGATTATAACAAATATAAAAAATAAACTGTAGGTTTGTTAGAAAACAATTGAGTTGCCTGTATTTACATCTCTATTGACTATAAAATGCCTTTCCTGTGTCTACTATTTTTCCCCTGAGGCCCTTTTCTACTCTCCATTGTTGAGTTAAAGATTTTTATACTTATGTATTGGCAGAAAATGCCAAGTTTCAAGTAATGCATATTACTATCAGAAAGAGAGACATAGAAGAATTTTATTAAACAATGTGATGCTTTTGCCTCTGCTTATTAGAACTGTTCATTCCTTTTTGGAGCATGAGCTGCAATTATTTCTAGTGTTTGTGAATGTGTTGGGAGTGTGTTTGTTTATATAGGATCTCAGGTAACCCAGGCTGACCTCAAACTCCTTATATAACTGAAAATGACAGATCTGCACTGGCTATGCTATTATTTCTGAGAATGTCTCAAGATCCTAAGGACAGGGTATGTTAGGACTCCTGGGAATCCAGTGAGCAAATGAATAGCTCTGTGTGATACAGAAATATAGAGCTGTGAATTTGCTAGAGGCCCAAGGGCTGAAATTAGGTAAAGAAATAGTTCTGAGCAAGCAATAGAACTGAGCAATGTTTAGGACACCTATTGAATAAGACAAGGAAACAGGGTAGAAAGTCGGGGCATAAGGGAACTACCCAGTTTTTGTTGTCACTGATAAGTCTTTGATATAAAGTGGAATTTGTCAACATTACTTGAGATCAAATCTGACACAATAATGCTGTGTCAGATCACAGTACAAAGCTATTGGTATATAAAACTATCAAAATTGGAGTAATCTTATTTGCTAATCAAAACTGCTTAGAAATAGGGCAAATGTGTAAGTACCTAGGGCTTGGTGGGTCATGTTGCTTCTGGGCCTGCTTCACTAATCCCTTCCTGCTAGGGTGAGAAAGCAGCCACTGGCAACATGACTGGGTGAGGATGTGTAATTAGAATGGTCACAAGTGGTCAGCTACATTTGGCGATTGGAGTTGGATCCTTGAAATTGTTACTTGGTTTATAGTTCAGTGACTCACAATATTCAGTTAAATCATCACAATGCATTCAGTGTAGTATCAGTTCCCTGTCAACCCCAAACCTTTGGCCAACAGTTACCATATAAGGATTTGTGGTGAGATTGCACAGGGAAAGTGACTGATGAGTCAGGGGTGGATACAGCTGCAGTGGAAGACAGAGAGCGAACCTATGTGGCATTGGAGCATGCCTTTAATCCCTGCACTTGGGAGGCAGAAATAGGTGAGTCTCTGAGTCTAAGGCCTGCCTGGTCTCCATGGTAAATTGCAGGACAGCCAGGGCTACACAATGAAATGCTGCCTTGTAAAATGGAGAGAGGGAGAGGGAAAGAGTCAAAGAGGTAGAGAGCCACTAAGGACCCTTAAGAGATTTCCACATCAGTGTGTGTGTGTGTGTGTGTGTGTGTGTGTGTGTGTGTGTGTGTGTGTGTATACCCCAAGAGAGCAGGTACTTGTCTTTCATAGGAAAAAGCAAACCCTATTGTCCCCCAAAGGGTCATAGTATATCTTAGCACAGTATTCACAAAATAAAAGAAAATAGCAATAACCCAGGAAACAAACTAAACTTTCCAGCTTGAGAAGTACTTTCCAACTTCTGTGTGCAGTATTCTGTTTGAATTGTTTCTGTTTTTTAAATCTGTTTTGGGTTTTTTGTTGTTGTTGTTTTGTTTTTTAAGATGAATTTATTTATTGTGTATATAGCATTCTGCCTGCATGTATGTCGCAGGACAGAAGAGGGCACTAGATCTCATTATAGATGGTTATGTGCCACCATATGGCTGCTGGGAACTGAAGTCAGGACCTCTAGAAAAGCAGCCAGCTATCTTAACCTCTAAGTCATCTCTTTAGCCCATTTTAAAATCTGAGTTGATGCAAACATTTTCAATTCAGGGTGTGCAGAGGTACCTGTTGTTCTCCTGACTTGTGAGCAGAGATTGAGTGCGAACATAGCCGTCTTCTGGAGTATTCAAATAGACACCCACGTCTTTATGCTTTTCACCTGTGGAAATGCTAATTGGTGGTGGGGAAAAAAAAACAGTATGAATCATCTTACAGTTTTAAAAGTAATTAATAACTTTTATTTTGATAATAAGTTATACTAAGTAAAAACTCAAACTAGAAAATACTAAACCCATTGTATCAGAAGACTCGAGCTTGTTTATATATACGCATCAAAGCCTTAAAACAACACATCTCACTATTTCTGAAGTAATTTTGGTTAGTAAATAGGTTTACCACAAATCCTGACAACTTCACATACTAATAGCTTTGCACTGCAACCTGACACAGCACCCTTGTGCTCTGTAGTTACTACTGTTGGGAAGTTCTACTTTACATCAAGCTCATCCTCACTGTCAGACAGTAGCAGCAGATGAGAGACCTCCCTCCCTCTCTACCTTCAGGCTCCACATCTACACATCCAATAAACTGCAAGTCAAAACCATTCAAAATAGCTGTAACTCTAATGAATATATAAAGGCTTTTTCCTTGCCATTTCCTCTAAACGACACAGTACAACTATATAGTTTAAAATATTTACACAGACTTTTTATTGTATTATATTATCACAAGTAATCTACAGACAAATGAGAAAAGTAGGAGGTTCTAAAAAAAAAAAAAAGTACTACCCTCTTTCTATGTAAGGTTACTTGAACATCCAAAGATTTTTGGTATCTGTGAGAATCCTAGAACCAAGAGCCTTTGGATTGATTACAAGGAATGACTAGACGTAATAACTTACAGAAAAGAAAACAGTTAATTACTTTTAAGATCAGTAACTAATGAAAAAATGTATTCTGGCAGTCATTATAAGTGAAGGACTGTGTTCAGTAAGATAGGAGCTATTATGTGATAGGCAAGGAAGATGAAGCTTCTTGACGGTCAGTGTTTTGTCCAAGGATTCATAGCTAGTGACTGACAGTGCACTCAGGTGTGACTATAAGCCCCATTGGTCTTAACCAGAAATGCTATACCATGCTTTCTGGGGTTATTTAGCAAGTACTTTATATAACATAAATAACTTCAGAGTAAAGGGTTAGAAAAAGCTTTTCCAAGAAAATGGACCTCAACAGATACAAGAAAATTGAAATAACACCCTGCATCCTATTAGACGACCATGTCAACAACAAAAATAACAGAAAGCCCACAAACTCATGGAAACCGAACAAGTCTCCACCGAATGACTGATGGGTCAAGAAATAAATAATGAAAGAAACTAAAGACTTCCTAGAATTCAATGAAAATGAATGTACAGCACACCCAAGCTTCTGGAACACAATGAATGTGCTAGTAAGAGTGGTAGTTCAGAGCACTAAGTAACTACATTAAAAAAAATAATTGGTGATATTTCATACTAGCAATGTAACAGAACACCTGAAAGCTCTAGAACAAAGAGAAACAAGCACACACAAGAGGAGTAGAGGGCAAGAAATCATTAACTGAGGGTTGAAAGCAATAAAATAAAAACAAAACAATTCAAAGAATCAATGAAACTGAGTTGATTCTTTAAGAAAATCAACAAGATAAACAAACCTTTATCCAAACTAACTAAAAGGCAGAGAGAGAGAGATTATCTAAATTAACAAAACCAGAAACAAAGGGGGGGGGGGGCAGGGATGACAGAAATTAAGGAAAGCCAAAGAACTATCAGATCATACTTTAGAAAACTGTATGCCACATAACTGGAAAACCTAAAAGAAATGAGTAATGTTTTCAATAGATACCATTTACTACAATTAAATCAAGATCAGACAAACAACTTAAATGGATCTATAATGCCCCCCAAAAATAGCCACCCCCAAAATCCCAGAGTGGTCTTAGTGTATAATTCTATCAAACTGTCAAAGAAGAGTTAACACCAATCCTTTTCAAATTATTCCACAAAACAGAAATAGAAGGAACTTTGCCAAATTTGTTTTATGAGTCCACAGTCACCTCGATACCCTAAACACACAAAGATTCAACAAAGAAAGAGAATTACAGACCAATTTCTCCTATGAATGTAGATGCAATAATACTCAACAAAATACTTGCAAACTGAATATAAAAACATATTAAGAAGATTATCCACCATGATCAAATACGCTCATCCCAGCAATGCAGGGATGGGTCACCATATGAAAATTCACCAATGTAATCTAACATATAAACAAACTGAATGAAAAAACCCCACCCCTTCATATTAAAAGTCCTGGAAAGATCAGGGATACAAGGGACATACCCAAACACAATAAAAGCAATATACCACAAACCAATAGCCAACACCAAATTAAATGGAGAGAAACTAAAATTTCACTAAAATCAGGAACAAGAAAAGGCTATCTACTCTTTCCCTATCTCTTCAATATAGTACTTGAAGTCCCACCTAGAGCAATAAAACAACAAAGATCAAGGGGATACAACTTAGAAAGGGAAGAAGTCTAAGTATCACTATTTGCAGATGATATGCTACTATACTTAAGCAACCCCCACAATACTACCAGGGAACACCCACAACTGATAAATACCTTTAGCAGTATGGCTTGATACAAAATTAACTAAACACACACACACACACACACACCAACCCAGTAGCCCTTCTATATACAAATGACTAACTGAAAGGAACCAGGGAAACAACACACCTCACAATATTCACAAACAATTTAAGATATCTTGAGGTAAACCTAACTAACCAAGCAAGTGAAAGACTTACATGACAAAAACTTCAAGTCTTTGAAGAAATTGAAGATTTCAGAAGATGAAAAGATCTCACATCTTCACAGATCACTAGAATTAATGAAAAAAATGGCCATCCCACCAAAAGCAATCTACAGATTTAACGCAATCCTTATCAAAATTCCAACACAATTTTTTACAGGCCTTGAAAGGACAATATTCAATTTCATGTGGAAAAACAAAAAACCTGGGATAGCTAAAAGAATCCTGAAGAATAAAAGAACCTCCAGAGGTATCAGTATCCCTGATTTTAAGGTATACTATAGAGCTACAGTAATAAAAACTGCATGGCATTGGCATAAAAACAGACATGTTGATTAATAGAATCATATTGAAGACCCAAATATAAATCCACACACCTACAAATAACTGATTTTTTTTTTTTGATAAAGAAGCTAGAAATACAAAGTCAGAAAAAAGAAGCATCTTCAACTAATGGTCCTGGTCTAACTGGATGTCTGCATGTAGAAGATTGCAAATAGATCTATACTTACCACCCTGAACAAAACTCCAGTCCAGTGGATCAAAGACCTCAACATTAAGCCAGACTCACTGAAACTGACTGAAAGACAGAAATAGCCTTGAACTCACTTGGTACAGGAGACAACTTCCTAAATGTAACACTGATAGCACAAAGACTGACAATAAATGAGACTTCATGAAATTGTAAAGCTTCTATGAGGCAAAAGACATTTTCAAAAAGACAAAATGGCAGCTGACAGAATGGAAAAATATGTTCACCAGTGCTATATCCAACAGAGGGCTAATATCCAAAATATATGAAGAACTCAAAAAGCTAGGCATCAACAAACCACACATATACACATTCACTCCCTACACACACTTAGAATATCCGTTATCATATGTGTTTCCTTTGGTGTAAATGTACTATTCTGTATGACCAAGGCCACCTTCCTGAGAATTACCTCTTTATGGCAGTATGCTTTATTGCTTTCTTTTAATTCACTTTGCTTTCCAAAAGAAGGAACATAAAATTTACAGATTCAATTTTTAATTTTTCCTTTATTCATTCTCTCTCTCTCCTGTGCTCCTGCCCCGTGTGTGTGTGTGTGTGTGTGTGTGTGTGTGTGTGTGTGTGTGCATGCATGCATGCATGCCCATATACATTTTTGCATGTGTGAGGGTGTAGGTAAATGATGTATGTGTTAGGAGTCTTCCTCTATTGTTTACTGAAACAAGGTCACTAAAACCCAGAGCAAACCTATATGGCAAGTCTGTCTAGTCAAGTGCTCCAAGGTAACCACTATCTCCACCTTCTGAGCACTGGAATTATGGGAAAGCCACCAAGCCCATATGGCAACTCCTCATACTTGTTGTGCAAGTGTTTTAACCACTAAGACACACCTTCCCAAAACTATGTTTGCTTTCTTTGTTTGAGGCACAGTATATTATTCTGTGACTCAGACAAGCCTCAAACTTATGGCTATCCTGTCTAAGCCACCAGAATGTTGGGATACAGGTATAGGCCACAGCTTTCTGCCAAAAATTTTAGAGAATGTGGTTATACTTACCACATTTTCTTCCAACACAGCAAACAGGGAACAATTAAAATTATCCCAGCAATAATACTTCCTAAACAGGAAAACAAAATAAATGAAAAACACATGACAAAAGTTTTAAACTCTGTACTAATAACTAATCCCACTGTTGGTTATCAATAATTCTTTCACATGTAACTTTATCCTAGGTTCTGCTCTATTCCAGTTGTAATCTAGGACATTAGACCTACAGTATTAGTTACGGGGTGACTACAGCATTCTATAAGCTTCTTTCCAACAACACAGCCTTCATTACTATAGTGCTGTTGGGTTCAGTACACACACCTTACCCAAGTCTTTAATGGAAGGCTGCTCTATGTGATAGAAATCCCTGTGGTATCAAATTGTATAATTCCATTTGTACTGGCTAAATGATCAACTTGATACAGTTTAGAACCACTTGAGAAGAGAGTCTGGGTGAGGAATTAGCCAGCTCTGCTTGGCCTATGGTCATGTCTGAGGGAGATGTCCCAATTACATTTACTAAGGTGGCCCTACAGACACACATTATGTGGCATCATTCTCAGGCAAGGGATCATGGACTGTACAAGAACGGAGAAAGGTTCTCAACTGTGGATGTGAGTAGCTGCTTCAGATTCCTGCCAACTTGAATCCCCAAGGTGATGGCCTATACCCTGGAATTATTAGCAAAGAATAAAACTCCCTTCTACTCTAAATCTTCTATCTCCAGACACAAGATTCACTCACATGAGAGTTATGCCTTTAACAGTACCAACTATCAGGATGACAATCCAGAAACATATTTCTGGGTAAAAGTAAAGAAGGAGTTGCCTCTCCAGTTATATGAAAATAAAGAATTGTTGACAGCAAAGAATGATTACTCACTCAAATAATTCAAAGATGACGCTAATCAGTGTGCACGAAAATGCCAATCTCATGACACTCTAAACCAGTGGTTCCCAACCTTCCTAATGCTGTGTCCCTTTAATACAGTTCCTTATGTTGTGGTGACCCCAACTATAAAATTATTCCCATTGCTACTTCATAATTGTAATTCTGCTACTGTTATGAATTGTAATGTAAATATTTGTTTTCCTTAAGTGACCTCTGAGAAAAGGTCATCAGCCTCTAAGGGTCATGACGCACAAATTCAGAACTGCTATCCTAAACTTATACTAATTTTAATTGAACTTAAAAGATATTTTGACTTCTTTTTACATATCATTTATTAAAAGTAAACACTTACAGCTAAAGAATTTCTCAGTAAACCCATCACAGAACTTACCAATTATTACAATAAGCTTTAATCCTGAAAGAGAAAAAAAGCCAAAGAAATGTTACTGGTGCATTATGTGGTAGCATGTACAGGGTATGTTTAGGTCTAAACCAGATGGAGTCCCAGTACTGAGATGGGGACATGCTCTCCCATCACTAATCAAGTAAAGATTAGTTCTCTCCAGTGGAGTTTCACTGAATATATAAAATACACTCAAGGTCAGGCCTATGTCCAGCACTGTATAGCTAACTCAAACTCTACGAAGCAGCGTTTTTGTTGTGTTTTTTTCTCATATTGATTAATCTGGGCAATTTTTTAACCTTGCTCTTCTTTTGCTTTTATATATTATGGTTTCTGGCTTTGTGGTTTTCTGGGTTTTCTGTGTGTATGTGCGTCTAGTGCTTTTTCTCTGTTTTGTTCTATTCTGTTCTTTTTGCTTCTTTGTTTTTAAAGAATAAAACAGTGTAGAGTGGGATGGGCAGGAAGGTGGAGAGGATCTAGAAGAGGGGCAGGAAATCTGGATTAGAATACATTATATAAAAAACCTAACTCCAAAACACACACATACACACACACACACACACACACAAACCAAAACAAAACAGGGCTTTTTGCCTGCCAATAAACACATGGTTTACCATTCAGCCACATCCTCCTCAGCTCAAGTTGCTTGAGCAATGTACCCTTATAAAATTTATGTAACTTTAACTCTATATCGTATCTTGTATATATTTAAGAGAAAAAATGTCCTAACTTGCCTTGAAATGTTAACTGAATTATTTGATCACTTTTATGAAGTCTTCATATATAAGACTTTTTATTTTTTTATTTATAAAAACTTTCACTAATATCAATTTTTAACTTGTTTGCTGTTGTTACTTCATATTTTGTTTTGATTTAGTATCTGTGGTGCTATTTCCCCAGATGTCTGAACTTTCTTTCTGTCCTACCAGATCTTCAGCATACTCTGAATAGTCTTATTCAGTATACTCATTAACTTTTGCCAAAGAAATGCATAAAATTTCATTCTACAGAAGTGTCGATTTATAATTTCTCTAAATTATCGGTAATTATATTGAATACACTGAAGATATCAAATGCAAAAATGGATTCTGAACAATCTTAGTATATAACTAGTATTATAAATAAGAGCTTAAACAGGCACGAAGGAAAATACCTAGCATTTAAGTATTGTTATTTATTACTACAACATTTTGTGGTGCTAGGGATGGAACCCATGGCCTTGAGCATGATAGGAAAGTAATCTACTTTCGATTGACACCCAGCCCAAAGCGTCATTCAGTACTGATTCTACTCAGCTATTCCTTGATATGTACAAGCTACAATGCCCTCCAGTTGCCAGCAGAACTCAGAATAACATAATTTCCAAGTTTTAATGTGTTCACTATGTTAAATGAAACTCCGTTAGCTACAATAGTGAGCGACATGGCCGGCATCTGTCCACAGTGCGGAAGGCCCTCTCTGAAAACAGTTCTCAAAGGCCTACTTACTCCATCCACTGATGTGCTATCTTGGCTCTCAGGCCATAAAGAAACCCATACGACAAATGCAATGGTAAAATGAGGTAGAACAGTGAGCGGGAGCTTGAGGAGAGATGACAGAATGGGAAGCATGAAGACAGAAAGGAAGGAGCTGCTTTCATGTTGTGAGCCTTCTGGGGTCTTGTGTTTTACTGCACTTAGCGTTGAGAAAAAGAAATCCCACTACCTCCTCTTAAATTCTTATCAGGGACCTTGGTTGGACTGATTAGTTAATTAGCCAACAAAGCTAAAGAACACAAACATTCAGCTTTTATTAAAGCTACTAATAAACTTTGCCCTTCACAAGATAAATGACCTAATAAGCACATGCTTTTACACTTTGTAGACAAAGATAATAAATTTGTGAAGGAATGACAAGACAAACAGGTCACTGGACCTGGATAAATTCTAGGATTATCAGTAAGAGATGTATGGGTACGAAAGTAAAAATTGGTAAAGAAAGTGTTTACTACAATGGATTAATGTACTCGTTGTATCACAGCCCCATTTCTTGGTCTCTGGTGATTAAGGTTATTTTCCTGTCTTTGTATGCAAAGACCATCCCTTCAGAAAATCTTCCAAAAGACTTCCGTAGTCACGCTTCAAGTGATTTTTACTAACATTCCAATTTGTCAGATTTTGCGGCAGTGCATTTCAGCTCCCTCTTCACTCCATACATCATAGCCGTCACAGTGGGCACCATAAAAGATGGATGAGTAGGCAGTCAGTGACCATGCTGGTGAGGGGCTCCACCCCAACACTTTGCACTTACGAGGTACACATTTGGCCAGAGAAGGACTCCAGGTGTCCATGGACTGGCACTGGCTCTGAGGGCTGCCTTCTAGAGTATACCAATTCTCACACTCCAAGGTCACATTATCTCCGTAGTAATATTCTGTTTTCAGGTCCAACCTCTGGAACCCACTCATGTCCTGAGGAAGTCTACATACCACTTCTGCAATTAGAAAAATCACAAGGAATTAGTATTTTGTGGCTAATTAAAATGGCTGTTATGCAAACATCTGTAACCTCAGAGTTTGCTCTACGAAATGGGGTATATTTCCACTAAAGAATTAGTCACCCTCACAAATTTATTCTTTAAATCTTCTGATTCCTAGCTGCCATTACTCTTCTTCTCATCTGCAGCAGAAAGGGCAAATATTTGGGATAGAAGCAGGCCCTGTTTTCACAGAAGCATCTTATGCTAGATGTGTTCAAAAGAAAGAAATGGATGAGTGTTTGCCATTCTGGATGCCCAGCTTGTTGTTGGGTTCTATTGTCCTAAAATTTGTAATTGTTCTGGAATTAAAAAAAATAAATATTGTGGGTGGCAGATTTTATAAATAGTAGAACCCCTACAAATTATTCAAGATAACTGCTTTCTTGCCCAGTCTTGCTTTCTATAGACTATAGAATCTGCCACCAACAGTAATAGATTCATAAAATAAAAACTAGCACCAAACACATTGTCAATTGGCCACTGTGATCCCTGGGAAGATGTATAACTGGATCAAAATACAATTATTTAGATACTACTACATATTCTACTAATCTTGAAACGATCTTTGTCTTATTTTTATGTAAAGTTTTATCTTGTTCAACAAGAATTCTCTTATTTTAAGCGATAGTGCATTTATTTCTAGTCACGATAAAAAATCCAAAAGCATCTATGTTTGTACTTGACATTGTATTCTATTGTTGCTTGATACTAATGTCACTAAGTCCCTATTCTCATTTTGAAACGATCCTTACAGAGGTTTACCTCCTTGGGAACGTCTTTTTGTAATCCTTAAACAGAGTCCCTATCTGGCATTCTGTCTCTGATCTCTATTCTAGGTCACACTCAGCCTTCATCACAAATAAATGATACTTTGGTCCCAAGCTGAACATTCAGAGGGAACAGTAAATGTCCATTAGGAAGATGGCCCAGGAAAGCATCACAGGTTTCACTACAGGGGAAACAAAGAACTAAGCATGAGTGTGAGGAACAAAGATAATGTTAAAAACAAACAAACAAAAACAGGTAAGAGTCTAGACACTTGCCCGTATGGGGGCCTCAGGACTCCAGTCTCCCTGCGTTGTGCAGTGTAAAGAAGCAGCCCTATGGAGTTCATAACCAGGATCACGGTGGTAGAAAACTTCCTTTCCAGAAGAAACCTTCTCATTGTTTGGGGTGTGCTTCCTATGTAGGATTTCTGGGAGTGACTGACTTCCTATGACTAGAACAGGTCTGAAGAACATTTAGTTTTGGAGACATGCCCTCCTAAAGAGTGCTAAGTTTTGGATATGGAATGTTCCTCAATGCACATGTGCTATAGGCTTGGTCCCAGGGCAGGCACTGCCAAGGACTAGCCTCAGCTTGGAGAGGGGTTCTGAGAGAAGGGATGCTTGAGAGCATCAAACAAACCACTCAGTCAAATCGTGAGTCTAAGCTAGTGGCCTATGTTCTGCTATCCAGACTGCTTTCTCTGTTCTGCTCCAGTCAGTTTTCCCTTGGTATTCTAAAAATTCTCTAGATAGCTCATCTCTTTCAGATCAAAAGCCTAGTTTTTAATTTACGTATCAACTCAGTCTTTACCACAGGTTTCTTTTTGATTATCCCAAAGAATCAGCATTCCAAGATCCCAGTCCCCTTGATTCTTAAGAGACAGCAAGCACATTCTTTTAACATTGCAAAAGAATTCAGAGATCAGCCTGCCTTTGTTAAGCACAGAGGATAAACTAGCTGGGTGGGACCCTGCCCTAAAATTACCATTTCTACCATGCCTGGCTCTAACTTTGCTCTGTCTCAGGCAGACCCTGAACTCAAGAATCTGTCTGCTCTTGTAAGCATAACAAAAAACTTAGCTGGGTAAAATCTTCTGTGATCATATCTCTTTATGTCCCTCCTTAGTATTCTTTGACAGGTTGGCTTATAGTACAGTTATCTCTGTTCCTTCAGATCTGTGAGGCTCCTTATACAATTCATATTATATCCTTATATTTTACATAGTTGAGAAATTATGTTTTTGAACTCATGTTTTCAGAGTTCTTTCCCACAGCTTTAAAGGCTGTCCTGAAGGTCTCAGCATTTACCATTTTGCTAAAGATACAGACAACACCATCTACTACTGAACATATGCTATTTCTAATTAGGAAATACAATACATAGTGCAGAATTCAGAATGATGGAAGCCAATCAAAGAGCTTCCAAAGTAAGAAGATACCCGCTTTGATTTAAAACAAAATTTTATTAAAGCAATCAACTCTTATCACTATATCAGGCTAGAATATAGAAAAACCACTAACAGGGAGGGTATGGGTTAAAATACAAATTGTTGGGGTGAACAACTAGATTAAAATCTTACTCTATATACTCACGTTCACACACAGGAACGCTGCCATTCCAAAAGCTTACTACTCCATCATGAACACAATGACTAGCAGAGTTGCCTTTTAATTGAAACCTAAGGGAGAAATGGGTAGTGGGCTGTAAAATGTTTTGGCTAGAGTAATATTCAATTCCAGGGTCTAGCCAAAAAAGCATCTGAGGAATTTGAGGATATTAAACCAGCAGATGGAGCACATGGGTGCTAAGTCACCACAGCTTCCAGCAGGTGGGTAAAAGGCACTGAAAAGCCTTGTTATATAACACTCCCGGCTGAAACTGAAAAGGCAGTCAGGGCAAAGCCAGCCCTTGCACTCTGACTCAGAGACACTGATCATACTACAGGGAACATGGTCGTAATCACTGTCACAACTGTAAACCCGCTCTGCCAAGGTAACACCTTGCCAGCTCTAGCACTGAAGAAGCAGAGTTAACCATCAGGAAGCAGAGACTGTTCTTACGTCTCAGTACCTGTGATTGTTACTTAGCTTAAAACAGCATGCCCAGCTACTAAAAAAATAACGTCATGTTTTTTGTTAATTCAGAGAAGCAGGTGTCTTATGAAGTACATGTGTATGGCATATAAGAGACTTAAAATGGATTGTTTGTTGAGGGGGTTTTTGTTGTTATTTTGTTTGTTTTTCTTTTTAAGGCAATGGGGCTGGAGAGAAAATTGAAAGAAGAAAAAAGCCAATTTTTGTAAAAAGTCATCCATAATTCTCAAAGGATGTTAAACACTTATGCTCTCCTAAATCTTATATGTTCCTGGTATTTGGTGCCTGCCAAGAATTCTGTGAAGCTCTGAAGAGCAAATTCTTTGTTGTCCACGATTGGTAGTTTCATAGAGGCATATCTGCTGTCAAGCATGTTTATGACCTCACCTAAAATATTAATATCAGCCACCATTTCATAGCTCATATCCCATTATTGATCGAATGATATATAATGGGTTTTTTAATCCTGCACCTTATTTTTTTTCTCTTATAAATTCTATGATTGAGGATTTAATTTTTTTCTGAAAATGACTGCTCAATGTATTGTTATTTACATAAACTTTCTGTAATATGTAATTTTTCTCAAAATTACTAGTGTTATTTTATATTTAGAAAATGATTTTTTCACTTAGTGTATTACCTATATATTTAAAACCAGTAGTTATATTTGTTTTTTAATCTACCATTTAATAAACATCTCAGTTTCCCCTTCATATCGTATTTTGTGAATTCTAACAATCATCAGTCTTTCCTATATACAACATTAGAAGTTGTATCTTCCCCACGCCAACCTTCTCATAATGTGGACAAGTTCAGACTTTGTTTTAATGTCCAACAGGTAGGCCTGCTTGTACTCACCCTTCATTACACACAAAGGACACTTTGGCCCCAAGTTGAAGATTTGGTGGAAGCAGCACACTCCCATTAGAAAGCGGGCCCAGGAAAGCATCACAGAGTTCCACTGGAGAAAAAAAAAAAAGCCAAACGGAAATAACAGCAGTGCATTAAACATAAGCCATATATAATATATAATGTCAATCAAGATAACAGCCTTGGGAACTGCACATGTTGGGGCCACAGGGAACAATGGAGCCTGGCTCACAACAGCAGAGTCGTTTCTGCTTGGAGAAAACTGATCTCTGTTTGGGGTATAATCCTAGTGTTAAATTTTGGGGGCAGCTGACATATTGAGGGGGAAAGAAAGTTTCAGGCATGAAAACAATTTTCCCTCAATGGTAAACTGGATCACAGATGCAAAAGGATCACAACTCTAGTCTGTATGTGGAAAAAGAAAGACAAAAGAAAAAACAGCCTTATTTATATATGTCAAAATATTTTTTCTGCCAAAAGTGATGATACAATACAGACGCTATGACTACAGCTGAGAAATCTTAACTTTACTACTTTATCTCTAAGGTGTACACAAGGGTTATACTTCCAATATCCTTTTTTGGTTTGTTTTGCTTTTTGAGGCAGGATTTCTTTATGTAGCTTTGGCTATCCTGGAATGAGCTGTGTAGACCAGGCTGGCTGGCTGCACTTCCAATTTCTACTCATCCTACACAAAATTAAAGATTGATACTTACTTTAGATTCCCATACTACCTTTCAAGAAAGGCATCGCCAACTTTTAGTTTCGCAGTTTGGCCAGTAAGAAGAATCTCAATGTTCTGACATATCATCTAGTAAACAACCATAACGGTGCTAACAAGTTTCTGTTCTGATCTCCTTTGAATCCTGCTTCACTGAACACCTGGCCTGGGCGACTAGAGAGGTGCCTCGTGGCTGCCATACAAAGCCAATGCTATACAGTCACTGTTTGCACTCCATTCAGAAGATAGATGAGTAGCCACTAAACAAAAAAACCTCCAGTTTCACTGAGCACACACCAGCTGATATGAGGCCCCCGACACACATGCAGCAGACGACTGCCTGGTCTGGTCTCAGTGAGAGAAGATGCACCTAACCCTCGAGAGACTTGAGGCCCTAGGGAATGGAGATGTCCTGGGGGAGGGAGGGAAACAGGTATAGGATGAGGAACAGTCAGAGGGCAGACTAGGAGGGAGATAATGACTAAAAAAAAAATCGTCCAGTTTATCATAATGAAAGTATGTACTATATATGTAGTGTTCTAGCAGTCCTGGGTACAGCTTCTCTTTAAGCAATGTTTTTGAACTCAGGGAGTGATGATATATAAGACTCTTAACACAATTACATTAAGTTGCAAAATGGAAAAACTCCCTCTTGGTCTCTGTCTCTCTCTCACACATATGTGCACACCACACACACACACACACACACACACACACAGCCCAAAACAAACAAATATAACAACAAAAACAGTAACAATCCAAAACCTCACTTCAAGTCAATTCTCTCTGACCTTTAGACTTCCCCAGTTAAAAATGGGATACTGATCTACAATAAATTATTTTCTTTGAGGACTCATTTTTGACTAATACATCGTGCTGTTATGTTTGAAGACTAGGCTGATTAAGTTTATGTTGATTCCCAGTCTCATGCTATATAATACCTTTTGATTGTTGAGGGCAGAAGCATGAAACTGCGATTTCTTTGCTCTAGGGAAGTGGTTCCCAAACTTCCTAATGGCTGTGACACTTTAATATAGTTCCTCATGTGGTGGTGACCCCCAGTCATAAAATTATCTTGGTTGCTACTTCGAAACTGTAATTTTGCTGTTACTGAATTGTAATGTAAATACTGTTAGAAATGGATGCTTGCCAATGTTGTTTCAACCCACAGGTTACTAAACACAGCTCTAGGGGCTCTAATTAAGTTCTGCTACCTGGAAGCATATATACCAAACTAAAGGATAAGAGATAGGATAGAGACCTTTACGTGTCCAGGAAAACTTCAGTTGAGACAGCCTGGATGACTCTCAAGTGAGCAGTAGCCACTCACACTCTAGCAACATCAATTCCAGCAAGGGCTGGCTCTATTCCGAAAGCACACCAGACTGTCTGTCTGACAGATGGTGACAGTGCCAACCAGGGCCAGGCCAGCTGTGTCAGCTCTATTTCTATAGTAACAGTAGCTCCCTAATCTTTAGCAACATTGCTTTCCTCCTCTTATTCTTTCTGACCTAACACCTTTATAACCCATTATATATAGAAAAAAAAATTTGTTCTTTAAAGAATGTGGCAGATAGACAGATTTAAATTCTGATCTTTGCTCTGCAAGTTAGTATCTATATCATCTTGGGAAATTATCTAACCACTAAGTCTCAATATGGAAAAAACAGTAACTACTCCACAGCTTTGTTTTAAAAGTTAAATATGCATACATTAAATATAACTGTCCACGGATCACTCATTTCATATTAGTAAATGTTTTTCATATGAATAACTGATGGGAACTGGAGATTGCAATGCAAGAAAAGAACTTTAGTGTGTGATAATTCCCAGGATGCATCATATCCCTTGCTCATATTTAGCTCTGCTTCTCAATTTGAATGGATGTGCTTAGAAGGGTGCTTGAGCACCCACACAAACATATATACCTTTTTGATTTCATATTCCCTTCCAAGAAAATTTATTCATTTAACCTGTTCACTGTATTCCCTCATCTAGAACCAACTCTATCCCCAGTCCTCTAACATGCCATGGCATTTCAGACTTTAAGCCCAGGTCAGACTTACCCTTCAAGCAGATTGGTAACTCTGGCTCCCATTTGTTTAGGGAGTGACAATACACACTGCTGCTTCCTTTCATGATAAAGCCAGGCTGACATTTAAACTCCACAATATCCCTTAAGGAAAACAAGCTTCTGTTTTCAGACACCAGGACTGCATTGTCAACATGGGGAGGAGTACACTTGTTGAGTTCGATGCACTGAGGAGGAGGGCCACTCCAGACTCCAACTTGACCATCATTGCTGGTACAGCGTAAGGAGGGCTCACCCACCAGGTTAAAGAGCCTCCTCCCTCTGACATCAGTGTTGCACTGATAGGTAACCACCATTCCATAATGAAAATCTTCTCTGGTAAAACTGACGAAATCTCCATTGGGAATGCTTGGAGGTATTTCACAAGGAATCACTGGGCAAAGAAAGCAGATTAAACCTAATGAATCACTGAGCTAAAAATATTTACACTCATTATTCACTTTTAGTGTTTACTGACTGGTAGGTGAATTTTAAAATGTTGCAATTTAGGTGCACACAATAACATGTGCTCTGACTTTCCTATTTGTTTCCTATAAACACATGCAGTTGATCTTTTCATTTGAAATAACTCTTTGATCATATTACAGTTTATATTAGCCTCCGGATTTTTCTTCTTGCCTGTAACATCAAAATTTGTTGTTAACTAAAAGGAAGTTTTTATAAAATAATATTCACTAAGAAAAGATAAGAGGCAAATGAAACACAAATGAATAAAAGTACAAAATACAATTTAAATATGCTTGCAAATATGAGAAAGCTGATGAAACTACAGATTACTTTGTACTAAGCATTTTGAAAATATAATACATAAGTGAAAATATAGACTATTAATATTCATGCAAAATATGTAAAACTAAATTTGACCAATAACTCTTGAGAATATAAAAACCCCCACAAATTCTGCCAATTTTCAAGTAATACATAATTCTAAATGTAATTTCAAGTACTTTGAGACATGTAAAGGACAGAAACCTCAAGTTTACTATAAGATGATTTTTCTGAACTAGTTAACAAAAAACCCTAACTAGTCTTAAAATGAAAGTGATTCGTACTGAGCTACTGCTCCTTGGGGAAGAGGGAATCGAACCAGTACTAGGGAATAAAAAATCTATTGAATTTGTGGTGGTCTTAACAAACCAAAGGTTAAAAACTGGAGTCCAGGGCCTCCAAAACAAGGAAGTTCTGGTAATACCTCGTAAAGAACTGTACTCTTAGGATCAATGATGATTGGCACCTTCTATCTCAAAGGTTGGAAATCTTCAAGTACTATAGATGTTCAAGAAAAACTAAAGTTCCTGAGACTGAATCAAAATAGTATCCTTTGGCCAGTGTCCTGGAGCCTCACAGAATAAAGAAAACTATTGTCTGAAGAGTGTGGGTTATTGCTGTGTTTTAAATATGGGTAATGTTCCCACAACAACAATGTACCAAAGACTTGGTCTACTGAGTGTCAAGACAACAACAGAGCTTTTAAGGAGTGGCCTACTAAAGAGATCCTTAGGCCAGTGAGGGTGTGCCCTTCAGGAGATGTGGGACCTTGATTCTTTCTCTCTGTGCTTTGACATGAGTAGTTTTGTTCTTCCATATGCTCCTGCCATGAGATACTGCCTCAGCAGAGGCCCTGAACAGTAGAACTACAGTCGGGAACTGGACCCTCAAAACTGTGAGCTGAAATAAATATTTTATCATAGATGTTAGTTATCTCAATTATATCATTATACTGAAAAGCAACTGACTTCACTAATTTTGTGTCTGACTCCTTTATGTTGACTCACTTGCCCACCTCCTCACAAGAACGTGTTACCCAATCAGAGTCTGTCTAACCTAGCTTATTCCCCTTGACAGAAAAATCATAGTTCTAAACCTTCAATCACTTTTTCTCTGTAACTCAGTCTGACCTGTTGTTATACCAGGGCTCTAGTAGACTATACCGTATAGATATAGCATAATAGACATGTGGCCACCAGTCTCCAGAATGCCAATAAAGAGATGATGAAAAGCAGAGAAAGGAGTTATTTAAAATGAACACAAAAGGAAATGAAACAGAAAGTGTGGTCCATTGACCCCAAAGCTTCCCATTGGGACAAATGGCAAGAGCTGTTTACAGTCAAGCAACCAAGGTCCTGTTCTAGGTATAGTTTCCTTTCATTAATCATTGTTTTTGCCCTGGCTTTATAAGATGGTCTGAAGAAGACCTTACTGTATGAGAGATGATTCTCTGAAGATTACTCCTGTCTCAAGGATAGTCCCAGTGTTTGGCTAATTGTTTTATCCAGGTAAGGGGGCAGGGTGAAAGGAGTTTGTCCCTCATAATTTTACAGATTCAGAGTCCAATTTACAATTTGTCTAGTCATTCCTTGCCCACTTCTGTGTCATACCTAATATCCTGTGATTAACACATAAAACATTTTTTTGGATATACTAACTTAACATAACCCTGGTTTCTACTAATAAAAGTCTAAGAATACCATAAGACAGCATCTGAGGTCTATAGAAGTTTCTCTGCTTTGCTTCAAGCCCACCTACTTAATATTTCCACCAATGTATTTTAAAAGTGCCTTGATTATGACTTTCCTTAATATAGAAACTTTATGAGAGAAATTTCCTGAAGAGAAGCTGTATATGCAGAGACTGGTTGAGTGATTAGAATTCCAAGTACTGAAGAAATTGGGATGTTGCAAGTCCAGAGGCTGATTACCTACCGTGGGCTAGTTCTAGCTCCCCAGAACAGTCATTCCTTCCCTACTATCATTGTAGGTCAATAGAAAAGCTTTTCTCATCTCATTTTAACTGCCTGTCTAATATACCCAACGGTTTACTTTAAATTTGCCTTGATCTAATACTTCCTTTGTTCTGAAAATACATAAAACTTCATGAAACCGCTTCCACATTGAAACATTGGGTTTGGGAAATCTAAATCTCTTTTACTGGGCCATAGTCATTTAAAATTAGCTCCCGAATAAACAATCTCTTGTTCTTTTTAAAATAAGATCTGTAGCTTTAGCACTGACAACTTCATCCAATGTTGCCATATTAGGTCATGGAATTTTGGGCAACCTAAGTATGTGTTCTCCAGACATGGTCATTCATGTTTGGCTACAAAATAAACTCTTTTCTGCTTTGAGGTAAGAGTTGTTGCATATATTATGCAGTGGTGGTGGCAGGAACTATGGTATGGAGGAAGTACATATACTCAGGTGGCATTACACAGAGAGAGTGCAGGGATAAAAGTGTGCACAACACCAAAGAATAACCAAACGTCTTCTAAGTCTGTGAACAGATATCACAGAACTGCAGATTCAAAAATCCATATACATTTGAGCAAGAATATTCAAATAATTCTTCATCTAGACACATCACAAAGACATAAAATCTAGCTCTACCATCCTTTATAGCAGCCATGAAACAAAGACAATAACTAAAAGGAACCAAAGGAAAAAATGTTTATACAATGAAAGTTTCAGATCTATCAGATACAAAAGAATGCCAAAATAGTTTTCAGACTAAAGAACAATAGTTTCCTATAGACCCGAGAGAGCCACAGTAAGGAGGAATGTTACCTAACAGAGTTGTGGGGGGACAAACTCTAATTTATTCAATTGTATTCAATGAGTAAAATTTATTCTATTATAATTCTATATATATAATAGAATATTTAATTAAATAAGATAGAAATTATTTTATTTTCTGCTTGCTCTAAGAATACATGGAGCACATGAAATCATAGAGGTCAGTCTGTCTGAGAAGAAGATCGGAGAGTAACCTATGGAATAAATCTCTATTGGAATCCCAGGCAGGCAGGCAAATTTCCATTAATTAGTGGGCTCAGTGAAACCAGGCATGAGCTCTGAGAGGACATGCATGTGAGTAAAAGTAAGATGTGGAGTCAGAAGAGCTATTCTTTTATCTAGCTGTCCCATGGAAACATGGTCACCAAGTGATGGTTATATAGTTCCGATATCTGTAACGACAGTGAAGAAGTCAGAGACAAGCAGAATAAAAAGTCCCTTTGAGGTCGACTAACTTCTACTCCTGGTATGAGAAAACTACAAAGAAACATCCAATGATCTATAGATGCTTGAAATCTTGGCTAGTACCAGACACTATGACAATATTTAATTTATAAATTTTACACAGTAAAATTGTAATACTAAAGAGAAGAACTATCACTACACTGTAGTAGGCTGTATAAATGTGGCATCTTTCACTAAAATCTTAATATGCTTTATTCATCTTCTTTTGATAGTATGTAACTAGTGAGTGACGAAATGAAGTGAATGGCAAAGGGTCTAGCACTAGGCTGCTATCTAAGAATTATTTGAACAAAAGCACTAGACATCTAGGGTAGTCTGATAAGTGGGATTGGCTACTGAATGGCTAAGGAAGACTTTCACATCTGCAGTATAGATATACTGAAAAAGATCTTTTCTTACCCTCAGTGGGATAGTGTTGAATAGAAAAGGACAGCATAAGTGTTCATCACACTTTTTACAGTGATGCATAACTTAAAACTTAAGAATTGTTCATTTCTAAACTTTTGTATCTAAAATTTTTTGGACTGGTTGATGATGGGTAACTTAAACTACAGAAAGTAAAAATGTAGCCAAGTAGGGCGGCTATATTCAAAATGAATGCCAAGGCAGCATAATTCACTGCAGGATAAATACCAATTTTTTTTCTATAAAAATAGTAACATCTCTTGTGAGGCATGAAGAAGTAACATAAAAAAGATATTGGCAGGAAGCTACTGAGTCACACAGTTGGAGTTGTTTGTAGCATTGGGGACATGGGAAAGTACAGTTTATACTCGACTGTAGTAAACAAGGGCATGTATTATCTTTTAACAGACAGAACCTCGCAATGCCAGCTGTGATGACATGTCACGGTAAGATAAACTGAAGAGGTGGAGGAAAGATGATCATTAGTCTAAAGCTAGCCTAGGCTACACCTTTCAACAGCCATTTCAGTTTAGAAATAAAAACCTTCATGCTTTCCTATTTGTTCAAGGGTAGCATACTGAAATACCTAAGATTTTTGCTATTGTGGGTTTGATTACAGAAACTAATACAATATTCTCTAACAAATGAAAAAACAATAATACAAAAATGTGACAAGGAGACAGAGAGTGACATCATAAACCATAACAGTAAAAGAAAAAAAAAAAAGCTTCCAGAAGACATATTTACTTGAACATTTTGGCCATCAAACTAAAAAGATAATAAATTCCCCTTCTTTAAGCTACCAAGCTTGCAATAACATAACTTGTTACATGAACCTTAGAGAATGAATATATATACTTTATATGCTCCCATCAGTAACTAAGAGAAAAATAGAGAAAAACAAAAATGTGTTCTAAATCCTTTCCTAAATCACATTTATAGAAAATTACATAAAACTACTATCCATTCTTTTTAAGAACACAATACTTTATCAAAATTGTCTCTATTCTGAGCCATAAAATACGACTCAGTGTGTTTCAAAGTAAAATAGTAAAAAATAATAAACTGGAAAATCTCCCAATGTTTAAAAATTAGGTATCACACTTGTAATTAGCCTGTCAGAAAACTTTTGTGTACAGTAATAATAGACAAAAACTGTTTGGAAAGTAAATAAAACTTTGAACCAAATATATAGGTTTAAATGTACATTATAAAAAATAAAAGTTTAAACAAATTATCTTATCAGCCATGTCATTATTTTAGGAGCAGAGAAGTACATAAAGTTGAGGTCAAAGAAAATAAAATAAAGAAAATAATGTGGCAGGAATTAAAATAGACACACACTAGGTCAAACTCCACAAAGTTAAAGACTGTCTGTGAAGAGCTTAACAGAACTGATGAGTCTCCAGCAATACTGACCAAAAAAAACAGAAGTTATAACCAATATCTCAACTTTGTATCACTACAGAATCTATAGATATCAAAATGATAATGCGTAGATACAATGACAAACGATGCTGATAACTAAGAAAATGTAAAAAGAAATGAGTAAAAGCCTTGAAAAACAAAACTTATCCCAAATTAATTCAATAAGACATTAAGTAAAAGATGCTAATTTTTAGTTATTATGAAAGTAAAATCAGGAATTAAAAAGTCAATAACCATAACTTCCCCTCACTCAGATCTACACTACCCTATTACTGAACCCGCTGAAATATGTAAGCAAAAATAACATTATTATTAAACAAATTATTCTTGAGAACAGGAAACAATAATGTGCAGAACATTTTATGAGGCCAACATAATCTGGATGCCTAAACTGGACAATGGTACTAAAAACAAAGCTAATTATAATCTAGTATTTCTTAGACTATAGATGCAAACATACTAAACAAAATTAGAAAACTGAACTCAGCACTATTTAAGCAGGGTGATACAATGACCAAAATGGGTTTCACAAACTGATTTCAAATATTAAATTAACTTTATAATGCTAAGATTAAAAAAATATTAGCAATCACATACATCTGCATACATACAAATGTAGAAGATAATATATAACACATCAGAACCACTCAGCTGGTTGGCCTTTTAAAGTCAATGTGACATATTAACAAAATGAAAGAAAAAAAAGATATGATTATTTTATATGTGTAAAATTATAATTAAAATACGCAATAAGGGCAAATCTTTCAGCAAATTAGAAATAAAGAAGAATTTTGTTAATAAAAGAACATTGCTTTTATCTGATCATTTATCTGTTAAAGAGTTATTTTTGACCAGACTCAGACTTGGAAGTAGAAGACAAGGACAGCCTATATCTTTTGGCAATTCGTTTCTGACATTTTTCTTTGGCTTCATTCTCCCAGCTAAAAATTTAACATATTCTGTAGCCTCCGAGTTTTCCTTAGTGCACTGTTTCTTTACAGCAGTATCATGGCGTTGGCGCTGCAGGACACCTAGAGTGCTAAGACTCTAAATCTTGGGTGCTTTGGCCCTAGGCATCTTACCTTCTTTGTTTAGGAGCTTTCTGACAGACATCAGCAGACATCATCATCTGCTTTAGAGACGGAAAGTTTACAGATTCTGTTATAGCTCTTTTGATGCCAACCACAGAGGCACAGGATTATCTGTCAGTCCAGGAACATTAATCTCTCCATTTCTATACAGTAACCAAGTTGAGAAGACTCAGAGTAGCCCTCCTAATGCATCCCAAACAGACTTGGCCTATGACAAGAATGCCCCGTCACAACACTCTGTCCTCCTCCACTGATTCAGACTGCAGAACCCTTTCACTCTTTACCAGAGCATTAGCAGCTCCTTCTGTGGCCACACACCTCTCATACAAAGTACAAATGTGTGTTCACTGTCCAGGAGGAATATTCTCAGCTCAAATAATGTCTCGTTTAAAAAAAACTGCAGTAAGCAAATGCTTTAAGATGACCTCTGACGTCTAATATTATCTCTTGTAGTCAACATGGGCTGGAGGCTGTAACAAATGTATAAACTAAAGATCCAAGAAAGTAAACATTTCAAAACTTGGTCAAGTTGACCGACAGCAAGATTATATATAAAGTTTAAAAAATGTGCAAACTGCTGAGTCCAAGGCCAAAATTTCCCTGTCTATGTCTGTAAATTTACAGGTTTATGTCTGTAGTAGATAGAGCACCTCCTAGCATGCATGAGACCCTGGACTCAACCTCAGTCCTGCAAAAATTATATACTTCAAAAGAAAATTTAAAATACAAGAATAAAAGCAATAAAAAGAAAAATTTCAACTTACACTCACAAACAGGTGCCTCGGTATCCCAAACAACACTCTGATCAGAGACGATGCATACAGCAGAGGAGGAACCAATGAGGCGGTATCTGCACACAGAATAAAGAATAGTGAGTAATTGCCTGCTTAAGTTGCTGGTTCCCAGGGGTCACTATCTTAGAAGCTTCAGGAAATATTTTTGTCAACAAAAATCTTACATCCTCTTTTGAACTTCTTGATTTTCTTCTTTATCCCTTCCTAACTAAATGAGATTTCTTTTTATTATCTTACTACACAATCTGCAGTAAATTACAGTTATTTCCTATAAGTTTTATATTTAAAGATATTACAAGCATCTTGAAGGCAAAGAAAATATTATGTGTATTTGTGTATATTATACTAATATGAATTCATTTATACTTTGTAAGCATTAATGTGAATACCTAGATAAGGGAATGCTTTATCAGCAAGATTCAGCAAAGAAACTCAAATCTGGACAGAGTTGAACAAAGACTTCAAACTTAAAACAGCAAAACTCAATTAGTTAATGTGCTGCAAACTGTCCAGTATATCATAAAATTAAAATCATTCATGATACATTTCATAGCAATGGAACTCATACCTATTTTATTAGTTTCACACATAAACATCATTTTGTACATACAACTGTAAATGGCATGTTTTAAATTTAAATTCCAGCTGCTCCTTTTCCTATGAGAAAGAGACTTTTGTTTTTTAGAGACAGGATTTCTCTGTGTAGCCCTGGCTATCTTGGAATTTGTTCTATAGTCCAGTATAGCCTCAGATGCAAGAGATCTTGCCTCTGCCTCCCAAGTGCTAGTATTGAAACTACTATGACCATCACCTGGCAGAAAAGACCTTGACACAATTTTGTATATGTAGGCTTGTGTATTTCCCACCAGGTCAAGATCTACAAGACCCTTTCCTCTCCAAGTTGCTTAGGTCATGGTATTTCACCCTAAAACATGATGGAAATGGGGTATAATATACAACCTGAAAATTAATATTAGTAATTACAATTGTTCCTTAAAAGATTTTATATTAGAGGAAAGTTAGGCTAGCAAGCATAACAGAGTATCATTAATAGCGTCAGGAATTGGTGCTTGTCAATTTGGCCATTCCTTCAGTCTCTGCTTCATCTCTGTCTCTGCATTTCTTTTAGACAGAAAAAATTCTGTGTCATAAGTTGGGGTTCCTGCATGGCTACAGTAGGTGGCCTCTCCAAGTTCCATGTCCCCGCTGCATCTAGGCTAAGGTCACCAGCATTAACTCCTGGGAGCCTCTTCCATCCTAGGTCTCTGGGACTTCCTACAGATTCCCCCACAGACCCCTACCCCTGCAGGTACAGATTTCATTCATTCTTCTGGCCCTCTGGGTCTCTCCTAACACCTGATCCTGATCCCTCATTCTCTTCCTCACTCTCCCACTCACTTCCCTTTACCAGATGACTGAAACAAATGCAGATATCCACAGCCAAACATTGGTCAGAGGTAAGGGACTCTTAGAACAGTTAGAATTGAAGACCCTGAAGAGGATGGGAATTCCACAAGAAGACCAAGAGTCAACTAACTCTCAAACTGAGCCACCAACCAAAGAACACACATGGGCAGGAATGAGGCCCCAGCACATATGTAGCAGGCGTGTAGCCCAGTCTCCATGTAGGCCCTCAACAGCTAGAGGAGGGGTTCTCCCTAAAGCTGTAGCCTGACTGCGGTATCTGTTCCCCGACAGGGCTGTCTTGTTTGGCCTCAGTGGGAGAGGATGCACCTAATCTAGCAGACACTTACTGTGTCAGGAGAGGAGATGGAAAGGGAGGATAGGAGGAGGGTCTCGCTGGGGGGTGGGGTGGTCAGGAGAGCAGCTTTTAGGATGGAAACAAACAAAAAATGTTATATACCTCAGCCAGGATTACCAGGAAAAACAGAATTATTGCCATTGAAACCATGAAATATACCTAGTGAATTTATTATTATTTAATAATTTCTGATATTATGAAGAGACAGAAAGACAATCTCTTTCTGATATAGTGAATGAATGGTAGTAGTCCAATATTTTACATGTTTTACAGAATGTCCTATGTACATTTGAGAAGAATGTATATTCTGTTATTTTAGGTCATTTGATGAATGATCTATTTATTGCTGAAAATGGAGTACTGAACTCCTGTACTACTACTACTACTACAGCATTGCTGTCAATTTCACCCATCAACTGCTAATATTTGCTTTATATATTCATGTCCTCTGATGTGTACTCAATTGACCATTTTAGTATTATACAGCTGTAGTACAGCTAGTTCCTCTGAGCTTAACATGACTATCACCAACATGAAGTACAATTAAAGTTGTAACCTATAAGATGCCTTGTCCTGCAGAAACGAGCAAAAGATAACCTCTAATAGCTAGATCTATGATAACAGTGATAAGGCTGTCAGTATGCATTTATGACAGGAAAGAGAAGGGTCACAAGATCCTTACCTGAGATTCCAGATGCCACGCCCTCCTACTTCAACTACATACAGTTGTGAGGGCTGCTAAAATTTACAGGAGGCAAAAGATTACCTGGGAGTTGTAATACTTCAATAGTATAGTTTTTCATGAGTTGCCTGTGCTGAGGATGGGACTCAAAGTTGCCTTTGAGACAACCATTCTCCTGCAAGTAATTCTGAAAAATTCATTGATTCATCAACCTCGACTTCGACAAAATCTTTTCTTTGATCTGCCATTGCCTTTCTTACCTGTGTAAAAGCTATTTCTTTATTTTATCCCAAAAAACATTACACATCTATGATGTTGTCTATTGTGATAGCCTTTCGCTTTGTCTAATAATGATCACCTGCCTTGTTCCATTTGCAACTCTCAGAGTATCTTTTTCCCTTCACTTGCTTTCAGATTATGTGTCTTTACAGCTGTATCTGAAGTTTTTCATAGGCAGCTGCATATTGTTTTATCTATTCAGCAATTCTATATATTTTTTCCTACCAGAGCATATAACTAATTTTCTTTTGAAGCAAATTATAGATAAGTAAGGAATGACTCCTATTTTTTTTTCTGACTGATTTCTACTTTGTTTTCATTCTTTCTCACTTATTTTCGTCCTTTGTAATGTGATGCTCCTTTGGCCGTGGTGATGTGTGATAACTTTATCTTTGGATAACTAGTCAGGTTGACTTTGTGATTACTTCAAAGCTTATACAAAATACCTTAGAGTAATAATTTTGAAGTTGATGATCCCTTTAAGGTAGCATGAAGGAAAAAAGGGAGCTAATGAAACAAGAAGGGCTAAGTAGGGTGAGGAACTGGACGGCAGAGTACAAAAGGAAGTAGGAAGGGATAATCTGTGTCTCCATTGCCATGATCTTAAAAAAATGATCAAAAGCAAATATAAGGGAAAAGAAAGGTTTATTTGGCTTACATTTTATGTTACAGCCCAGCATTGAGGGAATCGGGGTAGGAACCCAACCAGGACCTAGAGGAAGGAGTTAAAACAGAGACTACAGAGGAATGTTCTTTACTGTCTCACTGTTCTGTTCATTCTCGGCCACCTTTTCTACACAACTACCTGCCCAGGGGTGGTGGGCTGGACCCTACACAGCAATCATTAATCAAGATTAATTAACTCCACAAACACGTCCACAGGTCAATCTAAAGGAGCCAATTCCTCAACTGAGGTTCCTTTTCCCAAGGTGTCTCTAGTCTCTAGTTTGTGTCAGGTTGATAAAAACTAACCAATATGATAACTAAAGACCTTTGAAAAAGTCATATGGAAACCTATTGCTGTGTAAGTTTTAAATACCTACATACATAAAAAGAAGCTTAAATGGCATTATACAATAACTGGAGGACAATGCCTCTTACAGATACCATATGATATCAAATAAAAGTTCAGTTTCAGGTATGGACTGCCTCTTTGAGTTGTTGATCAGTGAAGTTCTATAGATGCCCCCTCAAACATAACGGGTTATTACCATTGCTCTTGTTCACCTTCAGAACTTGTTGGTAAGATTCTATTGCTGAAGAAACCACACACTTGAAACATAAAACATGGAGAAATCAACCTGGGCGTGACCTGGAAGTCATCTGTACTGGACTGCTTTTATAGTACTTGGATGCTCTAGGTACAGTACCATGTGAGAAATGCAAATCAAAACAACCCTGAGAGTCCACCTCACACCAGTCACAATGGCTAAGATCAAAAACTCACATGCTGGCAAGAATATGGAGAAAGAGAAACATTCTTCTATTGTTGGTGGGATTGTAAGCTAGTACAACAACTCTGGAAATCAGTCTGATGGTTCCTCAGAAAACTGAACATATTACTACCTGAGGACCCAGCTATACCACTCGTGGGCATATACCCAAAAGATGTCCTAACATACAACAAGGACACATGCTCCACTATGTTCATAGCAGCCTTATTTATAATAGCCAGAAGCTGGAAAGAACCCAAATGTCCTTCAACAGAAGAATAGACACAGAAAACGTGGTACATTTACACAATGGAGTACTACTCAGCTATTAAAAACAATGATGACATGAAATTCTTAGGCAAATGGATGGATCTAGAAAATATCTTCCTGAGTGAGGTAACCTAATCACAAAAAACCACCCATGTATGCACTCACTGATAAGTGAATATTAGCCCAAAAGCTCAGATTACCCAAGATATAATTCATAGACCACATGAAGCTCAAGAAGAAGGATGACCAAAGTGCAGATGCTTCAGTCCTTCTTAGAAGGGGGAACAAAACTATTCTCAGGAAGAAATAAGGAGACAAAGTTTGGAGTAGAAACTGAAGGAAAGGCCATCCAGGCACTACCCCACCTGGGGATCCAGCCCAAATACAGCCACCAAACTCAGACAATATTGCTGATGCCAAGAAGTGCATGCTGACAGGAGCTTGATATAGCTGTCTCCTGAGAGGCTCTGCCAGAACATGACAAATACAGAGGTGGATGCTCACAGCCAACCACTGAACTGAGACCAGGGTCTTTAATGGAGGAGTTAGAGAAAGAATTAAAGAAGTTGAAAGGGTTTGCAATCCCATAAAAACAACCATATCAACCCAGGGACTAAACAACTATCCAAAGAGCACACATTGACAGACCCATGGTTCCAGCTGCATATGTAGCAGAGGATGGCCTTGTTGGGCATCAATGGGAGGAGAAGCCCTTGGTCCTGCCAAGGATCAATGCCCCAGTGTAGGGGAATGTCAGGGTAGGGAGGAAGGAGGAAGTGGGTAGGTAAACACCCTCATAGAAGCAGGGGGATGGGATAATAGCTATGGAGGGGAAACCAGGAAAGTGGATAACATTTGAAATGTAAACAAAATATATCCAATAAAAAATTTTAAACTGGAAAAAAATACCACTTTCTGATCAGATTCAAGGCCTGCTACACAAGACGAAATGTATACCTGGTAAGTGGTACCTGGGCAAAAACCAGCAGTTGGCTAGGTCATAGGCCCTAGAGAAGAATCTAATAGTATTATTCTGCTAACTAAACATAGTAGTAAACTGCATTCTAAGTTCTTTGTGCCTACAGTCACTTCTGGTCCATGTCCAGAGAATAATATAGAGTGGCATCTATATCATACATCCCATCCTCTACACCTGAGGCTTAGGCAAGAGCAGAGCTGGAGATAGTTACTGACCGACAGACAGTGGTTTCTGGATATGGCAGGGCCACCGCACATAGAAACTCATCGCAGCTGTGACTGTGTGCATAAAATCTGCATAAGATCAAGCCTGCCAAAACCCCAGATGGATAGGGAAGGGCTCATGAACCCATATCCACCTGAGGAGCTGTTGGCAACTGATGGCTGCTGAGGGAAGGAGAATAATTACCCATTTTTTAGTAGATGCTCTTATACCCAATCACAAATAGGCAGCACTAAGCAGATCCAGTGGGTTTGAAATCGGGACATATGAAAGTGGGAGGGAATAGTGGTAGTGGAAGATAGGGAAGGAATGAGTGGTGTGGGAAGACAGAGGTAGCTTTCATCACGTAGATATGCACGTGTGAAATCCTCAACCAATATCTTTTAAAGTCTTATATTTTAATATTTTAAAAGTCTTATGCTTTAATATTCCTTCCCCTCTTTGTTTTCAACATATCTGTTGTATATCCATTTAAAAATTACTGTAATATAAATTGAAGTTCCCAGAAAAAAAAATGTCACATTTATATTGAAGATTCTAGAAATCTGATTGACTAGTTGGATTGTAGAGAGCTAAAATTAAGAGTTTTGTCTAGCGTTCTTACAGATTCATGTATTTTGATGTTCATTTTCTCTTATGTTTGAGAAATCTACTGTCACGTTTTTAAAAAAATAAGCTTTCTGCCTATTTATTTTTCTTTGTTCTTTCAGAGACTACCAAACTATACCAATATAGTTTGATGTCTCAAAATGCTTCCCCTTTTTTACTTCATTAAATTTTTCTTCTTTGTTCAAACCAAGTGTTGAAACCTTTGTGTATATTCTCAGTTTACTTATTGTATTCATTGACTGTGGAATTTGTTTGAGTCTTCTTAAGGTTTTAGTTTTCATTTGTTTTGTTTACTGTATTCCTGCATTTTCTCTGTTCTCCTGCAGTTTACCACATCATTCTGCATTTTTGCTTAAGTATCTATGGAACTCTGTCAGTTACAGCTACTGTAGCAAGTTCACTTTGTGGAGCTATGCTTTCAAGGTGAGCTGTCGTCCCATTGGTTTGTTGTACCTTAAAAGGTAGGCAGGCAAGCAAGTGGGAGGTGGGGGGTAACATTTGAAATGTAAATACAGAGAATATCCAGTAAAATAATAATAATAAAAAGGTAGGCCAGCAATCCATCTTCACAAGCATTTCACAAGTTACTGTGCTCTAATGGGATCTATGAGTTTGTTGAGTTTTCAGGTACATTGGTCTGTAACCTACTTCAGAAATGTACGGGATCTTTCACTTCTTTACAATTGTGTCAACACTTCCTACTGTCTTCCCTTTAGAGATATTTTCATAGGCAAGGTAGTATCTCAAAGTGGTTATAATTTGCATTTTGATGAACATTTGCAGTAAATATCTTACTTATAGACCATATGTGCATTTTCTTTAGAGAATTGTTTAAACCTTTGCTCATTTGTTTTATTTTGAGAAAGGATCTCATTATAAGCTGGCCCGTTTGGAACTCAATATGTAGACCAGACTGGCTTTGAATCACAAAGCTATGTCTCTCTCTGTCTCCTGAGTGCTGTGGTTAAAGACATACACCATCACCTTTGGCTCAAAGATATATTTCTTCTTTTAAATTATGTATATATGTGGTTTATATAGGTGCATGTCGTACCAGTGAAGGCCCGAGAGTGTTTCAGTTCCCTGGAGCTATAGCTACAGGCTGATGTGGGTGCTAGGAACTGACTCTTGGTCCTTTGCAAGGGCAATATATACCCTTAACAGCTGAGCCATCTCTTCAGTCCCTCCTTTGCCTATTTTAAAAATATTTGTCTTTTCGCTGGAATTATAAGAACTCTTATAAGGGAAGCATTTTTTTAAAGTCCATGCTTTGGAAATATTTTTTTATTTGTGTTATTTCAGAAGTGTTCTCTGAAAAGCAAATGTTTTAAAGTTTTTGAACCCTCAAATACCATTTTTCATTGCTTCTTGATAAGAACACAGATTTAGTCCATGACCTATAGCTTAATAAACATTCAGGATTTCACTGTGTTGAATAATGAGGAGAACTAACATTAGCACATACTTTGTGTGGACTTCATGCTTGACATGTTCAAAAAGGGACTTCTGAGGGTGAACTGTGTTCCCTAAATGATATGCTGATCCTGTAAACTCCTGTTCTGGGCCAATGGAACATCATTTGGAAATAGGGTCTTTGTAGATGTAGTTAAGCTAAAATTAGAGTCTTTAGAATGGATCCTAATCCAACATAAGCAATATCACTATAAAAAAAGAGAGAACATTGACTATAAATACATACAGAACAACATATACACTGAGATACAGAGATCAACCATGTAGATAAACACAGAAATTAGAGCTGTGCTCTACAGACATAGAAGGCCTGGAGCTCCCAGAAGCTAGAGGAAGCTAGGAAGATCCCACTCCTAAAGACAACAGAGGGAGCAGGGTCCTGATAACACCTTATTGAGGACTTGTAGACTCAGAATAAAACTCTTAATTTTTCTTGTTTGAAAACACTCTGTGGAACTCATTTCAGCAGCCTTGGCAAACTAATAAAAGCTGTGAATTTGAGGCCTGTTCTTCCTCAGAGCTCCCTGGGCTTTTCTTTCTTCTAGCAGCATCCACTCTGAAATTCAGAAGTCTATGTGCTTAGATGGCATCATCTCACCCAGTGAGTGCCTCACTTTCTATATGTTTCCACAATTAGAAACATCCCCTAAAGGCTCCCAGATGAAAGGCTTAGTCTCCCAGGCTAAGATCTTACTAGGATGTGGTAGAATCTTTAAGAGGTAGTCCTTAAGGGACAAAATTAGGACACCAGTGACAATGCCTTAGAAGAAGATATTGAGAACTTAGCCCTTTCTTGCCTCTCTTTTCTTCATGGCAACTATAAGGTGAACGGGCCTTCTTTACCATGTTCCTGCTGTAATGGACCAAAGCAAGAGACTCAAGAAAACATGAACTGAAACTTCTATGAGCTAAAATATACCTTTCTTCCTTTTAATTCATTATCCCAATTATTTTATCATTGTAATGGGAAGCTAACACGTGTTATTTTGGTTATTCAATAGTCTTTTCCACAAAATCATGTTATATTTCTATTCATTTCAACCTAGAATTAAACAATTATGTTCACGCCTTTTAAGGCTAGGTAACATTATGATGGTATTTCTTTGTTGTAGAGCACTTGTCTAGCATATTTAAAAACTTCAGTTCAACCTGTAGCACAAACACAACACAGATAAAAACCAAATAAGGAAATATTGCTATTTCAGAACTCTTGAATGAAGAAATGTTGTTGCCAACTCACCCTTCATTACACGTATAATTAATATGAGATCCAAATCGAATGTCTGTGTGTACATGTACCAAGCCATTCTGAGGATCTACAGGAGTTTTACATTGTTTACCTATGAAAAAGAAACAGAATTTTGGAATCAAGTAAACTGAACTTTTTGTAGTTTATGAATTTCTAACCTGATTGTAACTTACTGTAGAATATATATAATTGTAATATTTCAAAGGTTTTGCCACTTTGGGGAAATATACCAGACACTAGTTTCCACACAGTGACTCCCTAAAACATGTATACTTCTTTTATTACCAAAGCATTCTTCTAAGTATTCCAATTCACAGGCTCTAAAGTCTGAAATTTATACATCTCTCAGTTATTAAATATACTTTGCTTCAGAATCATTAATTGCTTAATGACACTTGTGCAAAGTTAGATACCCTAAGTGAAATATCCTGATGATATTTTCTCTTAATCATGCCCTGTGCCAATCATTCTTATTAAATTTATTAACAATTGAGAAGACAGAATCAGAGTGAAAAGATTTGACTGACAAGAATGATCCACATGTACTATATACCTTAGATAAGATTATTGATGTTTCATAATCTAAAATCCAAACTGAGGCAGACTCTACTATTTGCCACAAAGGAGCTTCTTCTGCAATTACTCACGTATACACATGTCTTCAGCACTTGTCCAGAGTGAGTCTGGTTGGCAGGTGATAGGGAACTGCCTCTTGATATATCCTGGGCGACATTCATACTTCAAAGATGTTCCGATGGGAAAGACGAGCTCATCAGTTCGTTTTACAGGTTTGGCAAAAGGAAACTGTGGTGGGGCTTCGCAGTCGCCTGGAGAATGAGACACAGCAACATTACAGTGGACGGAGGAACTTGCAGCACCCCTCATCCCTCTCATTCTCCAGCTACAATGGGCCATGAGCCTCCGCTCTGGCATTCAGGAATGGATCATAACTATGGTGAAGGGGGAAAATATAATAAGATTCAAAAAATGAAACTGCATTTCATTTTGTTAATGTATTTTCAATACATGTTTTGATTGAACTCTAGACTCAGCTGTTTTCCTTTAAGGCTTAGGAGCATTAATTTAATTGGCAGATAGAGTCAAATAACATATAACCAAAAAATTATCTGTTGAAAAAAAGTCGTTTTAGTTTTTTTGGAAATACTGCATTTTTGTTATGACTTCTTTTCCTTCCAATACTTTCACTTAATCTGATTATTCTACTAGATGCTAAAAACGTCATATTGAATATTCTACTTATTGTATAGTTGTCTATTTCTGTTCATTATACCCACCTTTTATTTTATATATTGTATTAATAGAACATCCAAATTAAAATTGTTATATTTCATTAAGTTTATAATATCCCAAATTTTCACAATAAATCTTCCTTCATGCTTTATTTTTTTTAAGATTTTATTTATTTATTTTATGTATCTGACTACATTGTCACTGTCTTCAGACACCCCAGAAGAGGGAGCCAGATTTTATTATAGATGGTTGTGAGCCACCATGTGGTTGCTGGGATTTGAACTCAGGACCTCTGGAAGAGCAGTCGGTTCCCTTAACTGCTGAGCCATCTCTCCTGCCCTCATGTTTTATTTTATTTCTGAAATCAAACTAAGAAGAATAGGATTTTTTTAAAAAGGTTTATTTATTTATTATATATAAGTACACTGTAGCTGTCTTCAGACACACCAGGAGAGGGCATCAGATGGTTGTGAGCCACCATGTGGTTGCTAGGAATTGAACTCACGACCTCTGGAAGGGCAGTCAGTGCTCTTCACCAATACTCAATACATCAATTGGTTTATTTGATATTTTTTTGCGGGGGGGGGGGGGGGGGGGGGAGAGGCGGGGGCATGTCTGTGCTTGGTGTACAAGCATACATGCATGGTTTTTCTTGTGAGTTTGCATGTTTGAATATGCATCTTTGTGAGTGCAAATGGAAGCCTGGAGGTAATGTTGGAAATTATCCTTTATTACCTTTGGAATATCAAACAATTATCATAAATGTCAGTCTTTGTCATACAATTATCATACAAATGTCAGTCTCTTTGGTTTAGCGTTACAAAGTATAGTTACTTTACGATCATCTAGGGTGTGTGTATTTCATTGCTGAGAAATATGCAGTTAGATAAATAAATATGCCATAATTTAACTGAAGGACATTTTGATTATTTCCACTTATTGACAATTACCAATAATGCAGCTATGAAGGGGCTAAATAGATGCTTCAGCAGTTAAGAATACTTTCTGGTCTTCCAGAAGACCCAGGTTCCCTAGTATCCACATGCTCACAGCCGGTTGTGACTTCAGTCTCAGGAGATCTGATGTCTTCTTCTAGCCTCAGTAGGAACTGTATGCATATGGTGCACAGATATACATGCAGGAAAACACTAACGTGTAAAATAGAAATAAATAAAATTTAAGATGTAAAATGCTATAAAAACTAAGATGTCTCTGTCGGGCACTGGTTTTTAATTAATTAACTAATTATTTAGTTTGTCTAGGCCTTCGGAGCAAATGTCTAGTGTTGTCTCCAAGATAGAAATAAATTAAGGAGCAGGAATTGGGTTAGATACCTGACAGCACCTATTAAATAGCAACACCACAAAAGACATCAGTATCTCCATTTCAGTTAGGGAAACAAAAACATTAACTTTCCCCACCCTTTCTCTCACTACAATCGGCTCTACACTCAGCACAGACAAGTACAGCTAATAAAGACAAGCAGCTGGGGAACCAAGCGTTCGCGCGGGTTCCGGGTCGAGCGCGCTCCACCCACACCCAGGGGAAATGAGCGCTAGGCACCTACAGACTGGCGTTGGAGTCTGCGCGGAACCTATTTACGGCGTTTCCCCGGTGAACCGAGCATCCGGGCCTCTCCGCAGCTCACCCAAAGTAAATGGCAGCAAGAACAGCAGCAGTGCGGCCAGCTGGACTCCTCCGCGGCAGAAGGCTACAAGGCGCCCCACGGGGTCCAGAGGCGCCTCCATTCCCCTCCACCGGTCTCAAACTCCGTTTTACCTTCACCGGTCTCAAACTCTCCGTTTTACCTTCACCGGTCTCAAACACCGTTTTTTTTTTTACCTTCACCGGTCTCAGACAAACAACGTTTTACCTCCACGGGTCTCAAACACCGTTTCACGGCAAAACGATAAGAAAGCAGCCACACCCAGCCTGAAGGAAATGGCGCAAGTTCCGGAAATAAAGCTTTAACTATGCAGCTTCCTCTTGCTGGGCTGGGCGGGGACTTGTTTACTCCAAGCTCCTAGGAGTTCTGTGGAATTTCCTTTGGGAGATTGATTCAGCAACCCAGGAACTGGATTCATACCTAGTAAGTCAGCTCCAAGAGGTTTTCCATTTGTGTGCGCCTTAGGACTACAAAGAAAACAAGGCATTATGGGAACTCAGTTTGCATACAACCCTGCCTTTCTCCTTTAAAAAAAAAAAAAAAAAAAAAAAAAAAAAAAAACCCGCAAGGGTGGAGCCTAATCCTAACCTGCAACTGCCTTTTAAACAGTGAGCTGACAGTTGCAGGTCCTGTCTAGTGTACCATGAGAACCTATCTCCTTATGATGAATTGGGATGTAACGAGCCACTGGAGACAAAAAAATGAAAGCACTGAGTTAAACAGACGTAAATTTTATAAATACGTAGAGATAAAAGACATAGCTCTCATCTTAAAAGGACTGCGAGTTTATTCTGAAGCCATTTTAAGTTATCATAGCCCTTGAACAATGATTTAGGTTACCCCAAATTTCATGTTCCAAAGTGGAAAGAGTTTCACAAACGTTTTATGGTTTTACAGAGCAGAGAAAGTCATAAATCAAGGCAAGTTTAAAATACGTTGGTGGGTATATCTAAGAAGCAGGTATAGCAAGATGTCGGAAACTTCTCTATAGGCTCAGGATGCTATCTAATGGGACTCAGCTTTTGGATTGGTAGAAACTAGTTTCCTGTTAAGTCAGTAGATTCTGGAAGGTTGTTTGTCTGCTTTGTATCTCTTGTCTCAAGAAGTTTGTTCTGACTTAGCCCAAGATAAGGTAATTATTGGCCTCTGGACCAGCAAAATTGCAATCTCTCCAGAGTACTGAAATTCTAATCAGCTAATTAGTCTTTGTAGAAATGGGTAACTTTCAGGAATTCCCTTTCACAGTCAGATGCAGTTTCTTTAAGTTTTTGTTCACAAATATAATGTCAGTGCTATTCAGCCTAGACCAGAATAGTGCAGTAATAAGTTGGGGAGACAAGCCAGGCCTTAATTAGATTTCAGAAATGGAATAAACAGGATTTGCACTGAGTTTTAATTCCTTTCTTAATACTGATGAGAGGGGGGAGGGAAGGAGGGAGAGGGAAGAGAGAGAGAGAGAGAGAGTGAGAGAGAGAGAGAGAGAGAGAGAGAGAGAGAGAGAGAGAGAGAGAGAGAGAGAGAGAGATTGGTGGTGGTTCTGGAAATAAATATAGAGGGCCAAGTTTGGGGAACAAGATGAAGAATTCAAAGATTCCAAGAGAGAAATAGAGCGTGTAAACGAAAACGTCCACCTTCTGTTCTTACAACCTGTGTGCTTTATATGGCAAGAAAAAAAAAAGAATGGCTAATTAAATTAAATCAGGAACATTTCAATGGGGAGGTAATTCTAACGGCCAAGGCGGGCTTGATAATCTTAAGGTACCTTCTAGGAACATGGTCCCAGATCAGAGAGGAAGAGCAGTGAGGGCAGAAATCAAAGTTGCTGCCTCCCGAGAGCAAATGCTTGCAGCTTCCAAAAGGTGGAACAAGAAGCAGATTCTTCCCCAGAGCTTCCAGAAGGAACCAGTTGGAACCAGTCCTGCTGACCCTGTGGATTTAGGGCTGTAAGATTCATTTAGACTTTAAGTTATTCTCAAAAAGGTATGGAAGGAGAAATTATACTGCAGTTAGGTGTACTCTGTTCTTCAGCTCTCTTACACCGTATGCTGTCAGAATCGGCTGCTATCCCCACATTGTTTGCGCCTACCTTTTAGCATCCACTTTCTTTCCTGAGTCCTTGATAGTTTTAGCTCCTGACTGATATTGACTTTCACCAAATGATATTTCTTACTCCTCACTTACTTCAAAGAGCACAGAAACTTTTTCCAACATGCTTGGCCTCACAGTTCCTTAAATTATCTTTGCCTTTGAATGATTTTGTCATCCACTCCAGTATGCCATCAAGGCTCATGAGATCATCCTGGGATTGTCACTATAACTGTGTCCTCTACATGAGCTTAACTATCCCTCTTAACCACAAGTCCCACCCTTCTAGTTCACTCCCAGTGTCCTGATTCTCACAATCTCCATCTCACAGTATCTGCACACCCTTAGACCTGCCACGTCACTATAACACTGAATGTGGCTAGAGGAAAATAAAAAATTGGTGATGACTAGTCTTGCTCTAAGGGTCCATGATTCTCTGGGGAATGATACCCGAGTCTCAAATAGTATGTTAACACAGTGCTTTATTCTGCAGAAGTTCAGCATGCTGGAGTCTTCCATCTAAAAAGATGAAGAAACCCGGAAATAAGCTTGCAGGCCCAGTTTAAAGCACCTAAGGGGAATTCAAGGGAGGGATAGGTGACCTCTAGCTTAATCTTGGCTCTATCGCTCCGGAAACTCTAGAACCATTGCTGGGACCTGAAGGGTCGGAAGCTGTTGCTGGAGAAGTCTGGAAACTTGCTGAGGAAGGAAACTGTTGCTGACCCATCGTACTCACCTCAGGCCAGGTGGCAGGGCAGCTTCTGAAACCTGGACTTGCCTGGACTTGCCCAGTTCTTTGAAAAAGAGATAGATTTAGACCTAGTCTCCTGAACTGCCAATTTGAAGCCTGTCATGGAGTTAGCCTAGCCTTCTCGTTGCTTTAATGAAAATTTATTTCATTTAGATCTTTGTGCTAAGATAACAACACATTAAGGGATAGTCCTTCTGGTCAAGAAAATAAAATACCTGGCCTGGATAGAAACCTAATATTCCAGTTGGACGAGGTCAATCACCTGGCCAAGAGACCACCTCTAAGAAAGGTAGGGTCACCTTAAGCCAAGCTAAATTTTTCTTCTCAAAATTCCTACCTGCTTACTGTAGTCCTTTACAGAGTACAGCTATGTTGATTTGTAAGTCACCAACTTTTCTGAAGCACAGGAAAGGATAACTTTATTTTCTTTCTTTCATTTCCTTTCTTTGGTTTTGCTGTTGCTTGCTTGCTTGCTTGCTTCTACATTTTTATTTACTTGCTTTTATGTGTATGGGTGTTGTTTTGCCTGCACACGTGTTTGTCTGTGCACTGCCTATGTGCAGTACATACAGGGGCCAGCAGAGAGATGGAGATCTCCAGGGTTTTAGAGTTAACAAGTGTTAGCATTATGGAATTGAAGCCTGGTGTTCTGGAAAAGCAGCCAGTACTCCTGCCTAGTGAGCCATCCTTCTAATTCTTCTTTCTACCTCTTTTCTAAGCTTACTTTCCCTAACACCTTAGGCTTTTCAGATACTTTGCATTTCATTCTTTTTCTACAGACATCCTCCCTCCCCTGTGATTGCCTGCCACCACATGGCTGACCTCCACACTAGTTAACTCAACTGGCATGACTTGTCTTCTCTGTTTCCCTCCTCTGGGCAGTTGCTGAGACTTACAACTTACAGGGCCTAGGGAACAGTTTCTGTGAAAGTTTAGTAAAATTGTCCTTGAGCTTTTCTGTTTTGTCCCCTTCTTAATTTATGCTATTGATGAAATTAAGAACTCAAAGAGGAAACCCAGATTTCCCTAGTATCATTTGGTGATCACAAAGAGAGTTTGTTGTAAGACCCCGAGGAGTCTTAGCTCAGGAGCTTGACACAGAACACAATTAGATGATAGACGGTGTAATAACAAGAGGTTTTATTCCATGTACACGGGGTTGCTTATCCTCACAGGGAGAGTCAACCCCAGACTCAAAAAGCACACATCTTTTATACTTTATTGTGAGGAGGGTGAACTACTATTTACCATTGGTCAGCAGTATAATTTTCAGAAAGAGGAGAGGAAGTGGGGAGGAAAGGGGGGAGAAACTTTGGCAGTAAGGTTGCTGACAATTTGTAGTTCTCCTTGGAGTTCAGTACAGGGAGGGGTAGGGGAGCTGTTCCTAAAGCGGTCATTTTTGTTTTGTCTTAACTCAGCTTGGTCAACGTAGCTCGACCTGTCCACTAAAACTTTGTTTTTACATTTTCAGAACCTTGTTTATATATTCTAAAACTTTGAGGGGTTTGTGTCCTTGTTTTGTTTCTCAGAATTGGGTGATTAGAGCATGAGTTAGCTATGACATGCGATAGGACCTACCTACGGCTTTCTAGAGGTCAGGTGGCTATCAATCAGTATATTCTGTGTTTTTTTCTGAGAATTACTCTGGTTCACTGTTTCTATTTGTCAGGCACAGGCGGGATCTCATAGCCTTGGAATGACTGGAAAGTCTCTGAATCTGACTTCAGCCATTTCTGTGTCTTTAGGGTCTCACCTTCTAGTAAATTCTGTCTTTGTCTACTTTCTCAAAAATGGGTGTTTTGGAAAAGTCTCAGAGCCCCTAAAAACGTTACTCTTTATATATCAAGTTTCCCAAGTTTTAGTAACATATGTAATTCTGCTTGATGTCCTCGCTGTTTTTTAATCAATTTAATATTTCCTTATAAATAACTTTCATGTGAATTGTAGTGTGTCTGGCTGTAGCTTTGGCCTCTACCCACTGGAGACCAGAAGTATTTCCCTCTAGTTTTAACTACCACAATGACTCTAGACTAAACCATTCCATCTAAGAAACACTAAGGTAGATTAGGCTTATCCAAAACTCCAGAACTAGGCAGACACTGAAGGTTTACCATCTTCTCATCTCCCTGCCTATTTCCACTGGCTTGTTTGCATGCTTTTGTACTAACGTGATAAACCAGAACTCTTAGATGAACTGTTTGAAGGAATTGTTGACCACATCAGGGTCTGAAGTAGGGGGCGTGGAGTCAGCAGAACACACGGACTCGGAATCTTCTTGATAATTACACAAGTTCTCTTAACTTTATTTTCCCCCATAGCTTATGTTAACCACCAAAAATCTCTCAAGCAGTATAAAAATTACAATGTGATTACATTCTAGCTTTCTTTAAGTGAACAATTACAGTGAGTATACATACAAAAAGAGGAAAAAAGTGTTACCCAATATCATCTCGTGATCAAAAGCTTTATGTATTATGTATGAAAAAATATTTTTAAAAATCCACATGTATTTGTAACCAAGCAACTTGTTACATATTAACAAAGTATAAGCAAGCAAGCTAATTTTCTCAGCCAGATTCTTTAACTGACAGGCAGCAATTTGCAGTTACAAACAAAGAATAATTTTATTATTTACCTTAAAAAGTAATCTTATAAAAATCTTAAAGTTTTATATAAAATCACAAATCTAAACTTTTATATAAAAAATAATCAGTCATTTCTACTTTAAATCCTTAGAGTGCACATCTACTTCTTAACAATTATTTTATTAAATCAATATTAGGAAGCTGAGGGCAAAAATGGGTACATGGAATTATCACCCTGATCATTAGCTCAGTTTTAGCAAAAGAGTCACAGCAGCCAATAGTAGTCAGGCTGCCATTGTTCTTGTCCCCTGACCTCAAAAAATTCCCAGCCCGACTATTAAGAACGTTCCTTTCTTAACTTCAGATTGTTTCCTAAAATTTTCTATAGCAAATATACTAGCAATAACATATTAGCCTAACTTTCCTAACAATCTATATGTTTAAATACTTTCTAAGGGTTGTGAATATTACTAAACGTCCTTATCTTTAATTCTCACTAAAGGTTGTAGATAAACCGTTAATCTGCTTCAGCAGCAATGCTTAAAAAAGGTCAGTCACTATTATTGTAAGTGCCAAGGATACTGCACAGCCAGGGGCTGGAAGACCCCTTAGAGCTTTCATACAACTCATAGATCAAGACTGGCATAATGGCTGAGAGGACAAGAGTGGTTTCCTTGACAGCAGGAAATCCTCAGAACATATAGTCCTTGGAGCTCCGCCTCTCTGAGGCACACCCATCATGATTGTGCTAACTAGCAGGCCACATTCCAAGAATTCTAAAGCCATTTGTTGCTTTTCTCCACGGACCTCAACATGAGGACACAGGACATACACTATAATTCTAAAGGGGAACATAGTGAAGAAATACCAGCTGAGCAAACTCCAAACTCTGTATCTCCATGTCTGACGTCAAAATATTTTTCAGATCTCCAGCTCCTTTCATCTTTGTGAACTGCAACACAGCTCTTTCTTACGGGCTGATTGTACTCTCTTCGAAGCTCTCCTTTGAACGTATCCCACAGCTCCGGCATCTTCAACATTTTGGGGTCTCCAAATGGAGGCTTCACCTCCATAGCTTTGCACAGTGACTTCTCTAGACCTCCATGCAGGGACACCCCTGCCTGACATATGTCTGGCCTTCCTAGCTTTCCCTAGTCACAATAGAAGATTCCCTAACACAATTTTTGTATTCTTGTCTCTACAGCCAGAACCACATGGCTGAAGCCTTTGTGTTACATTGCTGTCTGGGGCCTTCATTCTGCATGGTTGCTCATTTAAATAATTTTTCACAGTCTTTCTGTTTCAGATGCTTTCCTTCGTTGCATAAATTTGGCTGTCCTGAAATTTGCTTTGCAGACCAGGCTAGGCGTAAACTCTGAGATTAAAAGTGTACACTACCATGCCTGACCCTAAACTCTTCTTTAATTCCCTTTCAGTTTAATTCCTTTTTACAAATTGGAAGCTTAGCTAGGTAGGGTCTTGCTCTAAGGTTACCACTCCCTTTAGCATCAGGGTTCCCTTTAATCTATTTACACTTTCTGGTTCTCCTTTTCTCCTCAGATGTTACCTTTTGTTATTTGTCCTTGCTCAGCTTGCTCCTATTTGTTAATAGGTCTGCATAAAAATGGATTTCCTTTGCCAACATAATTAATCCAAAACTCTTTAATCTAACCCCAGAAAGATTTTTCTTTTCTTTTTTTTTTTTGACAAGGGCAGAAAGTAGCCACAATCTTCACTAAAATATCAGAAGAACAGTCTGTAGGCCACATGCTAAAATTCTTCTTATCTGAAACCTCTTGAGCCAGACCCTCACAGTTCAAATCACCCTCAGTATCTCTGTTTTCTGTGCTTCTTCTAGGGTGGTCTGTTAAGCCATGCTTAAAGCGTTTCACTGCTTTCCTAACCCAAAGTCTACATTTCTCCAAACATGGTCAGGCCTGTCACAACAATACTCCGTTCCTAGTATCAACTTCTGTCTTATTTTGGGTTTCTATTGCTCTGAAGAGACACCATAACCCTGACAACTCTTAATAGAGAAAAACAATTGGTGCTGGCTTACAGACCAGAGGTTTCAGTCCTTTGTTGTCATGGAGGGTAGCTTGGCGACATGTAGGAAGATAAGGTGAAGAAGAGGTAGCTCAAAGTTCTACATCTTGATTCGAAGGCAATTAGAGAGAGAGAGAGAGAGAGAGAGAGAGAGAGAGAGAGAGAGAGAGAGAGAGAATGAGACACACTTCCTCCAACAGGGCCATTACTACTACAATCTTCTAATAATGCTACTCCCTATGAGCCTAATAAAGACCATTTTTATTCAAACAACCACAGACTGTTTTGTATTCATGTATGTTTGTGCACCTTTCCTGTGCCTGGTACCCATAGTCACCAGAGGAAGTTAATTCCCTGGAACTGGAGTTTTATATAGTTGTAAGCTGCCCTGTAGGTGCTGAGAATTAAACCCAACCCTAGGTCCTCTGGAAGACCAGCGGATGTTCCTAACTGCTGAGTCATCTTCCCAGCCCTTCATATCCCCCCTCCCCTTAATAGCATAGTAGATAAGACAGAAAGCTGGTTCTCAGTGGAAAGGATTTTTGTTGGTGTTTTTCTTTTCTTAATAGTCTAAAGGTTATATCTAAGGCATAGTGGGAGAGGATGGGTGGGCGGAGTTGTTCTCTGGGTAATATGTATGTTTTGGGTTGAGGGAACTAAATTTGTGAATCAAGAAATTAGCTAAAATAACCAGTTATGCTCTGGAATTAATTACTATTAAATTATAAGCTCATAAGATCCTAGAAGTGTATATACTATTTAGGAAATCACTGACTTCAGAAAGACAAAAATCATGTAAAAATTTTAAAAAATAGTTTATTTAAATGGTGAATGTGTCTATTACTAAATGGCATTTTAGAAAGAGCTGAAGCTTATGGGAAAACTTCTAAAGAAATAACTAAAGCTTAAATTAAAACTCAGCCCTTATAGTTCCCAGTTTAGATGTAGGAGTGTCCAACCTTTTGGTTTCTCCAACATGCAGTCATCTAAAAACCTCACAGTTGAGAATTGTTCAAGCCAAGTTACAGAACAAAAGTTACAGAAGGAAATCTCAATATTTTAAGTAAAATTTTTATTTTGTGTTGGACTGTATTCATAGTTCTCCTGGGATTCACATGGCCTACAGGCCATAGTTTGGACACCCCTGGTAGATGTTGTAAGCTCCATGATAATTCAGAGCATATGGTAACTTCAAAAAGATGGTGCTACATATAAGGATGGGTTTTCCTTAGAAGTATCATGGTATCCCATACCCACAGCCTGGCTCCAGTCAGATCATAAATAGGGCTTCACACACTGTACTGTGGCTGTGAACTCAACTTTGACATCAAACAAACCATCTCTGCTCTGCTTAAAAATAAACTGCCTGTACAAATTTACAGCTTCTGAAATTAGTTCACTGATGCTGAACCGCTCAGAGATTTACTGCTACTCAAATGCTTTCTTTCAACGCAATTCCAAGCCATGAGACACACTGAAATAAATAATTTCTGTGTAGGTAACAATGTGACTGGTGTAACTCATGTTTAAATAACATGACTAGAGCACCAACAGTCTCTCTATTTGACAATTACAACCATTAATTAGTTAGATAGTATTATTCTATTAGGAAGTACTACAGATAATATGAACTAGAAAACATAACTATTTTATGCTGACAAATACAAAATAAAAATAAAAATAAAAGTCTATCCAACAAATATTTAATCACTTTTCTTTGGATCCCTTGCTTAAAGTGTGAGATCCCTTGTATATAATGTACCCTTTCTCTGCTGATTTTTTGCTAAGACTCCCCAAGAACAAGTAACTTTTTTTTTACAATAGCTTCTTTGCATGTCTTTTTTTTCCTTCCTTCCTTCCTTCCTTCCTTCCTTCCTTCCTTCCTTTCTTTCTTTCTTTCTTTCTTTTTTTTTTTTCCTCTAAAGTAAATCTAAGAGGCCAGAGAGTAAAGTATGGGTCAAATATATAGGAGTCAGTTTAAAGTCACAACTGACCATAAGTTTCTTAAAGGATTTATGCATATGTATATGTGTGTATGTGCATATGTATGCAAAAGCTCACAAAAGTCAACAGAAGACTTCAGATCCTTTGGAGCTAAAGTTGCAGATGGTTGTGAGCCACTATGCAGATTTTGGGAATTAAAACTCTGGAAGAACAGTAAGTGCATTTAACCTCTGAACCGTATCCTGATCCTAAATTCTTTGGCCAAGAGAATATTTTAGCTTTACTTTTTCCATCTGGAATATTACTTCACCTTGGTATCATCTTTCTGCAGAAAGAGTTTTTGTTAATTTCATTAACGAATTTTGTGCTGTTACATCCAATGGTCAATTTTCATTATTTGTCATTTTTGTGCTACCAATAGATATGGTAGTGAAATCTGACTAAGATTTTCAGCAAGATAAACCATCTAGTGTTCACTCCTATATTTGGTGAGGGGGGGGAGGGGGGACTTCAGGTGGATTATAAACAATGCTTGCTCACCTTTCTGGACTTTTCATCATTCAGTCTTCTACTTTCAGCTCACTTTAATATTTGCATTTTTCTCTTAATTTCTAGGATCTTCCTTGGTCTTATTTTCATCTAATCAGTTTGCTTCTTTATCATTGCAAGCTGCACCATTAGGGTAGAATGGTTGTTCATTTACCATTCTATCACATCATATGGGAGCATCTTTCTGGGTCCTGTTTGTTCCAGCTTCCATTTTGTGACCAAGTATTTTATTCCTCTCTGAGAAACTCCTCCACTAAGATCCTAGCCCAGGAATTCTTTTTACTCACTTGCTTTTATTTTTTTCCGTTTCTACTAGGTCATCTCCATCATCTTATAGAAACTGTGGCATAGATGCATATATTACTTATTTAAAAATATTTCTTTTATTTTTTCTGTGATTTTCGGACCATTTACTGAAAAACTCATAGAAATAGCACACTTCCTAGTACTTTGATTTCTGTTCTTTTATTTTCTTTTAAGATTAATCCAAATATTTCTTCTAAAATAATTTTGTCAGTTTTATCAACAAATTTTGAGCTGCTAAACCCAAGTTTTGTTGCTTGTTATTTTTAAACTGTCATCAGCAACTTTAAAGTTATTCTTTCCCTCTTTCCTAAGTTCCCTGTACCTGAACCCAACATACCACACTGGGGTTTTTCCATCAGAGGCTGAAATTTTGCTAGTCTTCCTCATTTTACAACTCCTATTAGAAGTTGTAAGGTTCAGTAACTGGACTTTTTCTTCTTCTTCTATGGCTTCTTAAACTCTCATGAAAATCTGATCCAGTCTCTTTATTTATATATGTTTGTATTCAGTATAATCTGTGATGCTTGAAACATGAATTTGTCAGCTGCCTTATTGATAATTTACTTGATTATTAAGTATTTCACATTTAACACCTACAAAGAAGAACTGATTTCTCTCAGTGTACTTACCACATTCTGAATTATCTTAATAGCAACTTTATCTTTCCAGGAGCTTAGGTCCCAAATCCCTGGCATCAGTGTATCTTTGTTCATCCTTTAAATCATTTATCTCCCTTGTTGTTATCTTTTAAATGCATACAAAATGTGGCCTCTTTTTGCCAGGCTGTTGTTTCTTGCCTGAATTATTGTATCAGCCTTTTTGCTGATTCCCTTCTATTATGCTTAACTTTCTATAGCATATTGTTAACACAGCAGTTAAGGTGATGATGTAATTCTTCTGCTTAAAAATCAGGTGATACCTTCCATCTCAAAATAAAAATTTATTACAGTGACCTAGCCCACCCTATCTAATCATCTAGCTCCTTTCCACATAACACTCTGAGCATGTTTTTCCTATTTGGTAAATCCACTCTAGGCTATACAAACCACCTTGCTGTTCCAACATAGGAAGACCTCTTAGCCTCCGAAGTAGCCATTGTTTTTATTTTTTGCATCTTCTTCTGTGTAGTTACTTGACTGGGTCGCTACTTACCTCCAGTCTTTGCATAAATGTCATTTTCATGGTGAATACTTTCTATGTAATCATGCTTTAATAATATTTAATCTTATTCCTCTTCTCTCTCTCTCTCTCTCTCTCTCTCTCTCTCTCTCTCTCTTTTTTTTTTTTTTTGTTTTGTTTTGTTTTTGTTTTTGATTGTTGGTTTGGTTTTTTGGGGACAGGTCCTTATATAGCCTACTCTGCCCTCCAATTCACTACATACCTGAGATCAGCCTTAAATTTCTGATCTTTCTTTCACTTCCTAAGTGCTAGAATTATAGGCATGTACCACCATATCTGACTTTATTTCATTTTTAATCATTTTAAATTATTCTTAATCATTTTATTAATTACATTTGTTACATATTTACTGGATAGACAAATGCTTTTTTTAACTAAGATCATCAGTAAGTTAATAATATTGTGCATGGATATAAAGATTGAAATAGAACAATATTTACTTAAGACTGTCTTTAAAAAAGGTTATGAGAAAATATTTAAGCACACTTAACCTATGTATAAGTAACTATATTTCTATTTCATTGTATACCAACTTGTCACATGATCAACTTGCTGGGTTGTATGGGTCAACAGAATATACTTCTCGTGTTTCTAAGTGAAGAGCTCCTTCTTTGGGCCTTGTCTTTGTATAATAATTGCTAAAAAGAAGACATAAAAAAAGAGACAAATATTTACTCATTAATTGTGATTATAGTGAGGGTTCATTAGCTGTCTGCTTTCTAGCACTCCCAGAAAATTATATTTTCTCATGTGATTTTTATCTCATTTTCTTAAATATTAAACAGCACAGGCCCTAATTTTAAGGGTACATACAAATAAATAGCTTTTTTTGTTGTTTTTTTGGGTTTTTTTGGTAATTGTTTGGTATTGTTCAAGTTAGAAGCTGACACTAGATAACGTTATTGCTCTCATTTACAAAACAATAAAAGCTTTAAATGCATTTGAATTAGTAGAAAATAAATTTAAGTAGATTAGAAAATGGAATTGAAATCAGTGTTAGGAACTTTTAAAAAACGTGCTTGCTGCTGGATGTGGTGGTGCACACACACCTTTAATCCCAGCATTTGGGAGGCAGAGGCAGGCAGATTTCTGTGAGTTCAAGGTCAACCTGTTCAACAAAACAAGTTCCAGGGTAGCCAGGGCTGCTACACAGAGAAACCCTGCCTCAAATAACAACAAACAAACAAAAAAAACATAACTGTTTGGTTCATACCAATTGAAATTCTAGAACATAGTGTCCCATGTTAAACGTGTTAATAAGTGATAATAAGCAGACAGGAATATTGTGAATTATTTTTAGATATCCATTTTTTTTCTAAAATTTCCTACACGTGTTGTAGTCTGAGAGCAAACTTAGAAACCACATTTTCTATTTATTTAAAATTTTAATTACTCTTGGCTAAAATTATCTTCTAACTTCCTGTAAGAAAAGCCATACAAAGGACAGCCCAATGTTTGTCTTTTAGATATCCTCTTTTGGATTCCTTAAGTATCATTCTTCTAACGTTCCTCCATCTCTGTTTTCTTTTCCCACCTTTAAATGCCCCATCTCCTTGCAATCTGTCTGCTGTGTTCTTACTTTCACCCTTTCTGTTCTTTGTGACCTAAGACTTCCACTGTCTGTCTGTTCCCTACCTAAGTCCAGACCACTTTAAATTTGACATCACAGATGCCTTATAATACTGCCCCATGTTCTGCCTCTCTTTCCTCAGTGAATTCTTTTCCCTGGGGTCTTTCTATGTGTCTTTTCTTTCCACATATAGTATAAATCATTAAATTCAGAAAAATCTATTTTCTTCATAGCAAAGGAACCCCCCAGTGCTACAGCCTTTTGATCCCTGACTTGCTTCTGGAAATGCAAATCTGAAGAGCTTATTTCCTTGCAATGATCTTACAGGTCACTCAGCTTCTTGTCATAACATAGAAGGCTTTTCATGATTCAACTCCTCCTGACCTTGCCAGATTTCCCTCAATACCTGCTGAGTGGAATATTGTTAGTTCCATGAATGCTTAAAAAAAAAAGGTTAAAAAGAATTTTTAAGTAGTGTAGTCTAACTCAGGCATCAACAAAAGGAGAGGCCCTTGGCCTGTGAAGGCTCAATGCCCCAGTGTAGAGGAATGCCAAGGCTGGTAGGTGGGAAGGATGGGGGATGGGATAGAGAGATTCCAGAGGGCTAACCAGGAAAGGGGATAACATTTGAAATGTAAGTAAAGAAAATATTCAATTAAAAAAGAAAAACTCAAATAAAAATAAAAACAGGCTTCTTATCACCATATTTTATTCTTCTGGTTATTATGAATTATGTAAGAAAAAAATAGGAGTTTGTAGTATTTCTTAGTTCTACTGAGGTGTAGAACTCAGGTTTTTCTCAAATCTGAGACTGTATAGTGCCCACCCTGGTAATTACTAGTGCATTCTTGTTATAGAACATTGCTAAACATATAAAATTTAGATTAAATGACATTATCATTATGTGATGGTAGTGTGACCCTGTCACGTCTGATGACAAGACTAAACATGAAACGATGAGCAGTGGTGTCACGTGGCACTGGTAGTGTGGGAAATTCAAGTAGGTTAGTATGCAAAAGTTGTGTGTGTGTGTGTGTGTGTGGGTGTGAGTGATGGTTGGGATAGCATGACTTGGGCTTCCCCAGCTCCAAGTTACCTGATACGTGGCAAATTTTCATCTGAGTATCTTTCATCTCTTTGTTTTTATTATCTTTGGGTTCACCTGAAATAATTTTTCTACTATTCAATATTTTTCTGATTAAAACTATTAAATATTGGCAGCTATGAGAGATGGCTCAGTGGTTAGGAGCACTCACTGCTCTTCCAAAGATCCTGAGTTTAATTCCCCGCAGCCACATGATAACCATCTGATTCTGTCTTTTGGTGTGTAGATGTACATACAGACAGAGTATTCATATACCTTAAAAATGTTTTTTAAGAAGATAAAAAACTATTAAATATTAATCACTGCTTTGTGTCCCAAGTACCATATAACTATAAAATCACATGTATATTTGCTAGACAGAGCAACATTGATATAGTCTTAGCAAATTTTTGGCATTCTTTACCATTGGGCTTTAAAGTCATCAGTAGTAGTGCAGAAGAATAAATGGTATGGTTCTATAAAGATCATTCATTTTAGAACCAATATGTTTACTTTTATACTTTAGAAAGACAATAATTATTTAAAAACTTTATATAAACTAAAGGCATTAGGCAAACAGTTATATGACAGTTTATAAAACAAAAGAGAGAAAGAATGCAAGAGAACCATTAAATAGAACATTTCAAAATGTCTTCAGGTGTTATTATTGGTTTTGTTCTGTGCTATTTTTTTAAATTTTTAAAATTTGATTTTTTACAAATTAATGTATGTATGAGGTATTCTTTAGGTTCCTATAGAGAATCTACCCTCTATTACAACAAAGCACTTTTAATCATATTGTAATTTCGGTTTATATAAGTGTGTTTTGCTTAATTGGAGACAAAGACCCAAAAACTGTTATGTATGTTGGTCAAACATCCATTTGAACTCATGAGATATAAAACAAAGTTTTAAGGGGCTCTGAGACTTTTCCAAAACACCGCATTCTTGAAACGTGAGGCCCTAAAGACACAGAAATGGCTGAAGTCAGACTCAGAGATTTTCCAGTCATCCCAAGGCTATGAGATCCCCCGCCTGTGCCTGACAAATAAAACAATAGCCCAGAGTAATTCTCAGAAAAAACACAGAATATACTGACTGATAGCCACCTGGCCCCCTAGAAAGCCGTAGGTAGGGTCCTGACGCATGTCATAATTAACTCATGCTCTAATCACCCAATTCTGAGAAACAAAACAAGGATGAAAACCCACAGAATTTGCTGTCTGAGAGCTACAAGGTCTCATTAAAAAGACCCAAATATACATCATCATGAGCCTAAACATCCTATCCAATGAATCCAAAGGTCACTGTAACTCACCAATGTGAAGTCACTACCCCATACTTTTGCTAAAGTCTGCCCTCTATAAAGTATAAAAGATAAGTGCTTTTGAGTTCATGGTTGACTTTCCCTGGGAGGATGAGCAAGCCCATGTACATGGAATAAAAACCTCTTGTTATTACACCGTCTATCATCTAATTGTGTCCTGTGGGTTACTCTCCTGAGCTAAGACTCCCCGGGGTCTTATAACACTTACCGCTCTCTGTGCTTTATTATCATACAGAAGCTGACAATAATCAAAATGATAAATGCTGAGCCTGCAGAAATACCTAAAGGGGGAAAATGAATATTTAATGGCAGAAAAAAATTTGACATGTATTGCTAGGAACTGATTGTAGGGCCTACCCATAGTGGCATAGAAGTTGATAGTGTGCTTTTCTAATACATTTTTCTTAACCATGAACACTGAATTACTGAACAATCGTAATAATGCTTTACTTTTTTCTAGTTGTATCTAAACCATGTTTTATTTGTAGCACCAGGCACATGGACCACAGGGCTCTAGTCAACTTTCCATCGAGTTTTTTTTTTTTTTTTCTTTTTTTGTTTTGGTTTGTTTTGGTTTGGTTTGGTTTTTGTTCTTTTCAGTTTCACTGGTAAATAATCTTGACCCTGGGGTATAATTAGGAACATAAAATACCAGAATCCCATAATTTTGCATAACAATATTGGTTCTGATGTATGCTTTACTAAAGCAGAATAAGATTACTTATTTAAATTTTACCAAATAGCAATAGCAAATGAAATGAAACTTTCAATTTAAAAACCTTGAATATATTTTTTTCCTTTAATACATTTTTAACTGTAACCTAAAAGGACATTTTATAATGTGTCATGAACATTAACATGCCATTAAAACATGAAAGAACATCAGATGCAATTATTAAATTATTTTAATAATTTATTAATTACTTATATTTATTAAAATAATTTATAAATATATTTAATATGTATTAAAATGAAACATGTTAATGTGTAGAATGTAAAGCATCTAATTATATATTAACAAAAAAATATAAGAACTCTCCATGTATTTAAGAAAACTCACCACAAATAAGAGGAAAAGTTGACCCTAAGGATAATTAAAAAAAAAAAAAAAATCACAAAATATCAGTCTAGCAGTACAAGATAATGTCATATAAGTACTATTACATCTGATAATGTCCCAGAAATCAACACTCTACTCTCAGTCTACTTATGATATAAATAATTGTTCCCCAAGTTATACCCCCTCTTTTATTATGTCAACACTCAATGAATATCTTTTTACTTTGATTAGATAAGTTGTGAGTTTATCGATACACTCAGATTTCTAGGCAGTGAGTTTTAGGATCAAATGAAAATATGAACTGTTATAACAGGTTAGTTGACATGTTTTCAGAGCACCTCTCAAGTTGGTAAGTACTTAAAAATCAGCCAAGAGAGGTCTCAGTAGGTTCTATTTCCAAGATAGAAAACGGTGCTTTACATTTTTGCTCTTTTTAGATTACTGTGCCCCCTTTGATGTGATGTACCCCATACTCAACAGTACTTGTCTTTGTATTGATTACTGCTCTGTATTGACTTTTAGTTAGTCTCTTGTCATATAACTGTTCATCCTGCCAAAGCCCAAGGAATCTCACACACTGATAAGCACTCCATTCCTCTCCTTCATGGCCGTTATACAAAGAGCAATAAGGCACTTGCACTTACGATATTTGCAGGTAGCCAGGGGAGGGTTCCATTGGTTGTCATCCTGGCACTGGCTCTGTGGACTTCCCTCCAAGGTATACCCATCCTCACATTCCAGAGTCACAGTAGCCCCAACCCGATAGGTTTTCCCAGGCTGAAATTCCTTCTGGATTCCATTTGTATCTTTAGGGAAGCTACAGTTTACCTCTGCAATTAAAAAATACAGAGTCATGATTTGTACTTTTAAAGGAAATAGAAACTTTCCTTACTAGAAAGGTCATGAAATCAACTTATTTCATTATTGTAAGCCAAGCTTCATTGAATAGCAGAAGGCAATAGGGCAGTCTTTATTGTCAACCATTTTACAACTACCTAGCAAATTAAGCTGGATTGTTTTCTACTTGCATGTCTATGCTATTAATATTTAAATAATTCAGATGCCATCTTGGAGAAATACTAAGGGATGAGTGTACAATATTAAATGTTCCAAATTACTGTTCTTGATTTCTAGTCTTACTCTCCAATTCTTATACATGTACATGCATTCTCATTTCTTCTTTTATATATTGATCATATAAACCAGTAGTGTTCAGCTTGTAGCCTGCAGGCTACAGTGTGGGCATATGTTATTGTGCATTGTGTAAAGGTTATCTTTATAGTATTCAAATGCTGATTTCTCTGCCCCCCCCCCCCAATATTGGATTGCAATCCTTACATGGCATTGTAATGCTTATTCTAAGAATCTCCTGTCTCAATGTTGTGTAAACATTGCTCCTCACTTATCCTCTGATTTCTCAAAAGCTGATCAGCCAATGGCTGAGCAAAGGGGAGAACAGGGTTGGACTTCTGATCCCATCCAGGGGAGGGAGAGAGAGAGATTGAAGCGGGTGGAAGAGACACCGTGAGAAGACACCTGGAAGAGAGAGAGCCTCCTGACCAATACTAAAATACAAGTATCTCAGGTATTTTGGCTGGGAGATAGCCAGATTATCTTAGAGGATTAATACTAGATCAATACTGCTCAGATATTGTACCATAAAGCTTGATTAAATACATCTTATAGTCTGTCTCATTTATTTGATAGCTAGCCAGGATAAACAAAAGATTACTTATAAAATTGACTTAACACCACAGGTGGCCATATTCAGACTATGATACCTGTGAATGTGACCTAACACAAAAATCTTAAATATATTTAAAATATAGTGATATTTTTAGAAGCTTGTTTGTTCATTTCTTTTTAAAATAATTATTTCTCCTCACTCTCCTCTCTCCCCCTCTGTGTGTATATGTGTGTGTGTGTGTGTGTGTGTGTGTGTGTGTGTGCACATGTGTATACAATGAGAGCATATGTATGCTGGTACACCCAGAGGCCAGAAAGTCCTCTTTTTCTGCATCAGATGTTCTGATTCTGGCTGTGAGATACCCTATATGGGAGATAGGAACTGAATTTGGGTTCATATGGAAAACAACATGCACTCTTAACCTCTTGGCCATCTTTTGCCCCAATTGCACAGTCCTTAAACATGAATGTTATGTATAATAACATTGTTTCACAATATGAAAATTAGAAACATGCCAGTGACCAGCCTAACTTGGGATCCATCCCATGGGCAGGCACCAAACCCTGATACTATTCCCGATGCTATGTTGGGCTTGCAGACAAGTATCTAGCTAGCATGTCTGTCCTCTGAGAGGCTCTACCAGGAGCTGACAGGGACAGATGTAGACACTTACCGCCAATCTTTGGATTGAGGTTGGGAACCCCTATGGAATAGTTAAGAGAAGAGAAGGACTGAAGGAGCTGAAGAGGATGGCAACCCCACAGGAAGAACAACATTGTCAACTAACCTGGACCCAGAGACTAAGCCACCAACCAAAGCATACACTGCCTGGTCCTAGGCCCCCGGGCACATATGTAGCAGAGGACTGCCTTGTCTGGCCCCAGTGGGAGAGGATATGTCTAATCCTATAAAGACTTGATGACCTAGAGAAGGGGGATGTAGGGAGATGTACCCTCTCAGAGGTAAAGATGAAAGGGGAGGGGATGAAGAACTCTGGGAAGGGGAACAACATTTGGGATGTAAATAAATAAAATAATTTTATAAAACATTGTTAATACAAACACAAGTTTCTGCTTTTACATTTTCTAAATAAATGAAAAACAGTAAATTCTACTATATTTTTCATAGTGGTAAGTGGTGAAAAGTCTTCTTTATTATTTATATCCACAACCATATGACTGAAGGTATAGGGATGTTTTTCAAATGTGCTTATTATAACTTTAACAATAGTGTGACTATAACAATATAGTCTTTGCTTAGTTTCTTTAATTACAAAAAAACACTTCACCTTTGTATTAATTGATTAAATATACTTAATATTCATACAATGAATCTCTAATAATTGAATCTCAAAATGCTTAAAAGAACATATATATACATATATATATATGACAAATTACTTTGCTAGAAAAAAATAGTAACAACATCAAAGCAAAAAAGTACCTTTGCAAGAGGGGGCAGGATGGCTCCAGGTACCCTCCTGAGTACATATAAGACGTGCCTCTCCAGCCATAATGTAGCCTTGGTAACAACTGTACGTGATTGACATTCCAGGGGAAAATCGAGCTATATTCCCACCAGTGTGATTCCCATTGGGGATTGTGGATGGAGACTGACACCCTAGAGAAGCTTGGATATCAACAAGAAAAGACTTTTAATGGGCAACACAATCTCTGGGAAACAGTAACACAGAAAAGCAATGAGAAACAAGCCAATTAGTTCATTCTCAAGTTTGGAGAAATGTGTGCTTTTCCTCTTTTTACCATATATAATTAAAAGAAAAGAGTAAAAAGTATTATAATTTATCAGCCCATGGTATTCTAGTATTTTCCCTTGGTTGGTTACAAAGTATAGGAGTGTTTTCAACTAATTAATCTATTATCTTCCCTCTATATAGAAAATGGGCTATAACCTAAGCATGACACATACAGATGCCCAGGAACGAGTAAGTGAAACCACACCTCTGTGGAGCTTAACTTAGTGAGGCTGCACCTCACTAGCAGGAACAAGCTATCAGGGAACAGCTGGGATTATAGGAAAATTTAGTGGGTTTGAAGGTCAGCTTCATTCTTCATTACATTCTCCTTCTGGGTGACACCGTGGCCTTAAATATCAAAACTTCAAAGAACATTTTTGTCAAGTATTTGTCAAAAAGTATGCCCACTTTCCCAATTCTAAAGTCACAGGAAAGAATAAATTAGAGATTAATCTATATGTTAATCATCATTTCAGGTACTCTTGCTCTATAGAAAGAAAAGAGAAAAGACTCAAGTGAGAAGACAGGAAAAGGCAGATAATCTTTTAAAAACACTAATTGCTTTAGCTTTTAAATGCTTTACTTTTAGGTAGAAGGCAAACTCAAAGGCCGTTTTATTTTGTAAAACATCTCACTTTTTATAAAGATGGCTTACCCGTTCTGATACAAGTCGGTACACCTGGTAACCATGTGTTATTAGTGTGGCACCTTATCAAGTGACTGCCATTCATGATGAAGCCTTCATTGCAGACAAAATGTACTATATCATTATGAGAATATGCGGAATGCGTTTTATTGAGTTTGTATCCATGTTTGACTACTGGGTCAGGGCAATGAGTTAGGGGAGGAGATTGCAAGCACTGTGGTGGAGATCCACTCCAAGATCCATGACCTTTAGAATCACTTATGCACTGCAAACTTTTCTCTCCCAAAAGATAGAATCCTTCATCGCAATCATAAGAAACTTCATTTCCATACAGGAAGTGCTCTGCCATCATGCCCGTGTGACTGCCATGTGCAACTGTTGGTGGAGGTTGACAGGGAATAGCTGCAGAAGAGATTGAGAATTTGAGCATTTATGACAGTATAAACAACACTGTACAGGTGCCCTATATCTTATATAAATAGAAAATTGTTGAAGGCTTGGAAACTAGAGCATGCTTTGGGTTAAACAACCTTATCAAATGTCATGCTCACAAAAGTAATACATGTTCATTCAGAAAATAAAATGAAGTATAAAGAAAGAAACCCAGTTTTGATCAACACTAAAAGATTTACCGTGTCTTATACAAAGCAAGAAGTATAAACTCTCAAAGTAGCTGTAAACTGGCTCTCCATTAGTTGATTTTCCTTTCCTAACTTCCTAATCTATGGTCGGCTTCCCCCATGTCCATAATTTACCTGTACAAACTGCAATCTTTTGGAACCAAGTTCCATTCTCAGCATTTTGACACTTCTCATAAGTATGTCCAGTCAACTGGTACCTAAAAAAAGATGTTATATTACATTTCTTCTAAATACTTTTGCATCACAGGCAGTACAACTACGGAGATATTTCTTAATGAGTCCCTTGGCACAAAGAAACCTAAACTTTTGGTCATCCAAACCAGAAAAGCATTTCTACATAAGAAGCACTCAGAAAAGCCCTTTCCATGTCAGAGAAGCAGGCAGGAGCTGCTAGTTGGAGCATTGTGGAATTGAGTAATCCCCAAATGTTTTTTTTTTTAAATCAAAACAAGACGTGGGTGGAATTAAAATACAATATAAAGTAGACATTCTTTCTTAGAATGGACAACTTCACACTCACCCATTTTGACAGGTTCTGTTCACTAATCTTATATGTGAATCATCTGGAAGATCATGAAGTTCTCTCATAGGCTCACATCCTTCTGCAGAGACAAAGTTGATATCGCTTTTAGATTCCTCATAACAAAAAGAAAGATGACTCAGGAACCAAAAGAACTTACACCTTATGTCCAAGACTCTATCGTCCTGAAGGTAATGGGTGGATTTGTTTCCATAGCTTGTAGCAAGAGTCACAAGTCATCCCAGAGTCAGAGGACCATAGGTAGGTATATATACCAACTATAGAAGGGCCTAAGAGGGTGGTGGTATGGAGAACAAACATCACACATAACCACCAGTGACAAGCATTCTACTTGAGAACTGTAACACAACAGATGGTGCCAATTTAAAACCTTGAAGGCATGGCTCTCATCCATCATGATCCTGGATACATGCTGAGGAACCAACCTATCCACTGTCTGCCTTCGGGACTGTGAGATCCTGACCACTATGTGAATGTTCCTTCAGTTACTGAGTTGTCTTTCTTTTTGGTATGAGGCTGTTTTCAAAGCTCTTCTCATTACATATCTTGGATATGTTCCAAATCCAAGGGTACATTTATGCGAAGATCATAATATAACAGATTTATAGCTTTCTTTTTGGTAGAGGATGAATGAAAGTAATCTATGTCCTTTTGCCTTCATTTCAAGACTCTTGTTCTGAGTGGGAGATAAGACTAAAGCTGGAGATGTAGCTCATCCTTGACCAGGTTGTGCACGGTACCAGATCTGATCTCCAGTCCCTCAATTCAATTTTAAAACATAAAAATATTCAAATAAACAAATATCTTTAAAATTTTCCATTGGGTTTGTCTTTTTACCTTTTTCACAACGTGGTTTTTCGGGATCCCAGGTGTTATTGGCTTTACACCGGATTTGACTGCTTCCAATCAAAATATATCCATTACGACACTTGAATGTCACACGGTTATTGTAGAAATATGGGGCTGAATTGGCAGTGAGCTTGAATCCATTTGCAACATGGACGTCTGCACACTGGACAGCAGGGAGGGAAAGTTCACAGAGAGGAGCAGGGCTACTCCAGGCGCCTCTTCCTCTGCCATCACTTGTACAGCGGATGGTTTGTTCCCCGATGAGTTTGAATTTAACTCCATCCTCTGGCCCAGGATAGCACATGTATGTGACCACAGTTCCATATGGGACATCTTCTGAGGAAGTCCCCGTATGTGTCCCATTGTGGATCATAGGAGGTGGTGGGCAGGTGATTTCTAGGGAGATATGAAAAGATACTGTAGACATCTGACAACGGGTTAGAAGTGCAGCCGTTCCGAACATGTTATTTCTCTGGAGGGTGTGGCTGATGTGCTCATGCTGTGATTAAACCTTATTGTGTATAGGAAGGTTGATTTAAACAAATTTCACGGTTAATAAATTTTAAATTAAAGTTATATATGTTGCCAAAGGTTATACAAGTATTTGACAACAGGAACAGACTCTGAGTTCAGATTTGACACCTATCTCCTGTCTCCTCGCTAAACCTTGATGTAACCCAAAGTAGGACTTGGGGTTCAGATAGAGTGATCTCTCTGTGTTCTGAACTTCATACACCACAACATAAACTAGGTGACTAAGCACATGGAATTTGACTGATTAAAGATGATAAGGTGACAAAAGAAAAGTGGCAAAATAGTTGTAAAGCTTGACAAAGCAATGATTTAATTCCCATAGCATAGATCTAAAGTAGGAAATGTATCAGTATTGTATCACTTTAAATCCTCTGTCAATTTTATTACTCACCTTTACAAAGATGGGTCTCTATAAACCAAGGAATTGTACCTTGACACTGTTGATAAGCACTCCCACTTAACTGGAACCTGGAGACAAAGAGTCATATCATTTGACCACATGGTTACAATAAACCAAGCAAGCACTATGGGCTCTAGTGGGAGACTGGCAGATTTTAGTACAAAACACAACAGGAATAAAATGTAGCCAACCTCAGCTCCATCCATCAACTGCATAGTCCTCATGCATGGAAAAATACTGTAAGAATCTGTGAGCATATGACAGCAGAAAGACCTTTGAAAAGAACTCTTACACACAGTTTTCAGTGGGTACTGATGAGACTGACATTATTCAGAATGAGACATGTTTCACTCACCCTTCATCACATGAAAAATTGACATCTGTCCTAATAAACTGATTCTGAGGCCTCTTAAAGAGATGTGGTCCTACTGGCTTACACTCTGCAACTAAAAAAAAAAAAGACTAAGTAACAGCACAGCACAACCTTAAGCAAACATTTGTAACTGTGGCATAGTACCTTTGCACTGAGGGGGGATGGGTGTCCACTTCCCCTCAGGGGTGCAGTGAAGAGTGTCCTCTCCCACCAGTTCATAGCCAGGGTCACAGCTATATCTTATAGATGTACCAGGGTCAAAGTTGAGGAGGTGCCTATCTTCCTTCTGCCCATTGGTGATTTTAGGAGGAGCCTGACATTCTAAATGAAAAACAGACAATGAAACACTTTAGCATAAAAAACAGAAACTGAGACAACGTAGTCAAAATTAATATGATAATACCATTTGTTCCGCAGTTTCCTGGAAGCGAGGGTATTTTGTAGTTCTCAGGTGATTTCAGTTCTCATTTCTCAATCATCTTTACTTGTCTATACTCAGGTTGCCACTAATCTCTTTAGCTCCTGCTTGCCGTAACTCACCTGCAATCCCCCCAACTCTTTCTTTTTCTTTCTTTTCCCTCTTTTTAGAGATAGGATTTTACTACGGACCTCAAGCTGATCTCAAATTCACAATCTTTTTGTGTCGGTCTCCCCAGTTACGGCATTTTTGGCATGTGACATCACACCTACGTTTTCTCCTATGAAGGAACTACCTTAGAAGACGTTATGCAATATTTTAATATACTCCCTAGGTGAAAGCTTGTTGGCCATTCTTTTAAAAATGATTGTTATGACAGACGAGTGTTTTTGCTCTCATATTTCCTAAAGAAATGGATAACTTAGTAAATTCTGGCAAATTTTCCATAACAATGAGAGGGTGCTAAAGAACGCCTTCTTTACAATTTGTATGCACAATCATTATTAAAAGTGTAGGTTCTAAAAAGACCCCGTGTAGAGCCCATAAACCTTTCTCACTTTTCAAAATGACTCATCTTTGAATATTAGACACCTACCCTTTTCACACACTGGCACCGGTGGCTCCCATGTTCCCTGGGCACTGCATCGAATTCTCCTGCTGCCCTTCAAGGTGAAGCCAGGTTCACAAGAAAATGCCACAGTGTCATTATATGAATAACTATCTTTTGAAATAGATGACATTTGCCCTCTGTTGATCTGGGGTTGAGGACACTGAACTGCAGAAGTTGAAAGTTTACAATACGGAGCAGGGCCACTCCAGATCCCAGTCTTCTGACTACCGATGGTACAAGAGATAGTCTTCTCTCCAATAAGAATGAAGTTCACACCTTTCTCTGGGCTTGGGTCACATGTGTAGGTAACTGTGCTTCCATATGGTCTATTTTCTGAAAAGCTGCCTGTATGTCTTCCATTAAGAACAGGTGGAGGTGGTGGGCAGAGAATTTCTAGAGATGGTAAAGGACAGTGATTTCTGAAACTGCTGTGAGTCATGCAGTAAGCTAATGCAATATAATTACACATGTGGTTTTAAATTTTTATTTTTGAATAAATCTCCTTTGCTAATTTCTCAGTTCTAATTTACAAATACACAATCTTCTTTATATACATAGCTCAAGTTCCCTTAGCAAGATCATGTATATCTGGGAGAAAGAAAAGCCACTAACTTAAATTAAGGAAACAGAGCAAAACGTGAACTGAAGGGTGTTGCAGTACAAACAGACCCTTAAACCTTAAGATTTCTAGGTTATTGGTGTTTTGTTTTTGTTTTGTTGCTGTGAATCTATCTATCTGTCTGTCTGTCTGTCTGTCTGTCTGTCTATCTATCTATCTATCTATCTATGCTTATAGAAAAAAAGTACATGCTTATAGGAAGGTCAAGGGCACAGTATGTGTGGACCTCTGTGCTTTCTTATAAAGTACCATTGTCTTACCTACCTTTACATACTGGCTTCTTGGTCCAGATGGCTTTCTGTTCAACAATTACACACTGACTAAAGGGTTGTCCTTGTAATTGGTACCTGGAAACAGGAGTTAAAATTTGGTATTATTGGGCAGTTTGTGCTATAAAACTGGCAGGCTTGACTTCAAATCTATAAAGAGTTCACTTAATCTGTGCAGTTTCCCTTTTATCAGTATTCTCTTTCACCACCTTATTCCAGATTATTCCAGGCTCATCCACATTCTTTCTGTAGGCTTCATGGTATACAGCAGGCACATGTGATCCAAGAACATTACATTTGACAGAACCTGATACTCACCCTTCATTACAGGAAAAGTACACGGTTGTGCCAACCTGAAGACTCAGAGGCTCGTTTACCTGCCCATTGGGAAACTTTCCTGGATGTTCACACTTGGCCTCTAAAGAAAAAATATGGCAAAAATAAATAAACCATAGCCTATATCAGGTCAGTCTCAAATAGAGAGTGAATTTAAAATACCTTTGCATATTGGAATGACACCATCCCAGTCTCCTGAAGATAAGCACTTAATTGTCTTTTTTCCAATAAGCAAATAGCCAGGTTCACAGCTGTATGTCACAGACAATCCCGCAACAAACTGGTCAACATGCTGTCCTGTGTGGTGTCCATTATGAATTGTTGGAAGTGATGGGCACTCCAGAGGGAAATCTTTATATATAGACATAGGAGTAAAGCCATAAATCAGATGATAAATGCTTCCAGTAGATCTAGCATGCATTCTTAATCTTAATGATGATTCTCCAGTCATCATTAACTCTCAATGCATTCTCAACCAGATGTGGCTTAATTATTTCCATTTATGTGAAAAACAGGTACAGTTGGGGGAATGTGGGCTTACTAGTTAACCCTGCTTTGCGTTTAACTCTCTATGTAAACCAGGTTATCTCTTAACTCACAAAGATCCACCTGCTTTCTGCCTCCCAAGCGTGGAGATTAAAGGTGTGTACCACCATACCCAGCTTTATTATGTCATTTTCATCTTTAATTACATCATACAGATTATTTTTGCCTTGAGAAAAACTTCAGTTTCTAGAAAGGTTTAGCTTAAAGCCTATTAATCAGAGAATTACCCTGACAGACATTACTAATACAGTTTGTGGTATCTTATTCATAACCTGCATATAAATATATAGATTATATTTAACATACATACTATTCTAACTCCATTTTATTTCATAGCACAATATGTCTTTGATGTTTTTCCATTTTAATATGTGTGGATGTGTGTGTGTGTGTGTGTGTGTGTGGTCACCTACCTCTTTAACATTTGTTTTCCATAGATAATCCATTTTGAGACTATCTTAAAGGACACTTTTCTCTAACACTGTCCATTCGTCTACTGGTTAGTTAATCTACTGACATATAAGTGAAATAAATGTAACTTGTGGTACTTGGGATTTAACTAGGCAAGCACTCTGTCATTGAGTTATATCAACAAACCTTCTTGTTACTTTTTACTTTGCTAAATTGCCCAGGCAGCTTTAAAATTACAGTGTGTGCAGATCGGCCTTGAGATTGCATCTTTGTGTTACCAGGCCAGAGAGAATCATATTTGTAAACAATATAATATTCCTAAATTCTCTGACCTATTTAGAATTTATCAATATTTTTCTTTATTAAAATATCTTATAGTATAATTTTATCAAGTACTGACAATTTCTATACATGCTGAATCAAACTTTGGGTTTAGATTCATTAGCAATATAAACAAGATGAAATGAGAATCAAATATTCACAGTAGTCCCTATTTCAAAAGGTAGTTAATTTGGAAAGCTACAGCCTAGGACATGGTTTGAATAACGAGTAGATCACCTTTGAACATGTTTGCAGAGGCCACAGAGCAGGTAATTGTTTCTGACTACAATGAACAGATATTCATAGATAAATCTTAAATCTATCAGGAATATTTTTGCTCCCAGATTCCAAATTCCCCACAGATACCTGATTTCCACCGTTTCCACTAGCTCCTCACCCTTGGAAGATTTTTCCCAAGGATGTTATGTTCAGTTAAAATCCCCTTAATTATTTCATCATTTTCCTCTTTCACTTGCTATTCCATCTCAGCTCATGTGCCTGCAACTCATAGACCCCACAATTCTTCCTTCAGGAGCATGCAGCAAATGGTCTGCCTGTAAGTGGAAGACCGTTGGTCTCTGGTTGCCAGGCCTTGATGTAGCTTTGCTCCCACACTCAATGCTCTCCCAAGCTGGCAGACCCCAGGAACCTGACTAGTTTTTAATCACTACTTACCGCTCTCACAGACTGGCAGTGCTGTTGGCCCCCACATTTTATTTGCCTGGCACCAGACAGTTTTGCTCCCTTTCATGGTGAAGTTGGCTTTACAGGTAAATGTCACAGAATCACCATGTCTGAATGGTGATCTAGATCCTTTATTCATGACTCCCCCTGGTACTCTGGGCTCTGGGCAAGTAAAGCTTCTATCCGAACGTTCACATATAGGAGCAGCTTTATCCCAGGTGGCGTTCACTTGATCTTTACTTATACAAAAGATAGCCTTTTCTCCAATGAGGCGGAAGCCAAGTGAACAAGTGTACTTCACAACAGTTCCAGGAAGTATGGGAAGAAAATAAGAGAGCTTCCGAGCATTTTTGACGTCAGGAGGAGGGTCACAAGAAATCTCTGAAAAGTAGAAAAGAGACCAGGTGAGCATACTGATCATTTAAAAATAAATAAAAATTTCAAGTATAGATCAAATCGCTTTTCTAGAAATATATTTAGAAATCAAATGCTTTGCTATGGTTTTACTTTTTGTTTATTTATTTCTAAATACCTAAATCCTTACCTCTCTTGATCCTTAGCAAAGAAATGAATATAAATCACCTTAAGGAAAAAGAATTGATCTCAAATCTATCTAACCTGTAGTTTCAGAGATTATTTTCATAGTTTTTTTATCTAAACAATTTTAATAAGCAAAAGACAAACTTGAGATATGTTAATAACATGCTAATTGCATGTAGGAAGTCAACATGGACTGCTGACATTTGGGCTCAATAGCCATGGTTTTAATTCCTCACTGTCATTCAATAGTTGTATGACCTTAGGCAAGTTGTATCCTCCTTTAGCCTCAGAGTCCCAGTGTGTAGTCTAGTTCAGGTTTCATAAAGTATGATGAGAGTACAGTGAGAAAAAGCATGTGAATGAACAGGCACAATACCCTAAACACACTAGCTACTCAGTGTCTGTTTGAAACACACAGCCAGCTTGCAGGTAGCATCGTCACATTTGATACTGTCACCAAAGACACTGCTGCCTCTTTACAAGTCATGTGATCCCTTAAAGCCAGATTCCTTTGAGAAAACCCTAGAAATGATGTTTTGAGTAATGATCTCATATTTTTTACATATCCTAGTGGCATGAAAGAAATTGTTAGCAGCTACTATGACACATATGCATCTTTTCTGGAAAATAAAGAAAAAGTTGTCCTGGAGTGGGTCTATCCCAAAAGCTGTTGCCTGTCTGTGGGATATGTTCTTCTAGCTGGGCTGCCTTGTCTGGCCTCAATGGGAGAGGATGAGCCTAGCCCCACGGAAACTTGATGTGCCAGGGTGGGGAGATACCCAGAGGGACTTCCACCCACTCAGAATAGAAGGGGAAGGAGGGGAAGGATTGTGGGATGGGGTGACCGGGAGGGAGGCACTGAGCAGATGTAAAATGAATAAGTAAAAAACAAATAAACAAGTAATTAAAATAATTAAATTTTAAAAAGAAAAATGCCAATATCTGCATTTCATTAACGTCCACTTGGTAGTACATAGAGCTCTTCAGTACAAGACATGACATATAAAGGCACAACTAGTATTTTATTATACTAGAAAGAGTTATGCTTGGTTTTGATACAGGTTACTTCCCAGAGCCTTTATTATTTTATTTATAGGATCACAACATAGTATGTTAACAAGGGAACAAATGTAATGCTTTTCTCTGCATTTTAAATAGAAGACAGTGGCAATTATTTGTTTAAGGTACATAATTGCATTAGGGTAACCCTAACCCTGAGATATTATATTTAGTATGGCAATACAGAGTTAAGAGACAGGATACATATGTGATTATTTTGATTTCTACTCACGTTCACAGACAGGAAACTTATTATTCCAGATTACTGTCTCTCCTTCTGGGACACACTGACTAGAAGGTTTGCCCTTTAACTGGAACCTTAAACAATAAGGAGCAGCAGATCATCACTAGAACAAACCACTTTTCAATCATACAGAGTGAGTCACTTCTCTCGTGCATTTGTAGGATGGGATGTATTTTAAAATATTTCTGGATTAAGAAAAAGCTTGCAGTTACTTGTGAATCTGCTTCACTAAACAATCAATAATGGATAAAAGTACACTAAAAAATGCATCTTTTCTTTTGAATTTTCTCTCTCCTTTTTGGCACCCAATTGTCAAGCTTATCTCGATCATCTTCAGGAAAACGGTCTCAATTCATATAGAGAAAATAATGAAGACCTTGATCCCAAGTTTACTCCAAGTCTCACTAAATCCAAATTTTATATTCATTTTTTTAATAACAGGAGCCCTAATTTGTGAACCAAAACTTTGTATTTCCAGATGATGAAATGACAATTCTCACTTTTGCTGGTCAAGCACAAAATAGATACATGTGAAAAAATAAAAAAGTCAATTGATGGCAGAGTTCTTAATCAGAGAAGTAAAGAAAAGTAAGACAGTAGAAATTAATTATCTTCAGAACTCATGCTTTGCAATCTTATGGGAAACAATCAGTGCAGGACCTATCTATCACTCCACACTCACCCTAGGTCACAAACAAAGGAAACCTCTGCCCCAAGCTGGAGGTTAGGGGGATGAATCACACGGCCATTGAGAAGTTGGTTTGGAATGGCATCACATGATTTCACTAGGAAAGAAAAGAGAAGGCTTGCTGCACAGGAAGAGTCAGGAAACACTTGAGTTTCCTTTGAACAGAGCTAAAGCTCAAGGCACCTTCACATTTCGGGACTGTATGGCTCCAGGTTCCCAAGGATGTACACTCCACAAGGTTAGTTCCAGTGAGAGTATATCCAGGTTCACAGGTATATGACACATTCTGTCCAACAGAAAAGAATTCCTTATCCTTTTTGTTATAATCACCATGGAGGATATTTTGAGGTGGTAGACATCCTGAGGAAAGAACAGGACCAGAAAGTCCTTTAATTTCTTCAGTAAGAATTGTATTCTTTACAACTGTAGCTCTCTACTCTCCCACACTAAGGAAGAGAGGGAGGCCATAGGGTAGGGTTAATGTATCTTTTTCTAAGTGTCAGACTCAGAAGACCATGTGTCTGTCTATCTGCTTTCTCTGTTTTGATCCATTCCAGGAAACACTACTCTTAACTCATTTTTTCACTTTATTAAACTAAAAACTCTGAGATATCCTTCCACCAATAGGGTAGATAAGATTGCAAACATATACTTTCCCCACTCAAATCTGCCATATCCTTTTTGCTCCAAAAAAGTCAAGGTTAATGAAGGTTTGTTGCTTTCAGAAAGGCAGACAATTCACATTAATAATAGGAGGAGAGAATGAGAGACATAGGCTCAAGATAACTACCAGCTTTCTTCCACAAAATTACATTCTCAGTATCACAATGATGTCTACAAAGGTTTGAATCAAGTTTTTATCTTAGCTAATTCCCTCTATTAATATGGCTAATATGATGAAGAGTTTATTTTACTCTCATTTAAATAAAGTGAAATCATTAAAAACTCTAATGATCAACTTTTGTACCATTTTAAAATTACTTTTATTCTTTAAAGAAGGTAATCATATATATTCATGAGATACCATTTTATATTGTATAATATAAAAATAAGGGTAAATATATCTGTTTTCTCATACTCATTATCCTTTTGCAAACTTTCAAACTCCTTTATTCTAGATTTAAAAAATATATATCTATAAACTATCATAATATAAGGCAGTAATTCTACTGTTTGTAGGGAACATGAGAACTTATTACTTCTATCTAACCTGACTTTTATCTGCATTCTTAACAGCATTTGATATATTGTGTAATGGAGGGGTCTTTATATGTGTAGAAGTGGTCCTCATGCTTACATGTGTGTGTATGTGGGGATGTATGTCAATGCATATGCATACAGAGGAAATTATCTTGTTTTATGAGAAAAGGTTCTTAGTGGGAACTGTGGCTTACTAACTAAGCTAGACTGGCTGGTCAGTAAGCCTTAGAAACCTGTCTGTCTCCACTATCTCTGACTCTAGGATTAGAAGCACTTAGCTTTTTACACAGGTTCTGTGATAAAATTCAAGTCTTCATGCACTTAACCATCTCTCCAGTTCTATTCTTTTTTTGATGAGTAATTTTAACTGAAGAAAAGTCATACATCATTGTGGTTTGATTTGCATTTCCCTGATGGTTAGTAATCTTAAACACGTTGTCCATTTTATTTTATTTTTGAGAAAAATTTAATGTCCACTTTGATGTTGAACTTCTTTTGTGCTATGAAGTTCTTTCAGTTCCGTATATGTGCTGAATACAAATTCCTCATCAGATGTATAGTTTGGAAATATTTTTCTGTTACTCTGTATAGTTCTCCTTAATCCATTGTAGAGAAACCTTTTATTCTATGTAATATCATTAGTCTATTTTTGCCATTTTGCTTTTAATGGTCTTATCCAAAGCATGTTGACTATTTCAATATTCTTAAGAATTATATTTTCTTCAAAGAGTTCTGTGTCTCATAATTTTACTTAAAAACATTCCAATGCTTTTAAAAAAGCGTGTTGTATTTTTTTTCTTATAATTATAATACTGTTCTGGAATGAAATAAAATTCCCATCCCTTTAACAATTGGAGACCTCCCATGACTGTGGATTGGTAAAACTGATAGTGATTACTTCTAAAGTTTACTTTCAAATTTTTGGTCCTAGAAATCCAGTCAAATATTCCTTGTATTCTTTCTATAGGTACCATGATCTATTCTGCAAAACCTCTATTTTTATTTATAGATACTCAAAGGTTCAGGCCCAACTTACCCCTGAAGCATGTTGGCAGTGGAGGGCTCCATTTGCTGTTTGGCTGGCACCATACTATACTGCTGCCTTTCATGGTAAAGCCAGGTTTGCACTTAAATATTACTGTATCATTTAAGAAGAAGGAGCGTTTAAATCCAGACTTTACGTATCCATTTTTAATTTCTGGCATTGGGCACTTGACTACAGCAATACACTGAGGAGGTGGATTGTTCCAGATGCCAACTTGATTGTCTTTGCTGGTACAATATATTGACTTTTCACCAACCAGATCAAACAGTTTTTCCCTATTCTTTCCAGTATGGCAATAATAAGTTACTACCATCCCATAGAAAAAGCTGTCTCTACTGCTGCTGTAGAAGTCTCCATTGGAGATGGCTGGAGGTGACCCACAAGGAATAGCTTTTGGAGGGAAGTAGTTAAAAAAAGAGAGAAGGTATTGGAATGTTAATTTTTTTGAAAATATAGTCTTCATTCCCATAAACAGAGCTTAATATTTACCTACAGCTTATATGTAATATTGAAATTCTGTATTGCAATCTAAGTAAAGAATAATTTAGAAAGGAAAATAAATGAAGCCAGCAGATTAAAAAGTCAAAGGAAATGAGCTCAAAATACAGAGACTCTGGCACTATAAGCTTCTTGGGTTGAACTACTTTTGAATGGTTACTTTTGTCAGTGTATAGTCAAATGAGCATCTTAAACTTAAGAATCTACTTACTATTAAATAACATCATAAATTAATATTAATCAAAAAGTGTGATAGAATTAGAAGTCATGGAAGATCAGTCAGAGCTGGGTCCACAACAAACCAAACCTAGTAAAACTTCCTAAGCACTCATTTTTATGTATAGATGCCCAGTTTCCCTCTAGAAGGGGATGAGGGAAATTTAGTAGGATGCTAATATAAAGATCATTTTACTCACATTCACAAAGAGGCACATCATTATCCCATATTACAGTATTGTCTGATATAATACATGTAGCAGATGAGTCACCAATGAGTCGATATCTAGAGGCAAAGAGGTGACTCATCATATTCCAGTTACACTTACACTTTAGAAAAGCCTTAAAGAATGAGAAAAGGTAGAATGTTATGTAAGACACAGTAAAATAATGATAGAGAAGGACTTACATAATAAACTAATCAGTGTAGCCAGATAAAATCTGACTTCCTAGTTAATAGCACTGGAGAAGAAGGGTAGCTTTATCTTCTTTCTCTCTAAGGGTCCTCTTGGCTGAAGTGACATTTCTGAAGCAGGCCAAAGAGACCATGCTTTTGTATTCACTCATATTAAAAATTTTCTGGTAATTCTTTCAGAACCAATGAATCCTGCAAAGGCATCCTGCCTACTCACCCTTTATTACAAGAATATGTAATTGTTGACCCAAACTCGATACCAGTGTTTATATGCACAGAACCATGGAGGGGTTCTTGAGGATTCCTACATGATTTACCTACAAGGGAAACAAAACAGGATTTGGGGCTGGAATTAAGAAGACTTTATATGTTTTCTATTAAATTCCTCAACTAGATTTGCTGATGGAGCTGCATATGTTTTTTCTCAAAGCATTTTTTATGATTTGTAAAATGTAGACTTTCTGAAGAAGCAGTCAATTTTTGAATACTGTTCAAAATCTATTGTTTTTATTTCTGGACATAGAGGAAAACTTTATTTGTGGTCAATAACTTAAAGCCTTCACTTTCTCTTTATTAGATTCTGTTAGCTAAAGGCATCATCCACTAAGTCTCCTATATTAAAAACCCACAGTCCCCATTTCTTTCCTATAAATCATCCTATAATTCTTCATTTAATTCAATTAGCCACAAAATTTTAGTGCTTGAATTCCAGAATATCTCTGGATTTTCTATAGTTTTACTGAATTGTTGAGAGGCAAATGTACTTTCTAATGCTGGCCTGGCTTATTCCAGTACCTCCTTCAAACATGACATGTGTTTCCTTTTTACAAAATAAATATGGCCACATCATACTTTCTACTTACAGACCTATGATGATTTACAATTATTCATGGGGAAGAAAATACACAATCTTATATTTGCTCAAAACATAGTGACATTTTCCCCCCAAAGGGATTTTCTCCATAGTTTTGCCCTCTGCCAAGAAGACCTCAGTTTCCCTAATTCTCTCAAATAGGCTTTATTTTTTCTGTGGTTGAGTATCAGCTTACTACTATTACTAAACAACATCATAAAGTCTTGGACAATATTTCAGTGATAGAGTACTTGGCTAACTTGTGCAATTCTTTGTGTTCCTTACAAAATGTACTCTATATGTGTGATTTTTGTTGTTCCTTACAAGATACACTTCCTATTGCGTCACACATTCTAGAGAATAAAAACTATTACTTGAATTGAATGTAATAAGAATGAGATAAAACTAATATTCTTTTGTATACTAACATCTAATATTACTCTAACACAATATAGAAATCACAGAATAATGTCATAAAGACAATAGGTTAAACCATGGTGGTGACTTACACACAACTACTAAAACTTAGAAGTTAAAGAAAACAGAGATGTGTATGCCATGACATACTCATTGACTGCTCTTTTGTCCGGAAAATGACAACCTACCCTACACAGATGAAGTGATAAAGCTAAATATGGCTTGTAGAAATACTCACGTTTACAGAACTGCTGAGCATCTGACCACTTGGAGGTTTCTAAGCAGGTGATAATAAATGACTTTCTAAAATACCCAGGGAGGCATTTGTATTCCCAAGTTGTTCCAACGGCAAACTCAGACTTATCACTCACAATAGTAGGCTTAGCAAAAGGATACTTTGGCGGCAACTTACACTGACCTAGAAATAAGGACCACAGAAATATCAAAGCTGGGAAAAGCTAAAGTTTCTCTGTTTCTCTCTTGTCACCAATTATCCTAACAAATTTTGATCTTTAGATGTAGTGTTGTTTGGAGAAATATTGTCTGAAAAAATCATTCTAGTCTGGGTTGACAAATAGAGAAATTCAAGCAGTTTTAAATACATACAGAGAAAGATCTGGAGAAATTTTTTTTTTATAAAATTTTATCCTTTTATAATTCTATAATTGAAAACTGTGGGTGGATTGCTTAGCTTTTGTTTGTTTGTTTTTTCACAGTGTTGTCAGGACAAATAAGAAACACATGTAGAACTTCAGGAATTTGAATATAAAACATAAAATAAGATGCAAAACTCTGAAAGTAATAAAGGAAAATGAAGGAAGAGCCCTATGAGGCAGCAGCACAGGAAAGCATTTTCTAAACAGTTGCTTTCTCCAGGTGCTCAGGAAATAATACAATTGATGAATGAGACTTCATGGAACTACAGAGCATCTATCTGCACAGCAAAAGAAAAGAGAATGAAGAGATAGCCTACAGAATGGGAGAAAAATCTTTGCTAACTATATATCTGATTAATATCTAGACTATATAAAGGGGGAAAAAAAACACCCAAATTCCTTCATCAGTAAATGAGCTAGTGGAATGAGCATTCCGTTCTTAAATAAAGTACAAGTGTTCAATAAATATTTTTTTTTAAATCAGCCTCACTCATTTCAAATCAGAGAAATGAAAATTAAAACTATATTAAGATTCCATCTCACACTAGTTTTTATTAAGAAAACAGGTAACAACAAATGCTGGTAAGGTTATAGATGAAAGAGAAAATTTTTACATCGCCAATAAGAATGTAAATCAGTCTGGCCACCATGAAAATCAGTCTGGAGGTTCCTCAACAAACTAAAAATAGAGCTACCACGTGATCAGCTATAGCATTTGTCAATATTTACCCAGAAGACTCCAAGTCAACACATCACAGATCTATTTGCAGTATTATTCACTATGTATAAGTTATGGAACCAACCTATTAAGAAAATGTGGTATATATACAAAACGGAACATTTTTCAACTATAAAGAAGAATAAGTTGTGTTGTTTGTTGAAAGATGGATGATACTGGAGATGATAATATCGAGTACACTGTCAGTCTCTCTGTCTCATATATATTTGAAAGTAGCAGTAAACTGTCTGGAGAACAAAGGGGATTAATGGGATGGGAGAAGATTAAGGAGGAGGAGGGAAGTAGGTAGTATGTGTTTGCAGTACACTATATAGTTGCAGAAGAATGGCCTTATATAACCTCATATAACAATTATAATAAATAATAATAATAATTCTATACATTGGGGGCAGAAAAAAAAGTTGTGTTAATTGTTTATGTCTGTTATTTTTCTGATCATTGTCACATATACTTGGTAGAAATAATTCAAGGGTGGGGAGATTAGTTGCCTCGTACTCCAGGGTACAACATCCATCATAGTAGAGAAGGTATATGACTGGACCAGTTTGGTTTGAACCTGCAACAGTTACTAGTTACATCATATCAACTGGGAAACAAAAAGGCTCGGCTGGAAGTAGGGAAAGGATCATAACCTCCAGGTTCGACACATCAATCATAGACCAAATATTCAAATGCATAAGCATGTGGGAGACATTTTACATTCAAGCAGTAACAGACACAATAAAAACAAAAGGTGCCCTCTCTGGTTTCTAATAAAAACCAGAAATATACACACAAAAAGTCTTTAAAAGGTCTTATGTTTTGAAGATTTTATTTTTTATTTCATGTCTAAAAATGTTTTGCCTGCATGTATGTGTATATTCACTATATATGTTCAGTGCCTGCAAAGTCCTGACTGGGGTGATAGATGCTATAGAACTGGAGTCAAAGATACTTATGGAGCACCAAGTGTGGATGCTAAGAACCGAACCCTAGTCCTCTGCAAGAGCAACAATACTCTAACAATTGAGCCATATCTCCAGTCCTACAAGTAAAATCTTATAAATAAAAATGTTTATCATAAGAAACTAAAGTACCACAAAGATCTTGTAAAATCAAAATTACTTTAATTTATATAACTATCCTAATCGCTAAACTTTTGCATATAGAGAAAAACATATATATTTTTCATTGAACTTGTTTATTTATTATTTTTGGCTTTATAAGATTAGGTCTCACTATATAACCTAGGCTGACTTTGAATTTGGAGTCCTTCTGTCTCAACCTCTCTAGTAATCAACTTGTCATTATATTTGTTTTCTTAAATTACAAACTAGAGTAACGAAACCCCAAAATAGCTAGTAAAAGCTTTCTGATGTATCAAAGAAAAGAATTTGTCATTAGTGTTGGGATTCTGTAAACCCCACCCCTCAATTACCTGGCAATAGCCAGGTATGCTCCGCCCCAGTGACCTGACACTATAAAAGGGGCTGCTTGCCCCTCCTCTCTCTCTTGGCCTCTCTTGTCTTCTGGCTCTCTTGCTCTCCCACCCCTATCCCTCCTCTTCCCTTTCCCATCCCCCCTCTCTTTCCATGTGCTCATGGCCAGCCTCTACTTCTGTGTTCCTCTCTCTCTCTCTCTCTCTCTCTCTCTCTCTCTCTCTCTCTTTCTCTGCCTCTACCACCCTCTTAACTCTCCCCATGACTTGAATAAACTCTATTCTGTACTATACCATCATGTGGCTGCTCCCTCAGGGGGAAGGGATTCCCAACATGAACCTCCCAGAGGCATCTCCCTTGCCCCCAGGCCTTGCCACACCTCCATGGGCCATATGCCCCCTACTCTCTTCATCCTTCCCTTAACATTGGTGCTGAAACCTGGGACGTCATCTTTTCACAACATTGGTGCCCTGTGACTTTTCCTTTCAGTGACTTTTCCTTTCATTGGTGCCCTGTCATCTTTTCCTTACAATTAGCAATAAAATAAAGGCCATTGCAACATCCAAAGTAATTTTCTATGTAGGAGTGAAGACTCACATTTCACCTCCTTAAATTTATTTGCAGAGATCCAGAAGTTCACTCTTATTCAGATCAGAGGAATCTAGACAAAGATGCCAATCTGTGAAGCCCAACAAGAGTAGAAATATACCTGAAAATTTACATTTTTTTCCCATAAAAGTGTGAGGCAGGTGCTGGTGAGAGTTAAACAGTGATTGCCACTGACTCAAAGACCTTCACCAGAGCTGCAGCCAGACCAGTCTTTCTCTAACTTCACGCTTCTATTGGGGAATTGAAAAGGAGTCACTACTGATAGGAGCCAGATATTACTGTAGGTTCCTCTTTTGTAATTTTTTTAGTTTCTTCCATTAATTCTCACCAATGTCCCCAACTACATACTCTGTGAAAAACAGCAAAAAAGACTCTAAGAAAAAGGAAGTTTTAAAAACAGTGAAGACAGACTTCACAACATGGTGAAGTTTCACTCTAATCAGATAATCTGTGATTATCAAATGTAAAGAAGGACAGAATTAAATTATCTTCCAAAATATGTGAACTTTATAATGTGAGTTTCCATGCCAAAACAGAGCAAGAATCCCACTTTCCACATGAGGGCAAAATGGAGGTCTCATCTCTAGTAAGAAGATCTCACACTGTATGAAACCGCCCAGCTCCCAGGCCACCGCAGTACAGAATTTCCTGAGTTTGGTTTCTCCTCCAGTCAGAAAAAGAAAGGAAGCAGGTGAAATGTTTCACAGCTAAAGGCACTGTTGTTAAACCTGATGATCAATGGACTTTAATCCGCAGAACCCACATAGTGAAAGATGAGAACTCACTCCATGAATTGTCTTCTGACCTCCAAGCACATGCCACTGAATGTGCACCCCCCCACATGATAAACAAATAAACACATTTAATGACTTTTTTTCTCAAATAAAAAGAAAGGCTAGTCTATAAGCTATCACGTGATAGGATTTTTTCATGAGAGGATTTGCTCTTTACATTTTTCCTAGCATCTGGAGTGAAGGTGACTAACATTGAAAATGATTCTGGGGGAAGAGTTAACTATTTAGATGTAAGAGGCCTTACGTGGATGGCTTAGAAATCATTTGGAAGTAGATGGAGGATGTATATGTAGGATAAAAACAAATCTGAAAAGTTGTCAGAAAGCAGGAAGGAGGGAGGTTATTATTAAGAATCACCATGAAATGCCTTAATACTTGGTTTCCTGGCTATATGGTAGATGATTTCTTTAAAATGAGGGTCATATATGTTAACGTATTAATCATAAAACATACATCAGTGAACATAAAATAAGATCCAAACATCCCTAGAATTTATTTTCTAGTAGAAATTGTAGCAGAACATAATAGTCAGACCCTGTAACAACCAGATCCATCCTTAGCTGCTAATGGCTATCCTTCGTGTCAGCAGTAAAGTGCCAATTGACTTCATTTCATCCCTATTTCTTTCACCTCCATGGGATGGCAGCACAGCTCATTTCTGACTTCATTTTATATATGAGAAACTGAGGGTCGGGAGTCTAACCAACTTGCCAAAATTCACTCAGCTATTGAGGTTTGCTGCAAGTAACCTATGAATTTATTCTCTGTGAGAACAAGTTACATTGTGACTTGCCAAAAATCACTCAGCTATTGAGGCTTTTGCAGTAAATGTCTTATAGCTTATCCCTTCATTTCAGAACAAATGGTACTACTTTAAAAGCAAGCCAATCTGTGAAACAACCACACACACACACACACACACACACACACACACACACACACACACCCCACACACATACAACGTTTAGAGAGAACACTGAAGAAAAACCTACAGAAGTGCACATACCACTACAGAAGTCAGAGTTTTAATTCATTATCAACATTAAAAACTAACTGGAGATAGTTTTTAAACATACTGTCAAAGATAAAATATCTGAGACCCATACTGGAGAGTCAGGTGTTATTCTTTTTAAAAACGAAGCAGGGGCTGCATGCCTAGAGGCACATGCAGGTCTGTAATCCTTGAACACAGCCTGGGACCATGGGTGGAACTGTGTGAGCACTTGTTGAATTCCCAGGAGACTGGAAACCAGGGAGAAGAGAGGGATCCCCACCCCCATCCCGGGAACCAAAGTAGCAGTCACATTCCAAAGCAACCATTTGTGTCTCAGCCTTCTATGGTGGCGGTCCATCTCCCAGAAGAGGTGGGGGATGTGCTCTATCAGGAGACCTAGGGGTCTTCAAATACTTGTCAGGGCCAGGCAAGTATCCAGCATCCCTGGTTTGGTCTCTAGCCTTCGCGTAGACACAGTTTTTCCAGCCCTAGAGGAATTCCGATATTTGAGCTCCCACGCCCAGCTCACCAAGAACTCCTGGAATGATGAGAGTGAAGAAAACCCAGAGCGAACACAAGGCTCCCATGCCGGTGTAGCTGCCCAACCGCAGGTTGCGTTCTGTGGGCTAAGAGCTTGTAGTAGGGAAAAAAGAAGTCGCAGCTGACTGCCTGTGGCTGGCTGTAAGCTGCGGGGAGCGGATCTTTAATAGCATTGGCTGGCGCAGCGGTTACTGAAGACTTGTGTAGCACATCTGCAGGTGATTTGGGGCAGAAGAGTCAGGAAGGGGCGGTCCCCGGGAAGTCCGCATTTGGTTCAGGCTGGGTTCTGCTCCGCTTCTGGCTTTCCTCCCCCAACTCCACACACATTTTTTAATTGGATATTTTATTTACATTTCAAATGGTATGCCCTTTCCCGTTTTCCAAATCTCTGGAATCCCCCTATCCCTTTCCCCCTCCACCCCCCCCCCCCGCCTCTATGAGGGTGCTCCCCCCCCACTCCCTCCCACCTCCCTGTCCTGGCATTTCCCTACACTGGGACATCAAGCCTTCACAGGACCAAGGGCATCTTCTCCCATTGATGCCCCATAAGGCCATCCTCTGCTACATATGAGACTAGAGCCATGGGTCCCTACGCGTGTACTCTTGGATTGGTAGTTTAGTCCCTGGGAGCTCTGGAGAGTCTGACATTGTTGTTCTTCCGATGGGATTACAAATCCCTTCAGTCCTTTCTCTAACTCCTCCACTGGGGACCCAGTTCTCAGTCCAATGGTTGTCTGTGAGCATTCACCTCTGTATTTGTCAGGCTCTGGCAGAGCCTCTCAGGAGACAGCTATTATCAGGTTCCTGTCAGCATGCACTTCTTGGCATCTTCGATATTTTCTGGGTTTGGTGGCTGTATATGGGATGGATCCCCAGATGGGGCAGTCTCTGGATGGCCTTTCCTTCGGTCTCTGCTCCACGCTTTCTCTCTGACTTTCCTCTTTTGAGTATTTTGTTTCCCCTTCTAAAAGGGATTGAAGCACCCACACTTTGGTCTTCCTTCTTCTCGAGCTTCATGTGATCTGTGAATTGTATCTTAGGTATTCCAAGCTTTGGAGCTAGTACCTACTTATCAGTGAATACATGCCATGTGTGTGTTCTTTTGTGATTACCTCACTCAGGATGATATTTTCTAGTTACATCCATTTGTCTAAGAATTTCATAAAATCATTATTTTTAATAGCTGAGTAGTACTCCATTGTGTAAATGTATCACATTTTTGGTATCCATTCCTCTGTTGAAGGACATTTGGGTTCGATTCCATCTTATACCAATCAGAATGGCTAATATCAAAGACTAAGGTAACAGCAGATACTGGTGAGGATGTGGAGAAAGAGGAACACTCCCCCATTGTTGGTGGGATTGCAAGCTGGTATAACCACCCTGGAAATCAGTATGGCAGTTCCTTAGAAAATTGGACATAGTACCTAACTATCTGAGGACCCAGCTATACCACTCCTGGGCATATACTCAAAAGATGCTCCAACATATAATGAGAACACATGTTCCACTATGTTCATAGCAGCCCTATTTATCATAGCTTTTCTATTTTTTGTTGCTTGAGTAACCAAATACATTAACTTTCCCTCACCCTAGTCTACATCTGAAACAAGAATTTCACAAAATTATACTCATGCCTACTGATCTACAACGTTCGTATGCTATGCTGATTTACAGTATCATATTCTTTAAACCTGTTTGGGGTTTTGTTACAGTTAATTCATTTTCAAACCCCATTAATGTAATCAACTCTCAGTTTGAGAAAACAACTAAATTTACTTAAAGTGCAAATTCAGGAAGAAAACTGCCTGCCCTTGCAATATTTTTACTCTAGTGTAAATAGTGAAAATTTTAATTTCTGTATAACTGTGAAGGGATTTTTTAAATGTTAATGTTTTAGAAATATTATTTCTCTGTAGTTATAAAGATAGATAAAAGTATATATTTTGACTATGTAATTGTTATTTCTGATATTTTTAATAAATTGCAGACATATATTTCTCCTTTAAGTTTTTAATGTATATTTCTTAAAAATAAGGACAATGCTCTATAACTATAGTGAACTGATCAATTACAAGACACTAATATTGGTACAGTAGATTTTCACAATTTTTTACTGTCTTCAAGTTTTGATGAATATTTCAATAATCTATGGCACGGGAAGAATAACAGAACCATCCACATATATTTGATTTTTGTGTCTCTTTCTTTAATTTGAAAAAGATCTTTGGAAGTAGGAGGTATGTGCGTGCACATGTGTGCGTGTGTGTGTGTGTTATATGTGGTTTGCATGTGTGCATAAAGATGTGTGTGGAGACTAGAGGCTAACATCAGTGTCTTTCTTACCAGCTTTCCACCCACTTATTTGAGGCAAGGCCTCCCTCATCCTTAAACTTGCAAGTTATCTAAGCTGGCTGGTCAGTGAGTTCCATTCCCCTGTGTTAGTCTCCCTTGTACTAGGATTTCAGGTTAATTAGGTGCAGCTTTTTACCTGGATTTTAGAAATCTGAATTCAAGCCCTTGTGTGTGCATGACAAGTAACTTTACTGACAGAGCCCTCTCAACTCTGGGTCTGGACTTTTGTTGTTAGGTTTTTTAAATATCTTTAAACCACACGTAGTAATTGTTTTTTTTCCCTAAAAATGTCACTTAAATCATTTGTCTACTATGTAGCACGGTAACACATTACCCTAAAATTAGTAGTGGCTTAAGTGAGACTAAATAATACCTTCCAGTTTGTACAATCATAATTTGGAGGCAATTTAGCTAGACTGGCAATTTTTCATCACCCTTGATATGGATAACTTGAACTACAGTCATCCAGTTGATTAGGACAGGAAAAGTCACACAGAAGAGCACTAAGTTGCTATTGGCTGGATTCCTTATTTCTTCACCATGTGCATGTGGTTATTGGGCTGCTGGGTAGCAAGGGACTGAAAATTCTCACCTCATGACAGCTAACTTCTTCTAGATCAAAAAAGACATAAACCAGAATGTCTTTCATAATCCCTAGCAGTCACAGTGTTTTGAGAATAATCCACTGATAACAAGTATCAGCTCTTCTCAGTGCCAGAAAGGCACTACGCACGGATGGAAATACTGAGAGTCAGAGATGAAGGGGCAGCATCATGGAGGCTGGTTTCCAGCATCACTCAGTTTGGTTCTATATGTTTCTTCACAATTACATTGAAATTTTGTATGTTGGGGTAGAGATATCATGGGATAGATGCTATGTGCTTATCTGGAGGTACATGTTGCCTCATGGTCCTTTTATTGGTAATAGTCATTTTTATCATATAAGCAGGTTTCTGTAGTATAAGATTACTACTATTTATTTTTCTTTTATTAGTAATTATTATTACCTTTAATAAATGTTATTTATTAACATATTAACAAAAGTTATCATTAAAGTTACTTTATTATTAACAAATACTTTGAGGAGGGATATTTCACAATTTTATAAATAACTCATTTAAACATCAAATTTTCACCTGCTAATTTTAGATCATTAATAATTTTTGTCTTACTCTATTAGTACATTTATGATTTCCAAATGGCACTCAACCTTCTCTTTTATATTCATTAATTGGTATTACATTACAGAGAAAAGCTTTCTTTTCTATTTGTTCATTTATTAATTTCTCTATATTAAATCACTGTCTATATCAATGTGAATTTATTCAATGAGTCATGATCTGTTACCACAGTTATTTATTTTAATTCCCAAATTGTTCGTGATATGCCCAATAGAGGAACTTAGAGCAGTTCCTATTTCCTTTTTTCTTGTCCAGTTCCTATAAATTTTTGAGTACTTCCTTGTGTTCAGGCAAAACAAAAAGCCCTAGATTCAGATTTCTAGACCCACTGCTGGAATTCATTCTTTCTCTAAGAAATGCTTGTTCTTCCTCCTCCTCATCCCTCCTCCCCTACCTTCCTCCTCCTCCTTTTCCTCCCCTCCTCCTCCTTCTCCTTTGTCTTATGGAGGTACACATTTTCATTTTGCTTTTCTCTTGATGGTTAGAATCACTCTGAACACTACATTCATTGCTAGTGGAGCACCATGCTTCTCTACCTTCTCAGCAGACAGAACAAGAGCAAATATGCATGAAGTATGAAAACCAGTCCTGTGTCTATGTAAACCTTTTCCTCTATAAGTCTGCCATTGATTCATTCTGTGCCTTCCAATTTCAGTCTATTACCGTAGATTTTTCCCTACCTTATTTCATATCTGTATTTGTAACTCTGTTTCCCAAAGGCAAGTTACTTAGTTCTACAATACATTTACTTATTTACTCTACAAAGAGGTAAGCTTTAGAGCTGCTAAAATTATCATGGCAAAAATGAAACTTAGAACATTTAAAGTTTTATTTTGTTTGTAGCCTAATCTGTTTAGATTAAGTGTTCTCTTCGAGTGTGGTGGTGCTAATCATTTAGATGGACTTGTTTCCCTACGTATTACGTTTTAGTTATATTTTGTCATTTTTACTTAGAAAAGCCCCATAGTTTTAAATATCAGAACTATGTGAAAATCTATGATTATAGAACTGTCTCTTCCATTTGTTCTATTCAGTATTTTCTTGTTTGTCAACTTTTTCCCTCAATGAGCAGACGCATATGTGTGCTCTTATTTCTCTTTCACACATAAAAGAAAGCATGCCATACATAGGTGCTCCTTTACTTTTTATTTTTACTTAACAAACATGTTAGACTTCACCATATATAGAGTAATAGAGTAAGAGATATTCCTTACTCTCTTTATTGCTGCATGGCACTTTATTGAATGGGTGAACCATGGTTTATTCAACCATTTTCTTATATGAACATGTTAGGTTGTTCAATAAAAACTCTTGATATTAACAATCTCTGTTCCTCAGTCTCTCTAACAGATGAGATTAGAAAACAAGATTCTTTCTATTTTATTTTTTGTTGTTGGTTGAATACATTAAATTAAAATTTTTATAAATGAAATTGATTGGTCAAATGGAAACCACACACACAGTTTTGTTAGCTAATGACAAATTTCCTTAAAAAGTTGTATAAATATCCATGCTGTTGTAGAATTCTGTCCTCTAGACATGACATGATTATATGACTGTTGCTTTTCAAAAATCATAACAGCTGCAGTTATGCATAGGAGGTTCATAAGGCATACAAAGTTCCACTTCTCTGAGAAAGTATAAGTGGTAAACATTAGCTAAACCTGGGGATTTCTTTTCTTCAGTAGTATAGCAACTATAAGTTGCCTGTGTTCCTGTCAGGAATCCCATTTAAACTCATTGATTTGTCAAGTTAAACTTACGTGGAATCTTTCATAGGTAGAGCATTAGCACCCTATATAGAATGAATAGTATTTATTCGTCTCTTCCTAGGAAAAGTCAACACAACAAGTAGTATATAAGTTGGGTTTGTAAAATGATAAACCTTTCAGGAGAGGATAAAAGAAAGATAAGGCACATGGTGAGATCTATTTTGGTCCCTATAAAACAAAAGTGGCAAAAATAGGTCAAGGTAGAGTTCCTAGAGGAAAGAAAATTGATAAAAGCTGAATTTGGTGTTTTTGATCCTTCAGAAGACTTTAAGGTTTAAATAATAGTTCAATAAAAGGGTAAAAGAGGTGTGAGTATTTCCTACTACACTTTCTGCTGAAGTTAAGATTGAGAACCTCCTTAACCATTCCTCTAAAGGACTAGCCAAGGGCTCCTAGGGCTAGACAAAGTACTTTGAGGTCTCCTGTAAATGTGTGTAATACTTGTACTTTAGTGTTAAGTTAATACAGAGGCTAGGTGTACATTAATTTATGATTTTGAACAATGAGTAACATTAGATTGATACAGAGATAGAATTATAAAGGTAAAAAGGATTTAGTTTCTCCCAAGGATTGGGTATTATCTCTTCTGGAAGTATACCTTAGTCATTTTTCTCTTGCCAGAAAATATACTGGAGATGGATGAACTGATATTACACTTCTTACACACCAAGGTTGGAGAACTTCCCCTGGGTATAAGAATAGTTGGGTGTATTTAGTTCTCAAAGGGAGGTTAATAATAGATAGCACAGGTTAATTGAAAATATGATGGAATTACAGAAATCATCAACTAATTAGAAAAGGTAGAGATTATTTGTTTTGTCATTTTAAAAGTCTTGTGGGGCTGGTAAATAAAACAAATGACCCATAGAAAGTGAGCATCAATTGTAGAGAGCTAAATGAAGTGTACCTGTTATCCATCCTAGTACCAAATGTTGCTTGTTTCACACACACACACACACACACACACACACACACACACACAAAATAAAAATAACAACAAAAAAAACCACAACTGGGACATGCCCATGCTACATTGGACAACATTATTTTTAAAAATATTTCTTTAGTTACTATATCCAAGACAGAATAGCTGTTTATCTTCCTTAATTTTATCTTTAGTTTTTTTAAATCCTCACAAAAGTTCTTTTATTTAAGCAAGTTTAAAAAGTAAAGATAGACACATGAGCTTTAATGTAAATGAGATGACACAATACCAGTCACAGAAGCAAAGAGAAGACAGGCTGGGAAGATAACAGAAGACGGAGAAGGCAAGTGTTGTACTTTAGTATCCCCAAAGCTGAACGTGGAGGCAAAAAATTTCTACACTAAAAAAGTTTATATAAATTATATGAATTGTTACTTTTTTTTGTAAAGGTCAAAATGAAATGTTCTGCACAGAACAAAAGATGTGCCTAAGCAACATATCATATTGTACAAGGCTAGTGCAAGTCATGGATATTAGTAACAAATGAAAAAGCTTGACTTTGTAGCAGACAGGGTATATTTCGGTTTGGTATTCTAATAAGCTCAAGACGGTAAACTATTCTTATACAAAAGCAGTAATGGAAGGCAGATCTGTGTTGGAATTATTGTGCTTCTGGTTGGCACATTATCTACTTTCTAATACGGTGAAATTAGTACAGACATTTGTAAAAGGTTGTGCAAAACTATTGTATCTATCGTTAGTGCACATGCACACTCATTCACGTCGTCCACAAAGACAGCTGTCCCCAAACCCACACTGCAGACCCGAGGAAGAACACCAACTTCAGTGACAGCCGGTAAGCATTGGAGTCATACAAGTCACACCAGAATGGGCAAATATCGCCCAGGTAAGATGTTCTTGTTAAAGCTGGAACAGCAAGTTTAAGGCTGTCAAAGTCAAATCATTAATCTTTTGCAGCCCATTTACTTGTGTTTGGATTATGTGACTTGTCTTTCAACTTGTGGTCTTAAACTTCTGTCTTATGAAATTCAAAAGGAAGATACAGAAGAAATCAATGCAACAGAGCTTCTATTAAATAAGAGTAACATACAAAGCAGTAGCTATGATAAAGTAAAGAGAGCCAGAGCATTAACGCTGTAAAACTTTCTTGCTACTTGTTGGAGCCAGCCCTACACCAGCTAAATAACATGTACAATTATTGTCACATCATTTACTTATGTTGCTGTTACATGTCCTTTACATCAGTGCACTGTGAAACTAACTAAAACCTCTACACACGTATGCTCCCTTGCAACAGTAGCACACACTACCACTGCCTGCAAAGCTGTCAGTCTCAAATGACAGAGTGAAAGGAAACAGAAGTGGGTAACATAGTAAGGAGAAGTAAAGGACATTAGAAGACTCATGCAGTTCAGCTCTTTTAATCAGCCAACCAGGGATGGTTTCCGCTGAGAAAGGTCCTGTGGAGTGGAAATGTGGTCACCAGTGACCTCTGTCTTATCGAGGGCTGCAGCAGGAAGCTGCTTGCTCTTCTTCTTTGCTTTTGCGATGCTGTAGTCAGTCCCCAGAATCAAAATACGTTTGCCCTTTCTGCAATCTTCTTAAAAAATCAGAACCGCCATGTTTTTGTCCCAAATGAGGATACCTTGCTTTAAACTTTGCTTCGTCAGCTTTCTCTGGACTAGTTACTTTGTCTTCCACTTCCTTTTGCTCCTCTGCCCTTTCTATGGACTAGTCACTTTATCTTCCATTTCCTTTTGCTCCCGACGCTGCCTCGGAGACTTCCACAGACATAATGCTCCTGCTAGCCTCCGACCCTGCAACATCTTCAGGGTTTTTTATGTGTTTGTTATACAATTTGTAGCTTGGGGCATTGTCTTATTGTCCTGCAAGCTTAATTATACAGTTTATACAATGATGTTCTTTTGAGAGTCTTCAAGATTTAGAAAAGTATCTTGAAGATACACAGATGCACCTACAGAAGTGAGGGTAGGAGGGTCGGGTAGTCAGGTGGGATGTGCACAATACCTGTCAGGCTTATTGATAAAATTTTATATCAGCCTGTGTCTGTGAATGAGAAAGCATTATGGTAATTTTGGAGTTACTAGGAGGACTGTTGCATTGTCATGGCCATTTTGCTTAAAATGTTCATCCTTTATATGTCTTGATAAAAATAAGTTCCACATAAGCAAGCTAGGATTCTTGGAGAACAGGCTAACCTGTGTGCCTCAATACTTTTGATGCTGGATTTGTGCTAGAAGTTAATAGAAGCACAAAAGGTTACAGCAAGGACTGAAATAGAGAAACTGAGTCAACAACTCCTATGGAATATTGTTCGCAGTCATGGAAACTTGGATATAGCACTAGAACAGCATTTTTAAAAACAGAACACAAGGCATGTCAATAGACAGAATCCATTATAGATTTGGCAAAAGTTAAACAGCATGTCCAGTTTTGAACTAGACTCAAGGCCTTCAGCCCAGCCTCTTTCTGTGATAGCACAGGCTCAAACTCTGAAAAATGGCACTCATATTGATAGAAATGTTGTTTGGTGTCCACAAGTTCTGTCACCAGTGCAGGTTGTGCTGGAATCAATGTCCTTTCAAGCTATCGAGGCTCCTTGAATTAATGGGACAAATTTCCAAACCACACAAAGTGCTGTATTGGATCCTGGTGATACTCATAATTGCTTGGTGCGCTGATGGCTCAGGGAAGGGCACCAGATAAGGCTGAATAGTTCTGTCACTACAAATGCACACAGACATCACGTGGTTTACCCTCTAGCTGCTCTAAAGGACAAAGTGGGTTTAATGCCCTTGGGTCTTTGTTATTTTCCTTCCTCCCTGTCGCAGATATAGGCATCTATACAGGGAGTTTGGGAGGACACGAGATAAAAATACTATAATATGGGGGAAAGGGAGCTCTTCTAATGCCCAGAGTCTGATTTCAACTAGCACAAGCAGTACATAACAATTTTTTTAAATAAAAAAAATGTTGCATTTACTTAGAAGCATTCAGAATGCCAACAAAACAACTGCATTTTTTTTTTTTTTTTTTTGCAACTTCAGAGTGGTATTCAGTTAACAGAACAATTATTTTTGTATAAGCTGCATCAGAGACAACCGAAGATGAAAAAAAAAGCCAAAAGAAAACCAAAAGAAAAAAAAAAAAAACAGAAAAAAAACCCCCACCAAACTACTGTCCCCATATAGAACTAATTTGTGCTGTGCACCAAGAAGAACTTACTTTAAATTTCCATGCCAATTTACAACCCCAGACTGTACCAGGCAAGGTTCGTGGCTACTGAAAATACCAGTAGGACAGGTCTATCTAAAGACACATTCTTAACTATACAAAAAAAAAAAAAGACACTGTACAGTTTAAAAACAAATCTCACACAGGCTATACAGTGGGGTTAAATGCCTTATAGACAAGAAAAAAAAATGTGCTTGAACCAACTTATTCACCAGCATCTTCTTCATCTTTGTCTTCCTACTCTTCCTCATCTCTTCATCCTCCTCATCATCTTTCTCCTTTTTCTTGCTCTTTTCAGCCTTGACCACTCCTTTTTCACTGCATCAGGTTTTCCTTTAGCTCTGTAGATAGCAATGTCCTTCTCATACTTCTCCTTCATCTTGGCGGCCTTCTTCTCATAGGCAGAGTCGTTCCACCTCTCTCCTAGTTTCTTTGTGACATCATCAATGCTTGCCTTTGTTTTTTGGGTGATACTCAGAAGAGAACAAGAAGAAGGCTGAAGGAGACCTCTTGGGTGCATTGGAGTCCTTGAACTTCTTTTTTGTCTCCCCTTTTGGGGGGATGTAGGTTTTCATTTCTCTTTCATAACAAGCCTTGTCAGTCTTTGCCATATCTTCAAATTTCCCCTTTTCTTTAGCAGACATGGTCTTCCACCTCTCTGAGCACTTCTTGGAGAACTCTGAGAAGTTGACAGAAGCATCCGGGTGCTTCTTCTTGTGCTCCTCCCGGCAGGTTTGCACAAAGAATGCATATGAACACATTTTGCCTCTCGGCTTCTTAGGATCTCCTTTGCCCATGTTTAATTGATTTTCCTCCATGAGGCATAAAGTCACCCAGTGCCCGTCTGGCTCTCACTTGCCCTGGCACTGTTTCTATAGCACATAACAATTTATAAATACATTTTATAGCACACCTTTTACAGTGTAGATGCCTGTAAGTTGCTCATGCTTCTATAACTTCCTGCAAGTAACTCCAATTAAGTACATTGTTCATGAAGCTACACTTGATGGAATAATTTGTTTGGTCTGCTGTTACCCTATCTGGGGTGAGCAGAAATAGACACTCTAGGAAAAAATCTGCATGCAACATCTTACCAAAAATATATACGAACACTTGTTTCCACTGAGTCTTGTGTCTCTTTTTAAAAAGTAATATTTACTAATTTATTGAAAATTTCATTCATTATATTTTGATCATTTCTATTCCTTTCATAGTTTGCCTCCAGCTCTTCCATGGTTCACCTCCACATCCCTACCCACCCAAGTTCATAATCTTTAAGAAAAAAGAACCTAAAAGTTTTATCCAGTACAATTTGTATCACCCAAATACCCTTGGGTATGTGACCATTCCCTGGAGTATGGTCATACCCTTAGAGAAAACTAATGCTCATTCTTTTAAGGGCTTGAACTGCCTACATACTGCCAACAACATATTTGGGGTGGTGGGCATACTGTTTTGCCAACAACCCACAAATTACTTTAAAATAAATAAACTAGTTTCTTCAATACTTAATTTTCCCTAGTAAGGTATTTTGAAAGTCACTAGTATAATGTCATATTACCAATTTACAGCCTAAGCCTGTGACTTATAATGTGGATATACTGCATACAACACAAAAGTTATATGCACACAAATTAAAAATGAACTTATAGAGACTTCTTATAAAAACATTCTGCACAGAACAAAGAGAAACTGTTTATTCTAGGGGATTTCTGTGCTGTCTACTGGGGTACAGAATGTTGATCCCTTAAGAGTGAAAGAAGTTCATTCATTTCATGAGAAAGAATATTCTTTTCTTTTTGGAAAACAAAATTAAGGTAATATTAGATGAGACTAATCAGGGTCTAGACTATGGTTAAGATGAATTCTTTCTTCTCTCAGCCTGTCTCATTATGAGAGTGGGTAGATACTGAAACCAACACCTTCTAAGTAAACTACCACAGAATACTTATTTTCTTTGTGATTTTGATTTTTGTGTAAGCATGTGAATGCATGCCCCCCCCCGTGTGTGTGTGTGTGTGTGTGTGTGTGTGTGTGTGTGTATGTGTGTACCCATGGAGGCCTGAAAAAAAAACCCAGACCTAGAGCTTTAGTTAAAGGTAGTTGTACATCAGAAAATGTGGAAAGTGAACTTGTGCATGAGAAAATGGGGCAAAGCCATTTATAGAGGCTTTCTGGTAAGTAACCCTACAGGCATTCCATGATTATTTCTGCTTTTATTTCTTTGAGGTCAAGACTAAAGATTTTTTCCCTGTTATTTGGAGAAATCTTCCTGCAAAGATCATAGATTTTTACATCCTATTTGCCCATATTTAACCTATTTTAGATATTTTATTTATAGGGTACTAAAACAAGGTATTGGCCACTCAGTATTCCTAGGTATGCAGTACCCAATCAAATACTGTTATGTACCATGTCTGCCTCCGGTCTATAATCCAGAAGGGTAGTTGGAGGCCAGTAAGTAGTGAGAGAGGATGTCTCCATGCTCTGGATTTTAATATTTTTTTCTCACTTGCTCTTTGTTTCTCTGACTTGGTATTTACCCAACTTTTTGTGTAAACAGAGATCATTAACTTCTAGAAGATGCTTGTAGGTCATGTAGTTAGAAATCAAGTTTTTAAAAAAGATCCAAAGGATATGCATGGTATGTACTCGATGCTGAGTGGACATTAGACATGAAGCATAGAATACCCATAATACATCCCACTGACCGAAAGAAGTTAAACAAAAGGAGGGCCCAAACAAAGAATGGGGAACAAAGCAATCACAGGAAGCAGAAAGAGGAAGGAAAGTGGGTGGGAGAGGGGAGAGGAAGGGGAATGGGGGGTCAGATGTGGGGAAAGACAGGAGAGAGACCCAGATGGCCAGGAGAATAAATGGAAATCTACAGCTGCCTGGGGTCAGGAGGTGTGGAGTGTCTTTAGGAAGTCCCAGAGACCTGAGACAAGAGAGGCTCCCAGAAGTCAATGCGGGTGACCTTAGCCTAGATGCCTAACAGTGGGGACATGGAGCCTGGAGACGGCACCTCTTGTAGCCAGGCAGGACCCCAGTGGAGAGATAAGAACACCCCCCACACACACACAACTTTCAACACAAAATGAAATGCAGGGACGAATATGGAGCAGAGGCTGAAGGAATGGCCAAACGTTGGACAGAGGTCAAGGACTCTTCCCCTGTTTGAGGGAAGGATTAAAGGTCCTAAAAGGGATGGGAAACACACAGGAAGACAAACAGAGTCAACTAACCTGAACCTCTGGGAGTTCTCAGAGACTGAATCAACAAAAAAAGAACATGGGCTGGAATGAGGCCCCAGCAAATACGTAGCAGGCGTGTAGCCCAGTCTCCATGTAGGCCCTCAACAACTGGAGCAGAGGCTCTCCCTAAAGCTGTAGCCTGACTATGGCATCTGTTCCCCAACAGGGCTGCCTTGTCTGGCCTCAGTGGAAGAGGGTGCACCTAATCTAGCAGAGACTTGATGTGTCAGGGTAGGTGCATACCCAGAGGGCTGTCCTCTCAGAATAGAAGGGGAGGGGGAAGAAGGAGGGTTTCTGTGAGGTGGGAATCGGGAGGGGCAGCATTTGTATGTAAATAAATGAACAAATAAATATATATTAATAAAAAAGAATTAATCACAACAAAAAAGGGGTTTACTTAATTTAAATATTGACTAAAGAGACACATTATATATATATATAATTTATTGAAATATCTATCTACTTATTATCTGCTCATCTATTTAGCATTGTAGAAATGAATAAAATGAAATTTGGAAAAGGCAATTTGCTTCTAATTAGAAGCCAAAGTATTTTTGCGAGTTGGGTTCAGTTTGAATATTATGAGAAATTAGAGAGGAGTTGACAAGATGACTAAACAATACTTGCTTCTTTTGCAGAAGTCCTAGATTTGGGTCCCTGCATACGTAGAGTGGCTCACTTTGTCTGTACCTCCAGTTCCAAGGAAGCTGACATTCTGTTCTGACCTCCAAGGACACCAGTCAGGCTCATGTTGTGCGTATATACATCAAACATGCATACACATAAGACAAAAATAAGTTACTCCTTAAAATTAACATTAAAATGAGAAGTTACAGAGATTGTTTCGTAATATTATAGTTAAAACAAGTGAGCTAATTTTTAATTTGATGATTTTCCGCCCGCTCCCCCCTCCTCCCGAGCGCCGCTTCGGCTCCACCGTGCTTGCTCTGTGCTGCCAGGCTAGCGCCGCTGTCCCCAGCCATCACCATGACCTGGACCTCATCAACCATGATGAGCTGTTCTCCGACATCTACAAGATCCAGGAGCTTGCGGACAGGTTGTGCCTGGAGGTGGAGGGCAAGATGGTGCCATCGATGACTCATTGGTGGAAACGCTTCCGCTGAAGGTCCGGAGGGCGAGGATACCGAAAGCACAGTGGTCACTGGTGTTGACATTGTCATGAACCATCACTTACAAGAAACCAGCTTCATAAAAGAGGCCTACAAAAAGTACATCAAAGACTACAGAAAGATTAAAGCCTGTTATGGCTGGGGCTGCAGAGCAAACCAAGCACATCCTTGCTAACTTCAATAACTACCGGTTTTTTATTTGTGAAAATATGAATCCAGATGGCACGGTTGCTCTCCTGGACCACCGTGAGGATGGTGTGACTCCATTCATGATTTTCTTTAAGGATGGCTTAGAGATGGAAAAATGTTAACAAATTGGATCTGTCACCTGTCACCGTAATTGGCTGCTGCTTACCATCCATATAAGACCAGGACTTAGGACAAATGGGACTGACGTCATCTTAGCTCTTATTTTGACCATGATTTATTTGGAGTAGAGGCATACAGAAAAACATGTCATGTGGGTTGTCTAAAAATAAAGTGCATTTAAATTAAAAAAAAATTTTAAATTTGATTTTTAAGAGCTCCTGAAGATTGTAGGTAGTGTAACTATTACTGTCAAGTTTACTACCCTGTACAATGACCTCTATAAATTTATTTTGTTCTTATTTTTAAAGCTATAAATTAACAACTTGTAAAAAAAATCAGTATACTTATCCATGAAAATTTAACATTTCCATTATAGGAGTGATACTCTCTATTAAAAATTGTTAAAGTTATTAAAAATTTTAACATACCTGTAAGAACCCCAAGTCATTATGCTTATTTGAGTTTACAGAACTGAAAGATCAAGATAACTCTTCTTCTGTAAACTCGAAAGCAATAAGACACTGTTGTGGTAAACATTAATGGTAACCCTTCATCCTGCACTAGTGTGGGCACCAATAGGACCACATGGCACTGCAGGGTATCTTTGTCTCAGTGGTTTCACAACACCCCCCAAGTTCTCTCAGACCCCAGCTTCCTTTGACCCAGGCTGTCTGCTTTGCCCACCCTGGCTGCTTTTGACCCAGGTGGTCCACAACACCCCAGTGTGCTGTTTTCACTCACTTTCCCTTGGAGGATTGCTGCCAAGCCTTGCACACACACATCCCAATTCTGTGGCAGGCTTTGTGCATCCCGCCACTCCACACCCTCCTTTGAACTCAATTAAGTCACCACATCAACGAACATACCAAAATACTCTGATCCAATTGGTATGATATGATTTGGCCACCTAGATAAGTCAAATCATCCTGTACAATTACATCTCTTACAAAGTATTAATAATTCTTATTCATACAGAGATACACTGAGAGAACCATATATGTCTGCTTCCATGTTGTCCCTTCCTGAATCTGTTGAGATAAAGATGAAAAGGATGGCTTCTCCTTTTGTCAGCCCCCCGTGGACTCACTCCACGGATGCCACTCTATCCGTTAAGTAGATATTGAATATAGACAACATATCATTCTGTAAACTTACATGTTCTTGTTAGCTAAAACATGACTATGTAGAAGTCAGTAGCCATTTCATGTTCTCTTTTTACTACATAGAAAGTCAAATTATGGAACCTTCTTTCAGAAACTTTAAAAGCAGCCTATACATCAAAGTTTAATAACATGAGAATGTTAGTGAAGTTCTGTGTCTAAAGATATTCATTATATTACTAGTCTTTTTTTTTTAACCTCGTGGATGTTCTCTGATAACAATGTTCAAGGTAGCAAATTCCCCATTATGCTGTTCATCCAAAACTCTTTTAAAAATTGTTACAGTAAATATTAAAATGGCTCTATTGTTACCGGCCTCCTGTGGTCTCACTCCGTGGGAACTGTGCCAGGAGCTGCACCAGAAACTGCACCAGGAGCTGTTAGACCTGCACCAGTAGCTGCTCCAGTGCAGAGCTGGAATGCAATCTCCTAAGTGGTTAGTTCCCAAGCCTGGTACCCACACCATAATTCACATTTATCAACTCATCAAAGAAGTTTATATGTTAAATTCTCAATCCACAATTCCTCTACACAATAAGTTTACAACTAATAGACAAAGACAAACTGCCCATATATATGAGATAAATTAGACCCATAGAACCCCTTAGAAAGAATCATAACATCATCAAGCTAGAGATGTGCTAAGAGTAACTTACACATCTGCCTCCATCTCTTCATCCATCAATCTCTGTCTACCACCTCCCCTTCTGCTCCTCCAGCCTCTTTCACCACCTACCTCTCCACTGTCCAATCATGTATCACCTTAACATCAGTCCATGCAATAATAATGTAAGATATAAAATGCATGATTGCTTAAAATGATTAGACATACAGTTTTTACTAAAAATTACTTGTATGCACCAGTGCTGTTGTACTGGTGGGTCTGAAAGCTTAGCAGCAGTCCTGAAGATTGGTTGATGGACATTTTGCCCTGTGCTGGGAAGCCTGGCTTCCATTGTCTTGAAGTTTCTTCTTTTATATTCCAGGCAAGAAAAACTGCATAACCACACAAACATACTACTGTATATCATGGCTAACTGTTGCATACTATATTTTATTTCTCTTTTCTAATGCATTAATTTTTAACCACCCTAATCTTTCACATTTCTTTCTTTCAGATTAGCATCCCTACAATTGTTACAAGTTCATTTATTATTTTCAAAGTTTGTCATGACTTTCTTACTTCTTATTACTGAAGTCTGTTTGAAAAAAATACAAAAGCTTCCATTGAATCAGAAGTCAATTTGAACATACAAAAGAGCTTCTCTACAATAGAACAACATTTTACTTGGCTTCTTTTCACCTGCCTTCCTAGATTCAGTATTCTTTGTCTATATTTACATTTTTAGAATGTAATGTGTTGTTCAATATTAAGTTATCACCTAGCATGTATGTTGTAGTTTGGAAGAAATGAACAGAAAACAATCCTTTGTTTTTCCAAGTGCAGAGTGTGAAACTGCCAGCTTCCAAGCTGCAGTTATTTGAAGACAGTGTTCACTCTCATGTAAAAAGTCTTCCCCAAAAGATTTTATATATCATACTCGTTCTTGGTTTTTTTTTTTTTTTGAGGGTCAAAAGAACTATCTGGAGTTTAAATGCTAATTCTTTAAGAGAGCTAGTGTACCATTCCACCTCTACTATTCACTTCTGTTGTGGTTTTAACTGCCATTACCATAGGTTTTGGTCTTGGTAGGATTGATATTCTGACAAGTCACATACAAGAATGGTAGTGATACCTTTATATTGTATCAACTTGTTATTTTGTCCATTCAATAAATATATCAAACACATAATGTGGCTCAGAGACTTTTCTCATAGCTGGGTGGAATAAACAAGTCTCCTTTTCATGTATTGTGTGATAGTAAACATTAACAGAAGGCTCTGGTTTCTAAAGTACTCCATATGTGCTCCAGTTCCCTGCAGATTTCAGCATTGTGGAAACCCCATTCTTTCTGGAAAGCACCTTGTAGAATGGCAGGGGATGGTGCAAGTCATCTCTGTCACAACCCAATTTATTTCAAGAGACAGGTTTTATCTAATTGACAGGATGGGAAGTTCAGAAAAGCAGTGAAAGTCATACAACTTTGCTGTTGAGATAGAATAGCTCTCTTAATTCCCACTGTTTTATTCTGATCTTTGCATGTGTTGCTCGATTACTCCTTTTATGTAACAAATATTTTAAGATACTAGAGATGATCAATATACCATACATCTATGTGTGGAAATGTCACAACAAAACTCATTATTTTGTATTGTTAACAAATTGGTATATCAATGATTGCAATATTCAAAAATGATTGACTCAACTATCTCACCTCTAGATGTGTATTTAGAGGAAACTCTGGTATGAAAGCTATACCTATGCAAATTTTTGTAGAACTTCTCAGTGAAAATGGGTGGATTAAAGCAATCTGTATCTACATAGATAATGCTTTAAAACATACCAGAGCAAATATGGCAAATTACAGAATACATGTAAGGTGCTTTTTATATATGGTTACAAATATGCAAAATAATAATAGTTCTTGTGCATTCAATTTTGATAAAAATGCAAAACATTCAAAGTATTAAATACTTTAAAGAAATGCATACTTTAAAACAGAGGAAAGAAATTATATTAAACATTCTATATGTTAGTTTAAAAAGAGAAGAAAATTTGAAACAGGGAAGCAAAATATTTTTGAATTTGTTGTTGAGCAAATAGATAATTGCTCTTTATTGTATTTTTTATACTTAGAATACTTTATTTTTTAACTTAAAACTATATAGTATATTCTCTTTTTTTGTTCATTTTTCCTACTTATTTTATTTCTGAGAACTCCCATGGGACTGATTCTTACATGTAGCAATTGTGTGCACTTTTGTTGCTGTCTAATGTGTCTGCTCTTAGAAATAGTCCTGGCATCAGCTTTTACACATGATTTTAGAGAGCATGCGCTACATTTATGCCTATAGGCTACTTGCTGTATCCAAGGTTATGCATATGGTCAAAAAAAACATAATTGATTTTTTGTGTTAATATGCTATCCAGAAATAATTTAGGTTTCTTAATTTTATCATGTATCACAATTTTTTTTGAATTTTTATCGGTGATCACATTATATCATGTGCAAATAACATCCGATCCTTGTAGCTATGGCTCCTTTTCCTTGCTGCACTAGCTAGATCCTGTCACAGCAGACTGAAGATGAAAGTCTCTGTAGGTCCTGGTGTTATGTTGGTGACCTTACCCAAAATGTACTCACTGTCGTAATCTGAAGTACAGCATTGACAGGCTATGTTGTAGACTCCTTTGTTCAATGCAAAAGTTATTATTTTTGTTGATTTTTTGGTTTTGTTTTAGATGATAATCTTTTAATTTAATTCAAATGGCATTTTTTATATTTTTTACTGATTTTATTGGATATATTTTATTTACATTTCAAATTCCCTCCCGTCCCCCTGTCGAGTATTTTATAAACAGAAGGATTCTTCAGCCTCTTACTCCTCCCATTTCCAATACAGGTTGCTTGACAGTTTCTGAGATTCCTTTACTATTGCAATTTGGAACTAAAATGCCTCCTAAACCTCATGTTTCTAAAACAACAGTGTTCACGGACTAGCCCTTGGGAGAAGTGATTGGCTCACAAGAGCGCTCACATTAATTAGTAGATTAATCTATTGGGTTCATAATTGAATAAGCTATTTGGAAGTGATAGAAGTAGGGTTTGTACTTTGGGAACTAAATATTATCCCAACTGCCTTACCTTTTTTTTTTTTTTTTGCTCACATGAGGTAAACAGCTTTGTTGCTCACCAGGAAGCACACCGTGATGGTCTCAGCACAGGACAAGAACATGACACTAAATGACCATGGACTGAAGTTTCTAAAACTGAGAGAAAATAAACATTTCTTTGTTTCTTATTTTCTCATAGCAACAGAAAATAATCTACACTGAACTTAAACAAATGTTTTGCTTATCTATAATATTCCTTTTTTAAAAAGCATATATTTTTTAAAGTAATGATAATTTATTTCTCATTCACTAATTTGAAAAACAGTAGTTGGGAGCTTGATTTTCTTCTTAGCCACATGCTAAATCCCATCCTCTGTTGTCTCTGATAATATTCTGGAATCTTTACAGCCTAAGAATTTTTAACTTAGAATCGCTTGTTTACTGACCCATATTTCTGCAACTGTCTTCACTTTTTATACTATGTTAAGGACAACTCTAATCTATTAATTGGTATAGCCGCATTACCTAGATAATACCTGACATTGTACTTAAGGTTCAACAAATATTTGTAGAGAGAATGATATTTTACTGTAACAATGAGAAAAGTTTAAAAATTTTCAAGATTGACGTTTGAGATATCTAAATTTACTTTTGCCAAAGAAAGTCAAGAATATGACTCAGGATTTGGAGAAGATACTAGGATGTGAAATGTAGGCAAAATATATTTGGTAACCAGAGGATAAACAAAGCCCTGAGCAAGAAGATGGCCTCTGTTCTTTGTTTTGTCTTTTAATGTAAATAAAAAGAGAAAAGCAAGTCAGACTATCTTAGGCACTGTGTTTTTTTCTATGGCAAATGGTGCTATAGCTGTGTTCTTCTAAGTACAGATATAAAGCTGTTAATAGAATTTTCTGGCCATGGGAGAATGTTGGACCCTAAAGAGTAAGTTAGAACTGCTAGAGAGTCATGTACCAAAGTAGTCACTGATGAAAGAGCATGTCAGCTCTCTGTCCCCGTCCCTCTTTTGTGGTACACTACAGGTGAACTCTTCACTGCCCCCAGAGTGCCTCAGAAAGGCTGACTTCCAGTCACATTCAGACATTACTAATATGATGACACACACTATGAGTTTCTTTCCTTCTCTCATTTACTTATTTGCCTAATAATGTTTTCGGGAATCGCCTCCCCTGGAGATGATTTCCACACATATCTGTACAAAACTAAATTACAATAAGGATTGTTAATGAGAGAAGCATGTAGAAAGGGTGAATAAATTTGAAACACCAAGTGTCTGTGGTTAAGAGATGCATTTTAAACGTTAAAAAACAATTCGAACCAGTTTTTAGTCATGTCCAAACTACTTGGGGACTTTGTGGTGGATCAAGATGGCTCCAAAGTTCTGCCTCAGGACTTGTTCTTGACAATGCCTCCTGAAGATGAGAAAATCGTTGGTTCAGGAAACAAAGAGTGTACTTATATGTCTTTTCCTGTGATTACTGGCAATATCTGGTTTTGGAAGTTATCTCACACAAAAACTATATTCTTATAGTTTTATAGTGTTCTCACATTAATTTATAGTTTTAAAACTAATTTATAGTTTAAATTAATTATTGCTGGCCTATCAAATGGTCTCTTACATATTTTTATTATATATGTTAATAAATGAGCCACAATAAAATAGTCATTCATTCACTGTTGATAAGAGAGCTACATAATTTTATTGTATATTTTAATGTGTTTCTCATTCATGAATTGTCAATTCTTCCAATGGATATTATGATATGATAAAGATATATTTTACTCATTAAGTTCTTTCTACTAGCCATCTAAACTTCATATTATGTATTGATTCTAACTTTGACTAAAGATTCTACTTAACTATTGTTTAAATATCCATTATTTTATTAAAAATTTAGGTCATAAGCCAATATACTAAAATAATACATTATCAAAATACAAAATAAATATTCTATTGTTATAAGAATATTTAACCTTTTATTATTTTCTTGTTTAGAAATTGCTTCTATAACATATGTGTGCCTTTGTATTTGTATTAACTTTCTAAATAAATATATATATAATTTTAATAGTCATATAAGATCTCACTAATCATATTTCAAATTTTACTTAAACATTTACCCAACTTAACTATTACTCTATATTCCTGTTCAAAAAGTGTGGATGAAATGAACTGAATAAGCATAAGAAAAGAAACTTCTCTTCCTTAATCATCAAAAAATCCATCAAATCTACATGAAATTTCTATCTTATCTCAATCAGGACAGCTAACTTCAAAAATACCAACAACAAATCCTAGTAAGTATCTAAAGAAATAGAAACTCTTAGATCCTAATAATGAGGATAGAAACTGATGCCGGCATGGGCTTGGTGTTAGGTTCCTGAAAACATGTCTAAAAGCAGAACTAAATCTGACCCAATCACACCACTCACGCACACACTTCTGACATCCTCACAGAACTTGCACAATCTGCTTCACAACAGATAAGAAACGGAACCAATCTAGAGGCTCATTAATTGATAAACAAACAAACAATATATACATACAATGGGTTTTTTTTATTATTCCTAAATTTTTTATTTCTCTTCCCTGTTTTCCCCCATCCCTCTACTTTGCCTTATTCCCAACCCCTTTCTGAAATTATTCTTCGATCTCTCTCTCTCTCTCTCTCTCTCTCTCTCTCTCTCTCTCTCACACACACACACACACACACACACACACACACAAACAGAGACAAATATCCTAAATACATAGATATAATCTATTCTGTCCATTTAGTGTTACCTGTATATATATATATATATATGATTTCACATCTGACCACTTGGTACTGAATAGCCAATTGGGGGCTCATCCCTGGGGAACATTATCTCTCTTTCTCTCAGCATTCCTGAGTTATCTGTAGTTTTTTTCTATAGATGGGACCCCATGAAATTTCCTCTTTCCATGTTAACCTGTCTATTGGTGCTGTGCTTCTTCAAGTCTTGTTTAATCAGCCATTTTGTTGAGCTATCATGAATAAAATATCTCTGTTATTTTAAGGAAGCACAATCTCACATCAGATTTTCTGGTCTTCTGGCTCTTCCAGTCTTTCTTTCTGCCCCCTCTTCCGTGAATCTTCTTGAGTCTTAGGTGCAGGAGTTATATTATAGATGTATCAGTTGTATCAAACACAATCACTTTTCCTCTGCATTTTAACAAGTTTTCTACAATGGTCTCCTCTTGCAAAGAATTTTCTTTGATGTGGGGAAGGTTTGAGAGCTTCATTTACCTGTGGATATAAAGATAAATATTTATAATATGGTTAGAAATTATTCTGCTTATGGTAGGAGTAGTTCCTCCTTTAAGGTCTATGACCTCACTAGTCCTGGATAGTTGGTTGGGTTTCCGATGTCAGGCATGATTTTCCCCCTGTTGAATGTGCCGTAAGTCCAGTTAGAGGACTGATGATTACTACCAAGATATAAGTGCTACTGGTGCATTTTTAGGACATCTTGCTGTGCTTTCTGTTATTATGGTTTGTACCATATGTGTATCGGTAGGATTACTTGTAGTGGTAAATATTAAAAAGAAGCACTAACCCTCGCTATGGCCGGTATCCTAGAGCCATATGGCATTAGCAGGGTATTTTCATCTTAGCAGTGCCGCTCTCCTGGCTACTCTCTGGTCCCAGTGGTGATCTCTCTGCCTCTATGACTAGGTCCAACTCCCTGCTCCCATTCCCAGAAACTCAGTAAAATCAAGACAATAGAATTTCCAGCAGCAGCTGGTTCCCTGTACTCTGGGACATTCTCAGGTCCCAACAGCAGCTACCCTCCTGTAACTCCCTGCTGAAGACTCTGCTCACATTTTCTCCAACTGCCCCTGTGATCACCACCACAACTCCCACCAGCCTGACAAAAATAAAAACTCTTGAAATTCGCAATTTAACAATCAGATTTATCTCAGTAAGTTCTCCACAAAACATCCATATAAGAAACTCAGAGCCAATTGATATGATACAATCTGCCTACCTAAACAAAACAAACTGTCCTATAATAATACATCCCTTATAAGATATTATAAGCTACTAGGAGATTGAGTTTCCTCATCCTTCTCCATCTTGCCTTTCTGTGGAGAGCATTTTTGGCACCTCTGAACAGTTGATGGCGGAGTAACATTGATATTAATATTACTCCAGGACATCTTGGGGCCTACCAAGGCAGGAATCTGGCTTTTGTGCTATGCACTGTTAAGGGCTAGTATCAAGCACATTGGCATCTGTAGCTCGAGGTAGGGTTCTCAAGAATAAGGTATAAGGAAGTACATCCACATCTGTAGTTTGGGTAGGGTTCTCAAGAATGAGGCTATAAGGAAGTACATGCACATCTGTAGTTCAGGCAGGGCCTTTTAGAATGAGGCGTAGGGAAGTACATTCATATTTGATGCTCCAGGCAGTATCCTTAGAAATGCAGCCCAGGGCAGGGTGGATTTCAGAATGTAGGCTCAGCATTCTCTTTGTCTTTTGAGACCCTTTTTTTGTCCCTGACCTTTTCACCTGACCTCCAGTAAGATGTTTACAGGATCCTTGGTTATTATCTCGCTTGATCCCTGTCTCAGAACTGATGTTACCTTTTTGCATGTAATTAAAATGATTTAAAAAGAGACAGATTAAACCAAGCTCTGCTTCAGCCACGAGGCTTAGGCCCCAAGTCTGGCCGAAGTCATGCTGCAACTTTGACTAACTTGTCTTTCTTTTTTCAATCCTGGCTCCGGTTCTGAGGGGACCCAAGTTGTTTGTCCGAGCTGGTCTCCGACACCTTTCCTCTCTCTCTTAGCTTCTCTCCCCTTTCAAAAACTCTCTCCCTGCCTATCTTTTTCACTGTCCAATACAGTTCTTGCCTTATCTTGTGCCTACCCTTTCTATATATCAACCACAATTATTGATTGTTTATTCTTCCTTAGAAGCTTACACAGCATAGTCCTGGAGTATCAAAGCTAGTTCTCAGAGATGAGACTTTCAAACCAGATCATCTCGGGTCCTCTGGGTCTGTGTCTGAAGTATGCGGTATCTCCAGCAATAAGAACTGACCTTTGGGAGGTAACCAAAGACAATAGAAATAGCCTGAATTGTTCTGAATCTCTTGAACTCCCATGACTAAAGTTCACAACATTGAACTCGTATGTGAAAGGTGATTTTTTTATGTCTAGTATTGAGGATTTTGTTAAATAGTCTTGGGAGAAAAATTGGCAGTCCACATGGAATTTAAATTGTATCTGTTTATATATTCACACAAATTACATGTATATGTGTAATTTTATGTAAATAAATATTAATATTATTCTTTATGGCATCTTCAGACATCCTTGGTGTAATTCAGCCTTCCTTTTCCACCTATAATTATCTTTTGTCCTTATCCTCAATTAAAGCCTTCTCCATTTTACCCATCTCCCTTAAAATAACATGTATTCAGCCCTTACTCTCTCTAGTCATACCCTTTTCTAACCATGGTCCTTTTATTATTATTTTATTTCAGATTATACACTCATAACTGAGTTTATTCATTCATAAAAATATAGTTGTTTTATTTTGAGGAGAACAGATAGAACTGGATATTGTTTTATTAAAGGAAATAAGCCAAACACTCAAGAATATAAATACCACATTTTGAATTTAGATTAAATCTATACATGTGGCATGAAAGAACAGAAACTATGGGAGGGGAGAAAGTGGACCAGAGTGGGGGGAAAGGAAACAAAGGAGGGTAATAGGATGGAAATATTCATCAAAGTACAATGACATATATGACAAATTCATTATGAAACATTATTTATAATTAAAGAATAATAAACATGATGCTTTCTACAAAACATAATAACACCTAGTTAAATTTTAGGTTTATAGCACTTTTTAGGTCTTATTTTACATCTGATTTAAAATTTTTTCTAAGTGGATCAAAATCTTAATTTTCTTTATGTTTGCTGTAATATTCCTTGTTAGATACAAGTGCATTTGAAGACTTTCCCAAAATTCTTAACTTTAAATTATCTTAGTGGCAATAATGTGGATTCACCTGTGGTAGTAGTGGAGAAACCAGTGCTCTCTACTTAGGTTCATCTTGACAGCACATAGGTTCTATGCGTCTAAAGTTTATGCTTTATTGTATTGTCATTTTGTATGCATTGACTTTCTGGCTCTATCTTCTTATAGTTTACTTATAGTTAATATCACTCAGTAAATAATAGTTAAGTCACACCATCTGTATTTCCATCCTAAGAGCCATGCTTTTACCTCTAGCTCTTTTCGTTAGCTGCCAGTCATTAATCTACATCAGTGCCATCCTGTGTGGAGCATATCACCGCCCTGTTACATCTTGTCAGTACAGTCTGTGTTGACTGTTAGCTACATCTCCAATTACCACCATTCACCTTCGTCTAGGTAGGGCTACTCATCCTGAGAGTGGTGTCTCAAGCTGATGATCTTAGATTTTCCTCGTTCCTGATAATTGTTTGAATCTGAAATATCCCTAATGGGTTCATGTGTTGAACAGTTAGTTGTCCCCTAGCTCTATTAAGCCATGAAATCTTTAGAGAGAGAGAGGTTTAGCTGGAGAAAAATAACTAAGGGTGGGCTTTAAAACTTATTCTTGAGGTTTCCAGTTCCGACTTACTCTCTACTTCTTCATACACTGTGTCCATTGCCATGAATTAAGATGTTCCAGCATACATCCCCTACTAAGATGGGTTGAAACATTCTGAAACCATGAACCAGAATGAATCTTTTCTGACTTGTATAATTTCTGTAAGTTATGTATTTTGGTCACAGTTACACTCAAGAACTAATATGGTGTCAAGAATGGAGGCCCAGATTCTAGTGCAAACCCAATTACACTACTTGTATCTAAGGAGAGGCTTTGGTCAGACCATGTAACTCTGAACTTTTGTTTTATCCCTTGTAAAAGGCAATTCTGATTCCACAGTCCTTAACTGCTTATGGATTTCAATTTGTGAATTTTAAGTCTTCAGCACTTTTAAGACTGAAAATGGGCCAACAACCTCATCTGTTAAAAAACACAACAGAACACTGTTCTTACTTCTGCTTTTTCAATTTAGCAATCCTTGTTCTGGATTAGAAACAAATTATTCTTCAAGGTTCTAATGACACATGGAAAACAAACACAGAGGAAGTAGAATCCAGAGGTTAGTAATAGAGAGAACAATTACAATTCTTGAATATTCCTGGCTTATACTCATGCTTACTAAAGAATATTTGCACTTTGTGAAGTTTTTAATAATCAGAAACGAGTTTTAGTGAATTCCCATAAGGATAATTGGATAAAAGGCTTCTTTCTCCTCTTTGGAAAATCCCTATAAAAATCAAGAAACACTGGTGCTTTCTGTGGGATAGTTAAGAAGTATTTGATTTGATCCTGGGATTTTCTTAGCAACTGGCAAACATGTAGGGTATTAGCTAAGTTAGTTGAATAATAAAATAATAAATAGAGTAGCATTTGACTTAACTTGTTTCTTTCTTATTTTTTTCATTAATTTACTTATCCACTTACATACTGATTGCAGCACACCTTCTCCTCCTAGTCCTCTTCTTACAGTCCTGTCCTCCCATAACCTTTCACTTTACCTCTGAGAAGGATGAAGTCCCGACCTGGGTACCAAACCATTCTGGCAACTCAAGTCACTGCAGGACTCTAGGTACATTCTCTTCCACTGAGGCCAGACAAGACAGCCTAGGATCCACAGGCAGGCAATGGAGTCAGGGTAAGACCCTCTTCTAGTTGTCAGGGGACCCACATTAAGACCAAGCTGCACGTCTGATATATATGTGTGAGGGGCTAGGTCCAACCTTTTTTCTTTTTTCCGGTATAGGCTTAGTATTTGCAATATTTTTTACTGCAGAATCCCAAGTGCTGGGATTATAGGCATATATCACGCTGCCTAATTTTTCTTTCATTTTAAAAAATATCCTCAAATTCTTTTACAGATTAGATGTTCTTATGTACATTTGAGATATTTTACAAATTGTATAATGACAAACTAATAGATATACTAAAACTATAACCTCATGGGATCTGTCAAACAGCATGATTTTATGTGTATGTAAATATATGTATATATCTATATGTGATCATATATGTAGTTACATATGCATTTGTTCATGAGTGTGTATGGAGGCCACACAACCACCTTGAGAGTTGTTTCTCAGGGTTACTTATCTTGTTTTGTTTGTGTTGTGAAGAGGCCTCACACTGGCTTAGCTCACACTGATTTGGCTAGGCTGACTGGCACAGAAGCTATAGGTCCTTGTTTCTCTACCTCACTAGTAGTGGAATTACTCACACATGGGTTTTTCACTTGTGTCCTTACAATCGAACTGAGATTGTCATGCTTGCTTGGCAAGTCTTCTACCAATTTAGCCATCTCCCATCCCAAGTTGCATCATTTTTACAATGTCTTGGAATTATAGATTTGGAGTACAGTTTTAAAGATACTTTGGATGGTTTCCAAGCATGGCTGGTAACTCAAACAGCATGTGCCTATGCTAAACAAATTCCTATGCCTTCCTGGGGACTTTATGCAAGACATTATACTTTTTCATTTATTCACAGAGATTGACTGGTCTCAAAATTCCTTAAGTCATTTTCTTTTTACTTGTTTTGGCTTAAAGACAAAATTTAATCTGCTTTCTTTTTCTTTCTCTTTACTAACTTTTCTTTCCTTTCCTTCCTCCCGCTTCCCCTTAGTGTTAGGTTTACCTTAGCTGTTCTCTCCTTTTTATTGACCTCCTTCCCTCCTACTTTAGTAAAGCCCTTCCTAGTTTTGCTCTGCCCCCAACAATTTGTATCTGGCTATTCCAGTCTCTAGTGCTCCTCTTCCTACTCCCTCTCTTTTTCTCCCTTTCCCTTCCTTATTCATGTTGGGGGATCAAAATAGGTTCTTTTGTGTGCTAAGAACTCCGAAGTAAACTTTTGCCCACACATCTTTTTTTTTTTCCCCAATCACTGCCTTACTAAGAACTGCCATTTGGAACTATATAAAATGAAGAGAAGCAAAGTGGGCATTACTGACTCACATAGAGATATTAACATCGTGAAGTTTCTGTTTGTTTTACATGTACTTCCTGTAAGCCATTTTATTTAGTGTACTGAACTTTTGACATTTAAAAGTTAAAAGTTTCACAAATTATCCACATTTGTAATTATAATTATATTATTTATTCAAGCTAGCTTTGCCCTAAAAGTTTTTCAAGTTCAATATTAACTCTGGAGTGTCATGTTCCAGCCAACTTTGGTTATTTGTCCTGACTTAATATTCCTCACAAATTTTATATAACTGCCACAAAAAAGTCTCTGAGAAGACAAAGTTGTTTCTATCTTCTATCTATTAGTTGCTAAGAATAATTATTTGCAAGAATTAAAGTGAAGCCAGCTACACATCTGTGATCTCAAAAGTAGGGAAACCGAGGCAGAAGGGATATCAGTCTGATACCAGCCTATACTGTGTATCGAGACCCCATCTCAAAAAATAAAATAAAATAAAATAAAATAAAGTAAGCAAATAAACAAAAAACCTAAATGAAGCTAACTAAACAAAACAACAAATAATTCAAGAAAACTAGTTTAACTTAGGCAAAAACTCATAAGTCATAGTTATATTTCAAAATAGAATAGTTAAATTATATTTCTAAATGTATGTATTTTAAAAGAGTTTAATTTTACTCCGCCAGTAGTTATCAGGTCTTAGTACTATTTCAATAGAGCACTCTCTGGTTGACATGGCTTACATAATTAAATTCACTTCCTTCTTCCTCCCATGGGCTTCATCTTAAATTCTCATAAGAGTTCCCATAGGAAATAGGAAACAAGGTCCGTTGCACTTGCTTTTCAATTCTTCTTTTTCTGGTGCTTTCCTAGGCGAGTAAATGTGACAAGAGCAAATGTGAAATTTTCTCTTAAAATTTGAAATGTTTTAAGTCTCTGGTGTTTTGGTTGAAAATTAAGCCACAAAAATCTTCAACTTACAATTTGTCCTAGTTACAAAATATTCAGGGGTAAAGAGGAAGTAGAAATTGAGAGAATGGTTAACCAATGGTCATCAGAGAGGGGCTTCATTCATCACCTGATGGACACAGACGCAGCCAAACATTAGGGGAACTTAGGGAATCCTGAGGAAGACGGGGAAGAAGGCTAATCAAAGAGCATGCACGTGCCTGGCCTAGGTCCTCTGCGCATATTTAACAGGTGTATAGCTAGCCTGGTTTTCGTGTGGGACTCCTAACACAGTGGAAGAAAAGGCTGTCTCTGACTCTGTTGCCTTTGGGATGCTTTTTCCTAACTGGACTGCCTCATCTAGCCTCAATAGGAGATGTGCCTATGTACAAAACTGATATGCCAAGACTGAAGAGAAAGGGAGGAGTAGTGGGGGGTGGGTACAGACTGTGAGGAGACAAGGGAGAGGAAACTGTAGTCAGGATGTAAAATTAATTTTAAAAGAAAAAAAGAAAAAGAAGCTAACTTTATTGCACTAATCACATAACTATAATAAACACAGACTAGGTCTCCTGGTTCTATGTTGCCTCAGGTCTAACCTAGAACTTCATGCAAGCTAGCCAAGGGCTTTAAAATTGGGATTTGTCCCTGGGCATGCATTGAAAGAAATAGATACTGCAATAGAAAGTTTTTGAAGTCCTTTAGAAATACAAATTTCATCAACCACTCAAATTAATAATATTCTTAGATTTTTTTCACAATATTTATAGTTTTCATATCCAACCTTGGTTTTCCTGATAAATTATATTTTTTCATTTTTCAAAATTCAGATATAAAGAGAATATATAAATATAAAAAATACTGAAGATAATATTGCAACTATGCTTTGTAGTAGTATAGTATGAAATTATAATAATGTTATAATAAAATTGCTGTTGGATATTATTCTTAAAAATCTCAAATAAATGTTTTTTAAAGAGCTAATAACTAAAGTACTCCAAACTCATAAAGTAGCCCCATAAGATAGAAAAGTTAAGCTTTAATTGGTTATGTTTGTTTTGTGGTCACTTTTTTTCAGCTTTCAAGCAAGCCCCTTTGAAGTGTCCTCCTATAGACGTTTGTGTTGAAGAACTGAGAAGACAGCGACAGACCACCTGAGAAATACTTCCCTGTTTCTCGGTTCAGTAGCTGCCACTTTTGACTGATTTTTGTACTTTCTTGAGGAAATATTTTTCACTGTAATACAATTCCCATGTCGTACCTGAGAGCTACTGAATTGGGTGAGCTGTGGCCAGAGGTGTGGTACAAAGTTTCCAGGAGATCCTGGTGATCAGAAAAGGCTCTGAAGCGCAGTGTTAGGACATTTGTAAACTGTTGAGTGAGATTTGAATGCAGTTGAGAGGAAGCATGCAATTTAAATATAAGGTTTTATCCTTGCTACCTGGTGAAGACATGTAAATAAAGTCAATGAAAATAGATTCAGAGACCAAACATGTAAATTTAACCCTGTTGATTTGTTTTAAAGGTAAGGTGCAACTCCACACCAGAGTTAAATATTATAACTGGTATTAGACTAACTTTAAAGATGGAGGGGCAGATTTTACGTGGTACAGTTATAGATACTCTATATCTGCCTGGGATATAATTTTGTGCCACTTCCAAAATCATTAACTCAACTATTGTGCTTTCTCTAGAGTTTAATAGAGCACATGTATCTAAAGGTCAAATCATTTAATTCCCATTTGACTGATGTGGGAACTTCTGCCCCTCTTTTTCTCTCTCTTCTCATCTATCTTCCTATTCTTCAGTAACTTCTTCAACCATTCTAGAAACGATAAACCCTGTGTTCAAGAAGATTCCTCCCAAAGTCCTTTGTCTCTGTTGACTTATCACCAGTGCTTTGAAAACCCCAAATCGGGTTCAACATTATTTTCTACTTCCTATGGTCTAGAGTACTTCCATTTAAGTCACAAGGCAAAGTTAGTGTAGTTGTGTAATCCTTTAATTCAAGTACTCGGAGATTTAGAAAGTTGGGACAGAAGAAACTTGTGGCTCTTTAAAAACAAATATTGTTTTTGGTGAATTTCACATCATGCACCCCACTCCTACTCATCCCCACCTCCTTTCATTCCGGCCCTTTACACTTGCAACCTCCCCCACCTAACAGAGGGGGAAAAAATCTCAGGGTGGCAGCTGTAGTGTGTCACACTGTGTTCCATACTTTACCCTTTGTCCATAACTTTTTGATTGCAAATATTCATTCCAATGGTTCATTGGTATGGTATGAAACCTCTGGTTTCTGATACACTGTAATGTTAGAGCATCACTGGGACTCCTCTCAGACATCCAGTGGTTGCTCTGTGTCATGTTGATCCTGTAGAACTGGCCCTTTCATGCACTTCAGTAGCTCATTGATGGGTGGATGTTGGGGTGGGCCAATTCAAAGTCCTGAATCTTAGTCTGAGTGGTATCTGAGCTGGTCAGACTACCAATTCTCCTACTCTAATGCCCTCCGTACCAGCTTACCAGAAATTTCTTCAACCAGGACCAGCTTTGCCCTGCTGCCCAGGCAAAGTGCTGGGCCAGCTCTTCCAAGTGTTGCAGCTAGTTAAAAATATGGCCAGTTTCCCCACTCTCATAACACCAGAGCTAGCCCTCCTTCCTGCCATGGTAAGGGACAAAGTGTTTCTCTTTTTTCTGAACCAATGCCCAGCAGACAAGAGGTAGTGCTGTTTTTCCTGCACTGACATCCTTGGGGCCAGCTCATCTGTAACCCCCATTCCAGTGCCAATTTTACTGTGCTACTTAGATGAGGTGCAGGGCCAGCTCTCCTGCCTGCCATAGGAGACAAGAAACGAGGGTTAGAGAGAGCATCTGTTCCTTGCACACACTTCCACGAGGCAGACAAGTTATACCAGCTCTCACATGCTTGGACACTTGAGACTGGTTCACCTGCACCCCTACTATCAGAGCCTGCTCTACCAAATGCTACAGTAGATGAGGGTCAGGGCCAGCACTTCTACTTTCATGGCCCTATTGGGGTCAACTCTCTTGTCTGCTGCCAGTGGCAAGGGCAAAAGGGAAGGGAGGGGAGGGGATCTCTCCTCTGCTGACTCAACTACACAGCAAATAAGAGTCAAAGCAAGCTCTCCCACATTCATAATTTTAGGGCAAGCTCACCCACAACCCCCATATCCAGGGTCAGGTCTACTGCGCTGCTTGACTGAGGTACAGGGTCTGTTCTCCTGAGCGCTATAGCAGGTGAGGGGCAGGACCAGCTCTGATGCTCTGATGACCTCTGGGCCAGCTCCTCTGCCTGCCATAGATGCAAGGGATCTGTTAGAATGTGTCTCCCTTGCCCATGTCACAAAAGATATAGAAATATACAGTTTGAGGAAAAAGGCAACAATAGGGAATGTAATGGAAGTACATTCCAGTACTTAGAAATAAAATTTTTTTTAAAAAGAATGGTGCTAAATGAAATTAAGGAAGTGGTGTGCTCAGGAAAAAAAAATCACCATCCAGCTAAGCTACCAACTTGTGAAAGGCATTAGAGAAAGGCTTAAGCAGTAATGGAAACTATCAGCATCAGAAAGCTGGTTCAAATGTAATAAGGAGGGGGGCAATTTCCAGCATCATCAAGCAGCAGAACTTGGCAGCTTCAGCCACATGATTCTGTCTTTAGAGTTAGGACTACAAGAAAGGGGATGTGAAATCTCCCTCTGCCACCAAGGAAAGCTTCTGAGGCCAGGTATGTATCCAGAGTGTCCCTGCATGGAGGCCCAATGACAAGAAGGTGAAACCAGAAATTTTCACTGGAGACTCTAAGATGTTAGAGATGCCTGCCAAAGAGAGCTGCAGATTAGGTGTGAAACCAGCCTGAGAGAGAAGTATGCTGCAGTCAGCAAAGCTGAATGAAGTTGAAGCTCTGAAGAGTCCTTTATGAGACATGGAGACGCAGAATGTGGAATTTGCCCTGACAGTTTTCTGTCTTGCTCTGGTCCAGTATTTTCTCAGTGTGATCTTCTTTCCATTTTTGAATGGTAATGTATATTTTGTACCATTGTATGCTGTAAGTATATGATTTGCTTTTAGATTTTGACTTTACTGGGCCTTACAGTTAAAAGAATGCCATGAGTCTCAGAAGAAACTTTGAACTTTTAAATGAGGTTGAGACTGAAAGACTGCAGGGACTTTTGAAGTTGGACTAAATATATTTTGCATTATGATGTGGCTTTAGGCCTATGGAGGACATGGGTTGGAATGTGGTGGCTTGAATAAGAATGACCTTATAGTTCCATACAGTTGAATGTGATACTATTGGAAAGTATTAAAAAAAAATTAGGAGGTGTGGCATTGTTGAGGTTGGTGTAGACTAGGTAGAAGTGTGTCTTTGAGTTTTCAAATGCCCACACCAGGCACAGTTTTCTCTCTTCCCGTGGCCTTCATATCGGGATGTAGTTCTCAACTATTGCTCCAGTTTGATGCACGCAGCATGTTTATTGGCATGATGATAATGGGCCATTCCAGCCCCTGATGCTGTAAGTAAACCCCCAGTTAGACGCTTTTCTTTGTAAGAGTTGTCTTGGACATGATATCTGTTTACAGTAATAGAACAATAACTCAGACAAACAGCCCAGATAAACCTGTTCATTTATAAATTGCCTTGAATATGATATTTTATCACACACACACAAAAAAAAACTAATACAGAACTTTCCCCAATAATTTCCACCCCGATAATTTTGATTTGCTAAGTATTTCCCAGAAAAACACTTGAAAAGTTTTTTTTTCTTTTTCTTTCTTTCTTTCTTTTTATTTATTTATTTTTTGTTTAAAATTTGGCGAAACTAATGTTGTCTTGGAGGACAATTGCTGCAACTACAACCCTAACTAACCCATGAGGAGAAGGAGCACACTTTGTTTTTTTTTTCTTCTTTCTTATACTAGAGTTATTAAATAAGTCTGCTCAATCTGTAAGCTATTTCTTTTTGTTCTGCTGTTGATAAAATTTAGACTTAATATCATGCCATAAGTACTGTGGCTCCCATTCATCATGATGTGGAGATTCCTAAAAGGACTCTCTTATGAATTAAAAAAAAAGTGACATTTCTTTTAGACAATGGGAATTAGTTGTATTACAAACAAGCAAAAAAAAAAAAAAAAAAAAAAAAAAAAAAAAAAAAAAAACCCTATCTCTTTTGCCTGAGCTAATAATCTCCATCTCTGCATCTGTCTCTGGATTCCTTTCAGTTTAGTAACCATTTTTGGGGATGTTTGGCATGCAAAGTATAAGATTATATTTTTTAATAACTGGAAATACTACAACCCTGTGGATTGCCATAAAATTAACTATGAGCTCTCAATAGACTTTTCAGGCCTCATAAATTCTTCTATACTTTGACTATACACGAATACTGAATTAATCAATCTTGGGAAAACATGAGACTGTTGGCGAAAATTTTGGGGTCAAGATGTTTTCTTTCCCATATTGCCAAAAAGTAATGCCATCCTCCATCTCTGAGGGGCTGAGACATGGCAATTTTTTGTTTGGTTGGTTTTGTGTTTTGTTTGTTTTGTTTTTTAATTATTTTGTTTGTTGACATTCCAGCAGTTGCTCCCCTTCCCAGTTTCTCATCCCACTTCTTCTCCCTCTTGCCTCTAAGAGGGTGCTTCCCACATTCTGGCCTCTCCTTTCCCTGGGTCCTCAAGTTTCTGGAAGATTAGATGCATCTTCTCCCACTGAGGTCAGACCAGGCAGTCCTCTGCTATATAAGTGTGGGGGTTGAGGGCTCCAACCAGCCCATGTTTTCTGCCTCCATGGCTACATGGTTGGTGGCTCAGTTTCTAGGAGCTCGCTGGGGTCTGGGTTAGTTGAAACTGCTAGTCTTCCTATGTTGTTGCCCTCCCCTTCAGCTTCTTCAATTCTTCCCCTAATTCAGCCATAGGGGTTTCTGACTTCAGTCCAATGGTTAGGCATAAGTGTCTATATCTGTCTCAGTAGGCTGCTCGCAGAGCCTCTCAGAGGCAAGCATGATCTGTTATGGTCACAACTCAGAATTTGTAAACAGAGCACCAAGCTTTTTGGAGATCTATTAAATGAAGCTAAAAATCTTTACCCCACTAATCTAATAAAATAATCTGAAATGCTGAAAGTCAAATAACATACATGTTGTATTAATTTAAAGTTGGAAAGAATAGCCTGTGTTTATAAGAACAGATTATAAAGATACATGTCGAAGGTTGGAGAGATGGATCAGTGATTAAGAGCCCTGGCTGCTCTTCCAGAGGTCCTGAGTTCAATTCCCAGCAACCACATGGTGGCTCACAGCCATCTGTAATGGGGTCTGATGCCCTCTTCTGGTGTATCTGAAGACAGCAACAGTGTACATAAAATAAATAAAAATAAAATAAAGATACATGTCAAAATACTATTTTCAGAGACTGGAGACAGAATAGCACGTAAAGGCACTTTATCAACAATTCTGATGACTTGAGTTTGATCCCAGGACTCACACAGTGGAACCAACTGACCTACACAAACATACACACACACACATACACACACACAAATAAATAAGTAAATGCTAAAAAATTATTAATTTGTGGTATGATTTTGAATAATTTTCATTTATATTCTTTATCATTTTTATAATTTTCTCTTCAACCTTTTATCACTTTTTAATTTTCATCTTTTTAAACTATGATTATTTATCTAAATACTATTTTGAAGTATAAATGATCTCTTTCTGATAAATTTTCTGTTTTCTTTTCTATTCTATAGATCATTTAAATTTTAAACCTGGAGAACATGTTGAAATTTGTAAGACTTCGGCTCTTTTATTTGAAATGTAAAAAGACTTTTACCTTTTAAAAAATAAAGAGCTTGTATGTGGGGCACATGAAAGTTACTTCAGAAAGCAAAATAGTTTTTAGTGGTTAAGAATTATGCATATTTAGTATAGTCATCCATCCATGCCTATAGAGGGTGAGTTCCAAAGTTTCACAGACACCAATGGGTCAATGAAACAACAGACAAGGAATGGATTCTTTTTTTTTTTTTTTTTTTTTTTTTTTTTTTTTTTTTAATATAGCCCTGAGGTTTTTTGATGAACTTAGAAGAAATGACAGCATGGGTAAATGATATATATTGGAATTCCCCTTTTTAAAAGAATGTCTCATTTCTCAAGTATGTTATAGATGATAGAGAAACCTACCAACTCTAAAGGCATGAGGAACCACCAAAGAACATTTCAGAGAACAACTTCTGTGGACCAGAATGTGTAATCAACAGCATGTGTAAGGACCTGGACTTTGATTCAGCCTTGTCTGGATGGCCATGCAAAGCATAAGAAAAAAAGGAAATCCACTGTCTAAACAGGAATACTTAGCAGCTTCAATTTCAACCTCTGGGGCTGTCATCTTCAGCGTCACCATGTTCTCCCAAGGGTCACAGTTCTGTACTGAGTCTTACATCATCACTAGCCCAAGGTTCTCTGATTTCTGTGCTTTTGTTTTTTCCTGTCTGATGCTCTCTTTGCTACTACAGTTCCAGAAAATTCTTGCTATCCTAGACTTGCTGACAAAGGTGTCAATATCTTGTATCTTGGGAGTCCACTGTGCTCTGTTTGACATTTTTTCCTCCTCTGAAATCCAAAATTTCTCACTAAGTAGACAATGAAACTAGTGTAAAGATCAGCTACCTCACTTATATTTTCTCAGTGGCCACAATTCTGCTTTGCTGTTATTTAATGACCAAAACCAGTTACTTCGTATATATTATGTTTGATTAAAGTTTATGAAATAAGAGCAAGTCTTCTGAGAAAGGCGGCTCGTACAGGCTGAGCAACTGTGACCTGGAACAGATCTTAGGAACTTCTGTTCCCACCCGGAGACAACTTCAGGACACAGAGCAGAGCCTGGCCCAACAGCCAGCCGGAAAGGCGGCTCGAACAGGCTGAGCAACTGGTGAGTGGGAGACCTAGGCTGCGGGGGAGCAGAGGGATCTCTGCGGAGTGCACACGGAAAGGGCACCCCCTGCCCTGACCTGCCCTGTCCTCCCCGATCCAGTGACCGGGAACAGATCTTAGGAACTTCTGTTCCCACCCTGAGACGACTTCAGGACACAGAGCAGAGCCTGGCCCACCTGCCAGCCAGAAAGGTGGCTCGGAGAGGCTGAGCATCTGTGACCAGGAACAGATCTTAGGAACGTCTGTTCCCACCCGGAGGTGACTTCAGGATGCAGAGCGGAGCCTGGCCCAGCTGCCACCCGGAACCTGGGCTGCCGGGGAGTAGAGAGATCTCTGCGGAGTGCACACGGAAAGTGTACCAGGGACACAGACCAGATACAAGGGAAAGGCAAGAACATATCACTGACAACAAAATGGCAAGAGGAAAGAGAAAGAGTATATCCCAAGGAAACCAAGACAATCTAGCAACACCAGATCCCAGCTCTCCGATAGTAGCAAACATCGGAATTCCAAACACTCCAGAGAAAGAAGACACAGACCTGAAATCATGCCTCAAGACGCTGATAGAGTTACTTAAACAAGAAAGGGAGGAAAAGCAAAAAGACTCAGAAGCTTTTAAAGAAGAAACAAGAAAAACACTCAAAGAACTCAAAGAACGAGACGAAAACAGAACCAAAGAATTAAAGGAATGGAAGAGGGAAATTAAAACAGAAATTGACACAATAAAGAAAGCACTAAAAGAGATAACCCTAGAGTCAGAACACCAAAAAAAGAAATCAGGAGTCACAGAAGCAAGCATTTCCAACAGATTACAAGAGATCGAAGAGAGAATCTCGGGGGCAGAAGACAACATTGCAAACATAGACAAAACAGCCAGAGAAGATGCAAAAAACAAAAAGCTCCTAACCCAAAATGTCCAGGAAATACAAGACACAATGAGAAGACCGAACCTAAGGATAATAGGAATAGAAGAGGGAGAAGAGTATCAACTAAGAGGCACAGTAAATATCTTCAACAAAATCATAGAAGAAAACTTCCCTACCCTCAAGAATGAGATGACCATGAGCATAAAAGAAGCCTTCAGAACTCCAAATAGGTTGGACCAGAAAAGAAATACCTTCCGACACATAATAGTAAAAACATCAAGTGCCCAAAGTAAAGAAAGAATACTAAAAGCAGTAAGGGAAAAAGGTCAGGTAACATATAAAGGCAGACCAATCAGACTCACACCCGATTTCTCAACAGAGACTATGAAAGCTAGAAGAGCCTGGACAGACATCATGCACTCCTTAAGAGAGCACAAGTGCCAGCCCAAGCTGCTATACCCAGCAAAACTATCAATCACCATCGATGGAGAGACAAAGATATTTCAAGACAAATCAAAATTCACACAATATCTGACCACAAACCCAGCACTACAACGAATTATAGGTGGAAAACCCAATACAAGGAGGGAAAATACCGCCTAGTAAAAACAAGAAAACTCCTAAACAAGAAAACTAAAAGAAGAAAAAAACACAGACACAACTCAACCCAAAAAAGCAAAAATGGCAGGAAACAGAAACAATTATTCCTTGATATCTATTAACATAAATGGTCTCAACTCCCCAATAAAGAGACATAGACTATCAGACTGGATACATAAACAAAATCCAGCCTTTTGCTGCATACAGGAAACTCATCTCAGAGACAGAGACAGACACTATCTCAGAGTAAAAGGGTGGGAAAAAAAACTTCCAAGCAAACAGCTCCAAGAAGCAAGCTGGAGTGGCTATTCTAATATCGAATAAAGTAAACTTCCAACCAAAAGTTATCAAAAAAGATAAAGAAGGACACTTTCTACTCATTACCGGGGAAATCTGTCAGGAGGAACTCTCAATCCTTAACATATATGCTCCAAATAAAAAATCACCCACATTCATAAAAGAAACTCTACTAAAGCTCAAAAAATACATTTCACCCCACACAATAATAGTGGGAGACTTTAACACCCCACTCTCACCAATGGACAGATCAGGGAAACAGAAACTGAACAAGGACACGGCAAAACTAGCAGAGACTTTGAACCAAATAGAATTAATAGATATATACAGAACATACTATCCTAAAGTAAAAGAATACACCTTCTTCTCACCACCCCATGGCACCTTCTCGAAAATTGACCACATAATTGGACACAGAACGAGCCTTCATCGATATAAGAAGATTGAAATACTCCCATGCATCCTCTCAGATCACCATGGTCTACGGCTGGTCTTTAACAACAACAAAGACAACAAAATGCCCACATACATATGGAAACTAAACAACGCTCTGTTAAAGGATAGCAGGGTCAAAGAAGAAATAAAGAAAGAAATTAAGGACTTTCTAGAATTCAACGAAAATGATAACACAACATACCCAAACCTATGGGATGCAATGAAAGCAGTATTGAGACGAAAACTCATAGCCCTAAGTGCTTCCAAGAAGAAACTGGAGAGAGCTCACATCAGCAACCTGACAGCACAGCTAAAAGCCCTAGAACAAAAGGAAGCAGATATACCCAAAAAGAGTAGACGGCAAGAAATAATCAAAATTAGGGCAGAAATAGACCAAATAGAAACAAAAAAAAAAAAAACCATTGAAAAAATCAACAAAACAAAGAGTTGGTTCTTTGAGAAAATCAACAAGATTGATAAACCCCTAGCCAGACTAACTAAAGGGCAAAGAGAGAGTATCCAAATTAACAAAATCAGAAAGGAAAGTGGTGACATAACAACTGAAACTAAGGAAATTCAAGAAATCATCAGATCCTACTACAAAAACTTATACTCCACAAAATTGGAAAATCTGGAGGAAATGGACAAATTCCTAGACAGATACAAGGTCCCAAAGTTTAACCAGGACCAAGTAAACCATCTAAATAACCCTATAACACCTAAAGAAATAGAAGAAGTCATCAAAAGCCTCCCAACCAAAAAATGCCCAGGTCCAGACGGGTTCAGTGCAGAATTTTATCAGACATTTATTGGGGATATAACACCAATATTCGCCAAACTATTCCAAAAGATAGAATCAGATGGAATATTACCCAACTCATTTTTTGAGGCTACAATAACCCTCGTACCTAAGCCACACAAAGACCCTACAAGGAAAGAGAACTTCAGACCAATCTCACTTATGAACATTGATGCAAAAATACTCAACAAAATCCTTGCAAACCGAATCCAAGAACACATCAAAACCATCATTCATCATGACCAAGTAGGCTTCATCCCTGGGATGCAGGGATGGTTTAACATAAGGAAATCCATCAATGTAATCCACCATATAAACAAACTTAAAGACCAAAATCACATGGTCATCTCACTAGATGCTGAGAAAGCATTCGACAAAATCCAACACCCCTTCATGTTAAAAGTCCTGGAAAGAACAGGAATCCAAGGCCCATATTTAAACATGATAAAAGCAATATACAGCAAACCAACAGCCAACATCAAACTTAATGGCGAAAAACTTGAAGCAATCCCACTAAAATCAGGGACTCGACAAGGCTGCTCACTCTCTCCCTACCTATTCAACATAGTACTGGAAGTCCTGGCTGGAGCAATTAGACAGCAAAAGGAGATCAAGGGGATACAGATCGGAAAGGAAGAGATAAAAACATCGCTCTTTGCCGATGACATGATAGTGTACTTGAGTGACCCCAAAAATTCCACCAGAGAACTCCTACAGCTGATAAACAAGTTCGGCAAAGTGGCTGGATACAAAATTAACTCAAATAAATCAGTAGCCTTCCTATACTCAAAGGACAAACATGTGGAGAAAGAAATTAGGGAAAGGGTACCCTTCACAATCGTTACAAAAACTATGAAATACCTTGGTGTAACTCTAACTAAGGAAGTGAAGGACCTATATGACAAGAACTTCAAACCTCTAAAGAAAGAAATTGAGGAGGATCTCAGAAAATGGAAAGATCTCCCATGCTCATGGATTGGAAAGATCAACATCTTAAAAATGGCCATCCTACCAAAAGCAATCTACAGATTCAATGCAATCCCCATCAAAATTTCAACCCAGTTCTTCATGGAATTGGAAAGATCAATGTGCAATTTCATATGGAATAACAAAAGACCTAGAATAGCGAAATCCATCCTCCACAACAAAAAAACATCTGCGGGAATCACTATCCCTGACCTCAAGCTATATTACAAGGCAATTGTGCTGAAAACTGCATGGTACTGGTACAGAAATAGGCAAGTGGATCAATGGAATAGAATAGAAGATCCAGAAATGAGCCCTCATGTATATGGTCACCTGATTTTTGACAAAGGAGCAGTAAACATTCAATGGAAAAAGGACAGCCTATTCAACAAATGGTGCTGGTCCAACTGGCACTCAACATGCAAAAGAATGAAAATAGACCTGTTCTTATCTCCTTGTACAAAGCTCAAGAGTAAGTGGATTAAAGATCTCCACATTAAACTAGATACACTGAAACTATTAGATGAGAAAGTAGGGAAAACCTTAGAACACATAGGCACAGGAGAAAATTTCCTGAACAAAACACCAATGGCTCAAACTCTAAGGTCAAAGATTAACAAATGGGACTTAATGAGATTGCAAAGTTTCTGTAAGGCTAAGGACATCGTCAAGTGTGGGGCACCGCCCACACATTCTCCATTACAAGATGGCGCTGATATCCGGCTGGAGTTAGCAGTAAACAAGCCATATGCGCACGTGCTGGGTAACTTTCCACTCCTTGAGCTCTGCCTCTCCCGTGGCGTCATAGGGCCTGATGAGTTTCAACCAATCAGGGGGCTCCGCGTCCAAGGCAAGGACTGATCCCTTTATAAGGGGACGGGCTAATTAGTTCCTCCCTCTCGTTGGTTTCGTCCGTCTCGTGGATCTTGTTCGTCTTGTTCGTCCTGTTCGTCTTCTTGGATTTCTTGGTTTTCTCCGTCTTTTTCGTCACGTGGAGCAAGTACTGGTTCTCGAGGATAATAAAGTTTACCGCAGAAGGATTCTATTTCGTGTGCCGCGTCGTTCTTGCAGGCGAGTCGGTTGCGCGGGACATCTGGTGCCTCAAACCCGGGAAATTCGACCACTCCATCGTCTGCACCACAGAAGACCCTCTGTCTTTGGGCAGGGAGAATCCAGAACTGCAGGGAGATTAGTTCGGCAAGGTATGTCTGATCCTGGATCTTTCTTTAATTTGGTTTAAATCTTCCACGGCCATGTGAAGGGTCCGTAGAGGCTCTGGTATTCGTCAGTGCAGTTTTATTCTCTTCCTCTTAATTTCCTCTTGTGTCCAACGGGGCTGGTGTTAATTTTGTGCTTAAGTTGGACGTAGATAAGCCGGGGCACCCCTGCGTCTTTGTAGATAAAAAAAGCAGAACGCGCTGAGACTTGCCTTTCAGTTTCACTTTGGGCCGCCACGCAAATAAGCTGCGGGCATTACATCGCTGTGATGGGCTCTTCACACTCGACCATTACAGCCCTGCAGTCAATTCTTAAGCAGAGAGATTTAGAATTGCCCACCCGCATTTTGCAGCGTTTCGTAAAAGAGGTTGAGCGTACTGCCCCTTGGTTTGCGGTCTCTGGGTCTCTCTCACCAGCCTCATGGAAAAAATTGGGAAGAGAATTGGACTGTGCGCAGAATGCCGGAGACCTCGGGCCTGGAACCATGGCCATTTGGACGATGGTACAAAATTGTTTAAGAGATGAGAGTTGTAGGCCCGCCATCGCTGCGGGGCAAGAGGTATTGAGTGAAGTCCAGGATAGGCTATCAGAAGCCGAACAGAGTGAGAAGATGGGCACGCGCAGGAAAAGATATCCCCCCCTAAGGAAAAAGGACCTCCAGGTACGCTGTACAGCGGGAGAGTAGTTACCCACAAACCCTCAGATTTTCATTCCCTTATGCCCTCTAATGTTAAGAAAAGGGGAGTCAGCTTGTACCCTGTAGAAGACTTTGCGGCTCTTAACATTGATAGCCCCGAGACTTCAGATGATGATTATGAGCGAGAAGGCTTAGACCCAGAAGAAGAAGCGGAGGTAGATGAAGAAGCAGCTAGTTATGAGGAAAAAAGATATTATCCTGACGAGCAGTACAGGCCCATGCGCTTGTCCCCAGTAGTCCCGACAGCGCCTCCTTTACCCGTGCCCCCCCCTCCTTATGCAGCACGCACGCCTGTAAAATCCTTCTCGTTCCTCCCAGAAAGGGTGAGAAGGCAGATGTGTCTTGCTTTCCCTGTGTTTGAGACAGCTGAGGGTGGCCGTGTTCATGCCCCCGTAGAATATAATCAAATAAAAGAATTGGCAGAGTCAGTCAGAAAATACGGGGTAACCGCCAACTTTACCATTGCTCAGCTTGATAGATTGGCTATCTCTGCCTTAACTCCCTCTGATTGGCAGACAATTGCCAAGGCTGCTCTACCGAGCATGGGACAGTATATGGAGTGGAAGGCTCTTTGGTACGAGGCTGCCCAAACCCAAGCAAGAGCCAATGCTACAGCGTTGACTCCTGAACAACAAGAATGGACATTTGATCTGTTGACGGGCCAAGGTCGCTATGCAGCAGATCAGACAGCTTATCATTGGGGTGCCTATGCCCAAGTGTCAAGCACAGCCATTAAGGCCTGGAAGGCACTTTCAAAAAAGGGAGGGGCCGATAATCAGCTTACAAAAATCTTTCAGGGACCCCAAGAGCCTTTTTCAGATTTTGTAGCCCGCATGACCGAGGCGGCAGGTCGGATCTTCGGGGATCCCGAGCAGGATGCCCCTCTTATAGAACAGTCTATTTTTGAACAGGCCACCCAAGAATGCCGAGCCGCTATCGCCCCTAGAAAGGGCAAAGGTCTTTAAGACTGGCTTCGAGTCTGTAGAGAACTGGGTGGGCCACTTACTAATGCAGGTCTCGCGGCAGCCATTTTGCAGTCCTTCTGCTGAACTTAAACCCTTATTTGATACTCTAGAAGGAGATCCTCATGTCTCCTCACCTAGAAGTTTGACCCCGCAAGCAGAAAGAGCGTTACAGTTGGTAGAAGAAGCTATACAGGATGCACAATTGGTTCGCATAGATTATGATAAACCTTTTTCATTATGTGTTTTTAAAACGAACAGGCTCCCTACTGCTGTGCTTTGGCAACAAGGACCATTATTGTGGGTACATCCTAATGCCTCGCCAGCTAAAATAATTGACTGGTATCCAGATGCTGTGGCACAATTGGCGCTGAGGGGATTAAAATCTGCCATCACGCATTTTGGCACTGAACCACAGCTGCTAGTTGTTCCCTATAATGCCATGCAGGTTTCCACTCTTGCTGCCACTTCGAATGATTGGGCTATCTTAGTCACTTCCTTTTCGGGAAAAATAGATAATCATTACCCAAAACATCCAATTTTACAGTTTGCTTTAACTCAACCTGTAGTTTTTCCCAAAGTAACGTCCTGTAGTCCCCTAAAAGAAGGGTTAGTTATTTATACTGACGGTTCCAAGACTGGGCTGGGGGCTTTTGTGGTTAATGGGCAGGTCTATTCGAGGCAGTATACAGAAGCCTCTCCACAAGTGGTAGAATGTCTAGTGGTTCTTGAGGTCTTACAACGTTTCTCAGAACCTATAAATATAGTGTGTGATTCATCTTATGTTGTTAATGCTGTCAATTTGCTTGAGGCGGCTGGCATTATTAAACCGTCTAGCAGAGTTGCCTCAATTTTTGCGCAAATTCAAAACTGCCTTCTAGCCAGAAGATCACCCTTTTATATTACTCACATTAGAGCTCATTCTGGATTGCCAGGACCCATGACTCAAGGTAATGATTTGGCAGACAGGGCTACAAAAATGATTGCTATAGCCATGTCTTCGCCTCTAGAGGCTGCTAAAAGTTTTCACAAAAACTTTCATGTAACTTCTGAAACTCTGCGGTGCCGCTTCTCCATTTCCCGAAAACAGGCTCGCGATATTGTTGTCAATTGCCAAAATTGCAGTCAGTTTCTGCCTGCGCCCCACTCGGGGGTTAATCCTCGGGGCATCCAGCCTCTTCAAATATGGCAAATGGATGTTACCCATGTGTCCTCTTTTGGTAAGCTGCAATATGTACATGTATCCATTGATACCTGTTCGGGAATAATTGCAGCCACTCCCTTATCTGGAGAGAAGGCCTCACATGCCATCTAACATTGCTTGGAGGCTTGGAGTGCCTGGGGTAAGCCAAAGTTCTTAAAGACAGATAATGGGCCTGCTTTTTCCTCACAAAAATTTCAACAATTTTGTAGCCAGATGGCTGTGACTCATCTTACAGGTTTGCCGTATAATCCACAAGGACAAGGTATTGTGGAACGTGCTCACCGCACCCTTAAATCATATCTAATAAAACAGAAAGGGGGAATTATGCAGGCTTTGCCCCCTGTGCCTAGGACCGCAGTATCCATGGCGCTATTCACCTTAAATTTTTTAAATCTTGATGACCACGGCCATACGGCGGCTGAAAGGCATTGCCTACCCATGGACAAACCAAGAGAGATGGTAAAATGGAAAGATGTCATAACTAATAAATGGAAAGGACCGGATCTTGTGTTGATAAGATCCAGGGGAGCTGTTTGTGTTTTCCCTCAGGATGAAAATAATCCCTTCTGGATTCCCGAGAGGCTCACGCGAAAAATGATAAAGACTCCTGATGACAGCCCTGCTCCTGATGCTGTGGAACCAGAGAGTCAGAGGAGAGGCGAGATGGGCGATTCTGTCGGCATTCCTGAAACCAATTCCAGCGGAACATGATGCTACAGTCTTCCCTAAGCTTTTCACCCCCGATATTAACTTGGGTGGGGGTGGGACTCTTGGGAGCAATCCTTTGCTGCGGACTTGCGTTGCTTCTCTGGCTGGTTTGTAAGCTCAAGGCCCAAACAAAAAGAGAGACAAGGTGGTTATTGTCCAAGCGTTTGTCGCTCTAGAACATGGAGCATTCAGCCGATATCTGGTTGTCTATGCTTAAGCAGTAGGTCGCCGGCCAGACAGCTCTTGCACTCCTAGAACTTCGGTTCATTGCACAGGATTAGAGTGTCTGGTTTGAGCAGCCCATGAGGGATGCCGAGCTAAGCATCGCACTGAGAACCCCTTGTCGTGGAGTCATCTCTGGGAGGTACGTCATTTTGCGTGAGGGTTGCCTGCCCCAGTGTCCCTCCCTCAGAAAAACGGCAGAGTGACAGGTCAAGAGTACTACGGGCTACAAAAAGCCTAGCGGTTACTCCTGTACATGGTCTTTCTACACCTTAATGAGGATTTGACCTCTATCTCCGCCCTCCTAATATGGGTGTCCTACTTTGCTCAAAGAATAAAAGATAGGGGGAGATGTGGGGCGCCGCCCACACATTCTCCATTACAAGATGGCGCTGATATCCGGCTGGAGTTAGCAGTAAACAAGCCATGTGCGCACGTGCTGGGTAACTTTCCACTCCTTGAGCTCTGCCTCTCCCGTGGCGTCATAGGGCCTGATGAGTTTCAACCAATCAGGGGGCTCCGCGTCCAAGGCAAGGACTGATCCCTTTATAAGGGGACGGGCTAATTAGTTCCTCCCTCTCGTTGGTTTCGTCCGTCACGTGGATCTTGTTCGTCTTGTTCGTCCTGTTCGTCTTCTTGGATTTCTTGGTTTTCTCCGTCTTTTTCGTCACGTGGAGCAAGTACTGGTTCTCGAGGATAATAAAGTTTACCGCAGAAGGATTCTATTTCGTGTGCCGCGTCCTTCTTGCAGGCGAGACGGTTGCGCGGGACAGTCAAGAAAACAAAACGGCAACCAACAGAATGGGAAAAGATCTTTACCAACACCACATCAGATAGAGGCCTAATATCCAAGGTGTACAAGGAACTCAAAAAGCTAGACACCAGAGAATCAAATAACCCTATTAAAAAATGGGGTACAGAGCTAAACAAATCATTTTCAGTTGAGGAACACCGAATGGCCGAAAAACATCTGAGGAAGTGCTCGACATCCTTAGCCATCAGGGAAATGCAAATCAAAACAACCCTAAGATTCCACCTCACACCAGTCAGATTGGCCAAGATCCAAAACTCAGATGACAGCAGATGCTGGCGAGGCTGCGGAGAAATAGGAACACTTCTCCACTGTTGGTGGGGTTGCAAGCTAATACAACCACTCTGGAAATCTGTCTGGCGATACCTCAGAAAATTGGATATAGTACTACCTGAAGACCCAGCTATTCCACTTCTGGGCATATACCCCAGAGACACTTTAATACACAACAAAGATATATGCACCACAATGTTCATAGCGGCTCTATTCATAATAGCCAGAAGCTGGAAGGAACCCAGATGTCCTTCAGAAGACGAATGGATACAAAAATTGTGGTACATATACACAATGGAATACTACTCAGCCACCAGAAACAATGACTTAACCAAATTCTTAAGAAAATGGCTGCATCTAGAGAACATCATCCTGAGTGAGATAACCCAGTCACAAAAGAACAGACATAATATGCAGTCACTGATAGTGGGATGCTAACCCCAGAGGCTTGCACTCCCCCAGAAACAACTCACAGACTGTATGAAGTCCAAGAAATAAAGAAAACAAAAAATATACATATATTCACAAAACAAGAAGACTTTGACTATTTCCATGTTGCGTTTTGTTTTGCATGTACTTTACGCTTATTGCAACTAGTAGGTTTTCAATGCATACTGTCAAGCCCTTGAAAAAAATCAAGTACTGACTAAAAAACATATTCACATGGTTTTATGTAAAATTTATTTTAATGTCTGAAAAACAGTACTGACAAAAATGTATAATTTTAAGCAAAAAATGTTTAAAATCTTTACATTTATCTTTGTTTTGCAAAATAAAGTCGTTTAAAAAAAGAGCAAGTCTTCTACTAATTATACAGCTGGACATAAATGTATGAATTATCATATTTTTAATGTTTAGAGCTTCAGTTTTGCTGTACAAACATGTATGACTGGGGCTAGAGGTATGGATCAGCAGTTAAGCACGTTCGCCGTCCTTCTGGAGGACCTGAGTTTGGTTCCCAGCATTCATATCGCGTGGTTCACAACGGCTTGTAAGTCTAGCTTCCGGGTTTCTAATGCCTCTGGTCCCCATGGGCACTTGGTGTCTCATTCACATATTGACACACAGATACACATGCACACCCATAACTAAAAATAATAAAGATAAAGTATTTAAATCATGACTGACCATTTTCATCCTGTTTTATTATTGTATAATGATTTCTATTTCTTTTTTTAAACATTAGAACTATCTTTAAGGAATTTGTTATTTTTCTATCATTTGTATTTCTTTTATTTCTCTAGAGTTTTGCATCTCGTTTCTCTCTCTTTTGTATTTCTCTGTCTCTGGGATTATAAACATGTACTGTGAACTCATCCTCTATGGAGTTGTTTCCACAAGATTAACGCGTACGGGTTTATGGAGTTATCTATGAGATAAAAGCAGGTTGGTTTTTTTTTTTTTTCACACTCCTAAGTGTTTCAGTAAACTAAGACTTTATCATAAGGGATTTTCCACAGACAGATTAATGCAAATCATACAACACCTCCAGCAAGGTTTAGGGGTAAGCTTCTCATTAGTTGACCTGTTTCTTCGCAGTGTCAGTGGCTTAGTGAGTACAATGTTCTAGTTTCTATGGTATAGATTGACTTCCACTTTAAAGAATTAATTTGTAAATTTAATTTTTCTTCAGTCTTTAGACTTAAGCTTATGACCCTGGTACATGTTAAACCCTAGGCCTTGGGGAATTTACCTCATGTCTTTTTCATAGTTCACTGAGTTTAGGTTTTTGAATATTTTATTTTTTTATACCTGGGGAATTCCTTTGCTTCTTTCCAGTATTAGTTCTGTATTTAAAATTAATTTGGATTCATTATATTCAGTTTTCTAATCATTTTGTGTGGTTAAGGAAACTTCAAGAGTCAGAAAATCTACCACAATATTTCTTTGGTCTATATTATAGGAAGGGTTCCATTTGTCTGTTAAGTAAAACATTTTCTTGAATAATTTTTTTACTTTTAGGGGATATGCTATCAACCCATGCCTTCCTATCAAAAGAAACCAAAGTGTTAGAATATGAAAGTTTTCATTATTGTGGATCATGTTAATTTAATCTGTACCATCTAGGACTCCAAGTAGAACAGCAATCAAGTAGAATTTTAGAAGTATGCATGAGTTTTGCAGGCAAATGGATGGAATTAGAAAATATCATCCTGAGTGAGGTAACCCATATCCAAAAGGATATGCATGGTGTGTACTCACTAGTAAGTGGATATTAGGCAAAAAAGTACAGAATTCCCAGGATATAAACCACAGAACTCAAGAAGACTAACAAGTGTAAGGGCCCAAGTGAGGGGGGCCTTGATCCTGCTTGGGAGGGAGAAGAAAGCAATCACAGGATGGGGGAAGGGAGGCAGGTACCTGGGTGGGAAAGTTGACAGGGAGGAGAAGAGGGGAACAGGACTGGGTATTGGGGAGAACAGGACTGAAGACCTGAGGGCCAACAGGAAGAAGTGAAATAGTCATCCTTAGGAGGTAGGAGGTGGGGGAGGGGCTCTAGAATGTGCCAGAAACCTGGGAGATAAAAGGATGTCAGGACTCAAAGGGAGAAAGGTTAGATGAAATGCTCTACAGTGGGGAGAGGGAACTTGTAGAGCCCACCTCCAGGAGACAGACAGGGCATCAGTGGAGGGATGGGGTTGCCATCCCAAAGTTAAAAACTCTGAACCAGAATTGCTCCTGTCTGAAAGAACTGCAGGAACAAAAATGGAGAAAAGTCCGAGAAAAAGGAGGTCCAGTGACAGACCCAAATTTGAATCTGGCTCAGGGGGAAGCCTCAAGGCCTGACACTATTACTGAAGCTATGCTGCGTTTACAAACAGGAGCCTAGCATGGCTGCCCTCTGAAAGACTCAGATGTAGATATTTACACCCAAATAATGGACAGAAGCTGGTGACCCCTGTGGTTGAATTAGGGGAAAATTGGAAGAAGCTGAGGAAGAGGGTGAACCTATAGGAAGACCAGCAGTCTCAACTAACCTGGACCCCCAGGATCTTTCAGACACTGAGCCACCAACCAGGCAGCATATGTCAGCTGATATGAGGACCCTCAACACATATCCAGTAGAGGACTGCTGGATCTGGACTCAGTCAGACAAGATGTACCTAACTCTTGAGAAACTTGGGGTCCCAGGAAGTGGGGAGGTCTGGTGGGGTGGGGTGGGGCAGAGGGAAGGAGGTGTGGGGTGTAGAACAGTCAGATGGTGGACTGGGAGGGAAATAAAGTCTGTCTGGACTGTAAAAAGATTAAAGAATTTTTTTTTTAAGTCCACTAAAAAGAATACAATGATGATTCCGAAATTTCGATAAGAATGCATATTTTTTAAAATATAAAACTTCAAGGCCTGGTGAGACTGAGCTGTGCGTAACCAAAGCGCAGAGAAGGCTAGGCGGAGCACATGGAAAACTCGGCCCTTCAGTTCAGTGGAGCCAGAACTCTGGCATAAGGACTTGGCATCCGCCAGGAAAGCCCTGGCTCAAAGTCTAGACACACAGGCTCACAGTAAGGCACAAGCCCTTGTCAGTGGGAGTTGAGGTTTCCCTGGGAAAGGCAGTGCTTGAAGTTCAACTCTACAGATCCTCTTACACCTGGACCAGAGAGGAACCTGACAAATAGGCTTAGGGAAAGCAAATCTGGAATCCTCAGAGAGCTGAAAGTACTGTGCCATTGGGAAAAGGATCCATTGTGGCCTAGAGAAAGAGCCAGGTCCCTGCCAGTAGTACTCAGGACCTGTGGGCACAGGGCTGAGATACCAGAACAGCCTCACAAGAGCTCCCACATCTGAGCCCACAAAGACAGAGCTGACTCACTGCTACCAGAACAGACTGCTTGCCCACCAAAAGCCAAACACTCAGAAGCGGTTTTCTTCCTGAACCCACGGGCCCTCAGGTCCACGGGAGAGATGGGTACCAATCACTGACAACAAGACCACATATAATCACAGACAACAAGATGGCAAGAGGAAAACAAAAGAACTTAAGCAATGGAAACCAAGACAACCTGGCAACATCAGAACCCAGCTCTCTCACCACAGAAAGCAGTGGATTGCCAAACACTCTAGATAAAGAAGACTCAGACCTGAAATCATCTTGAGGACACAATGAGAAGACCAAACCTAAGGAATAGAAGAGGGCGAAGAATATCAACTAAGAGGCACAGTAAATATCTTCAACAAAACTGTAGAAGAAAACTTTCCTACCCTTAAGAATGAGATGACCATGAGCATAAAAGAAGCCTTCAGAACTGCAAATAGAGTGTACTAGAAATGAAATTCTTCCCAACACATAATAGTCAAAACGCCAAGTGTTCAAAACAAAAAAAAGAATACTAAAAGCAGTAAGGGGAAAAGGTCATGTAACATATAAAGGCCAATCCGAATTATACCAGACTTCTCAACAGAGACTATGAAAGCTAGAATATCCTGGACATACATTATACAGACACTAAGAGAACACAAATGTCAGCCCTGGCTGCTATATCCAGCAAAACTCTCAATCACTATAGATGGAGAGACCAAGATATTCCAGGACAAAACTGAATTTATACAACATCTGACCACAAATCCAGCCCAACAAAGAATAATAGGTGGAAGACCCAACATGAGGAGGGAAACTACATCCTAGAAATAACAAGAAAACATTTAAGCAAGAAAACCAAAAGAAGAAAGACACACAGACACAATACTACCCCTAAAAGCAAAAATAGTAGGAAACAGCAACCACTATTTCTTAATATCTGTTAAAATAAATGGACTTAATTCCTCAATAAAAAGACATAGGCTATCAGACTAGATACATAAACAGAATCCAGTATTTTGCTGCATACAGGAAACTCATCTCAGAGACAAAGCCAGACACTATCTCAGAGTAAAAGGGTGGGAAAAAAACATTTCAAGCAAATGGTCCCAAGAAACAGGCTGGAATAGCCATTCTAATATTGAATAAAGTAGATTTTCAACCAAAAGATACCAAAAAAGGTAAGGAAGGAAACTATTTACTCATTACAGGGAAACTTTATCAGGAGGAACTCTCAATCCTTAACATATATGCTTCAAATACAAGAGCACCCATATTCATAAAAGAAACTTTACTAAAGCTCAAAAAAGTACATTGCACCACACACAATAATAGTGAGAGACTTCAACACCACACTCTCATCAATGGACAGATCATAGAAGCAGAAACTGAACAAGAACACAGTGAAACAAGAAGAGGTTATGAACCAATTGGAATTAATAGACATCTACAGAACATTTCACCCTAAGACAAAAGAATACACCTTCTCAGCACCTCACAGCACATCTCCAAAATTGACTATATAGTCGGTCACAAAACAAGCCTCAATAGATATAAGAAGATTGAAATACTCCCATGCATCCTATCAGATCACCATGGACTAAGGCTGGTCTTTAATAACAACAAAGACAACAAAAAGCCCATATACACATGGAAGCAGAACAATGCTCTATTAAATGATAGCAGGGTCAAAGAAGAAATAAAGAAAGAAATTAAGGATTTTCTAGCATTTAATGAAAATGAAAACACAACATACCCAAACCTATGGGAAGCAATGAAAGCAGTACTAAGAGGAAAACTCATAGCTCTGAGTACCTCCAAAAAGAAACTGGAGAGAGCATACACTAGCAACTTGACAGCACAGTTGAAAGCTCTAGAACAAAAAGAAGCAGATACACCCAGGAGCAGTAGAAAGCAAGAAATAATCAAACTCAGAGCAGAAATTGACAAAAGAGAAACAAAAAGTATCATTCAAAGAATCAACAAAACCAAGAGGTGGTTCTTTGAGGAAATTAATAAAATTGATAAACCATTGGCCAGACTAACTAGAGAGCAAAAAGAGTGTATCCAAATTAACAAAATCAGAAATGAAAGTGGAGACATAACAACTGAAACTGAGGAAATTCAAGAAATCATCAGATCCTACTACAAAAGTCTATACTTAACAAAGCTGGAAAATCTCAAAGAAATGGGTGAATTCCTAGACAGATACCAGATATTAAAGTTAAACCAGGACCAGGTAAACCATCTAAATAATCCCATAATACCTAAAGAAATAGAAGCAGTCATCAAAAGCCTCCCAACCAAAAAAAAGCCCAGGACCAAATGGGTTCAGTGCAGAATTCTATCAGACATTTATGGACGAACTAATACCAATACTCTCCAAACTATTCCACAAAACAGAGTCAGATGGAACACTACCAAACTCAATTTTTAAGGCTACAATAAGAATCATTCCTGAACCACACAAAGACCCTACAAGGAAAGAGAACTTCAGAAAAATTTCCCTTATGAATATTGATGCAAAAATACTCAACAAAATCCTTGCAAACCGAATCCAAGAACACATCAAAACGATCATTCACCATGATTCATACCTGGAATGCAGGATTGGTTTAATATACAGAAATCCATCAACGTAATCCACCATATAAACAAACTCAAAGAAAATAACCACATGGTCATCTCACTAGATGCTGAGAAAACATTTGACAAAATTCAACACCCCTTCATGTTAAAAGTCTTGGAAAGAACAGGAATCCAAGGCCCATACTTAAACATAATAAAAGCAATATACAGCAAACCAATATCAAACTTAATGGTGAGAAACTTGAAGCAATCCCACTAAAATCAGGGACTCGACAAGGCTGCCCACTCTCCCCCTACCTATTCAATATAGTACTGGAAGTCGTGGCCAGAGCAATTAGACAGCAAAAGGAAATCAAAGGGATAGAAATTGGAAAGGAAGAAGTAAAAATATCACTATTTGCAGATGACATGATAGTGTACTTAAGTGACCCCAAAAATTCTACCAGAGAACATTTACAGCTGATAAACAAGTTCAGCCAAGTGTCTGTATATAAAATTAACTCAAACAAATCAGTAGCCTTTCTCTACTCAAAGGACAAACATGTGGAGAAAGAATTTAGATAAAAGATACCCTTCACAATAGTCACAAACAATACGAAATATCCTGGTGTGACTCTAACTAAGCAAGTGAAGGACCTGTATGACAAGAACTTTAAAGCTCTGAAGAAGGAAATTGAGGAAGATCTCAGAAGATGGAAAAATCTCCCATGCCCATGGATTGGAAGGATCAACATTATAAAAAATGGCCATCTTACCAAAAGCAATCTACAGATTCAATGCAATCCCCATCAAAATTCCAACCCAATTCTTCATAGAGTTGGAAAGAGCAATGTGAAAATTCATCTGGAATAACAAAAACCCAAGAATATCGAAATCCATTCTCAACAAAAAGAAAACATCCACGGGAATCACTATCCCTGACCTCAAGCTGTATTACAAGACAATTGTGTTAAAAACCGCATGGTACTGGTACAGAGATAGGCACGTTCATCAATGGAACAGAATAGAAGATCCAGAAATGAACCCTCACAAATATGGTCACTTGATTTTTTACAAAGGAGCTGAAAACATTCAATTGAAAAAGAACAGCCTCTTCAACAAATGGTGTTAGTTCAACTGGCACTCAGTATGCAGAAGAATGAAAATAGACCCTTTCTTATCTTCTTATACAAAGCTCAAGTGCAAGTGGATCAAAGATCTACACATTAATCCAGGTACACTGAAACTATTAGAAGAGAAAATAGAGAAAATCTTAGAACACATAGGCACAGGGGAAAACTTCCTGAAGAGAACACCAATGGCTTGTGCTCTAAGGGACTTAATTATATAAGGAAGGCTAAGGACACTGTGAAGAAAACAAAATGGCAGCCAACAGAGTGGGAAAAGATCTTTACCAACCCCACATCTGATAGAGGTCTACTATCTAATGTATACAAAGAACTCAAGAAGTTAGATGCCAGAGAACCAAACAATCGTATTAAAAATGGGGTAGAGAGCTAAACAAAAAATTCTTAGTTGAGGAATATCAAATGGCTGAGAAGCATCTAAGGAAGTGCTTGTCATCCCTAGTCATCAGGGAAATGCAAATCAAAACAACCCTGAGATTCCACCTCACACCAGTCAGAATGGCTAAGACCAAAAACTCAGATGACAGCAGATGCTGGCAAGGATGCAGAGAAAGAGGAACACTCCTCCACTGTGGGTGGGGTTGTACACTGGTACAACCACTTTGTAAATCACTCTGGCAGTTCCTCAGAAAATTGGACATAGTCCTACCTGAAGACCTAGTTATTCCACTTCTGAGCATATACCCCATAGATGCTCCAACATACAATAAGGGCACATGCACCACAAAATTCATAGCAGCCCTATTTATAATAGCCAGAAGCTGGAAAGAACCAAGATGTCCTTCAGTAGATGAATGGATACAAAAATTGTGGTATGTTTACACAATGGAGTACTACTCAGCTATCAGAAACAATGACTTTATGAAATTCTTAGGAAAATGGTTGTATCTAGAAAATATCACCCTGAGTGAGGTAACCCAGTCACAAAAGAACAGACATAATATGCAGTTACTGATAATTGGATACTAACTCCAGAAAGCTCTGAGCATCCCAGAAACAACTCACAGGCCATTTGAAGCCCAAGAAAAATAAAGGACAAATAATGAAAGACTCAGTCCTTTTTAGGAAAAAATAAATGTATAGCACCCTCTCAGAGTGTGGTACACCTGGACCTTAAATCATTAAAAATCTAAGAGCTAAGAATCTAGCCTTGTGGCAATTTTTGGTATTCAAAGATCATCATGCTTAATCTATACTCACTATGAAATCTGTTTCCATGTTATGTTCTGTCTGACATGTACTCTATGCTTATGGTAACTAGTGGGATTTCAATGCATGCTATCAAACCTCTAAAAGAATTAAGTACTGATAAAAAATATAAATATAGTGTTATGCCAAAATGCCTTTAAAAATCTGTATATGTACCCCTTCTTTTTTATAACAAAGTTATAAGAGAGATAAAAAATAAAATAAAAATAAATAAAACTCCACACAAAAATTCAGCTTTGTCTCATGTGCTCAATGTTATCTAAGTCTGTAAATAATTCTTCAACTAGCAGGTATTTTTCATCATTGAGAAGATATAGTACTCGGATAAAACAGCATTGAGGAGATGGCTTAATCAATAGAATTCTTGTCATACAAGCATAAGTATCTGCGTTCCTATCCTAGATATCTTTTTTTTAAAGGCTAGGCATGGCAGTGTATAGTTGTAATCCTAGCACTGGAAGGTAGAAACAGGTGAACCATTAAGATTTTATGGCGAGCTAGAATTCAACGGTCAGCTATCCCAGTCAATGAAAAGCATTGGATTCAATGAGAGATTTTGTCTCAAAAAGCAAAAGAAACTAATTAAACAAAACAAAGTAAGAATAATAGAAGACAATATCCCAGTATTTACTCAATATTAATCTGAATGTGCATGGACCCTAATACAAATGTTCTCATGTGCTGGTTAGTTTTTGTCAACACACAAAATAGAGTTACCTGAAAAGAGGGAACCCCAATTAAGAAATTGTCTCCATCAAATTGTCATGTGGATATGTCTGTGGGGCATTTTCTTAATGATTGATTTGGGAGGACCCAGTCCTGTTTAGGCTGGACATACAATGGAGAGCAAGTCACTAAGCAGCTTTCCTCCAAGCTACTGCCTTTCCTCAAGTTCATGTCCTGAATTACCTTCATGATAGACTGTTTCCTGGGAGTTTCAAGATGGCTAAACCCCTTTCTCACCAAGTTTCTTTTAGTTATGATGTTTTATCACATCAATAGAAATTAAACAGCATACACACACACACACACACACACATAAAGTATGTATACTGTCCACACAAAAAAGAATACATAAAAATAGTAAGAAGTAATGATAATATAGATTAGAATACATTTAACTTTATTCTGTTTAACTAACAAATATATATATTTATGTTTTATAACTGTAAGTATATAATTAATATCCAGTGAAGGACCAGGGAGGAATAGCTGGCCATGCTCTTAGGAAACAGTGTTCGTAGTCTTAAAGTGCAGCATTCAGGATCTGGATCTGAAGCCTGTGAGCTGTGGTATGTGTCCTTATGGGAGGAGAAACAGGAAACCGTAGATGTCCTGAAACTCTCTTGCCTTTTCAAAAGAAGCAACGGTCTATTAAAGAGACCATATACTGTAGTGACGACAATAATCTCCAATTGACTTCAAATCTGGAGAAGCTAGAAAGATATGTCTTCAATTTAAGAAAATTCTTTATGCCTTTGGATTATACCATATTTTTCTTAAGATGACTTTAACTCTGGTCTTTGTAAATGAATGAATTATCTGTAAGTCTTTGATTCTGCAGTACTTTGGAATGTGCATATATGTATTAGTGTATGTGTTGGGGAGCTGTTGTGTGATATTGTTCCTGAGAAGATGTGAACAAATGTCTACTCACCCCAAATAAGAAACCAACGACAGACCAAAATACAAGTAATACTAAAGTCCAAGTTGGAGAACCAGTTAATTTTGTTGGGGTTGCTTACAGGATCAGAAATGACTCAGACAACAGTACCATTAAAGCCCACCCCAGCATGGATAACAGCCCATGGAAAAGAAATCCTGAGCTCTCTGCACTACTTGCAGGCAGATTGGACAGTGTCCTTTCCTGATGTTCCAGTTGGTCTGAGCTCTTCTGTGAAGCTCAGCTCCTTTGGACAATTTGGCTGGTCATTGCTCCTTCCAGGGAGCTAAGCTTTTCTGAGAGTTTTCTTTCAACAGTCTTTACTGTTAATATACTCCTTGGGAAGGAAGGTCTTAGTGAATATGGTCAGTTCCAGGAACTTCTTGATAGTATTATCAGTTATTTGCTTTCTGTCATATGAGCTTCCTTGTAGTATTTTACCTTTCCTTATAACATCCTGATGGTTCAAAAGTAGGAATAAGTATTAAAGATTGAGAGCAGAATGACCCAGATTGACCTTGGGCAGAGGGCAGTATTCAAGGGGCGAGTCTTCTTTAAAGGTGGTCTAGAAGAAGACTTTAAAGAAATCCTAACTATATATTATAAAGTTGTAAAGAGCCCAAATAATCTCTAATTTTAAAATGTAAATATTAGTTTGCTAAGGTAAAGAAAGAGGAATCTAATGGTATTGTTTTGCTTTGTTTGGGGCAGAATTAGTCAAAGACAATTCTGCTTCTCTCACCAAAGTACATTGTCAGTCCTTTTGGCATAATTAAATGTTACTACACTGATAAAACTTTCTGAGTTTAAAGGAACCAGATGCAGAGAGTATCAGAGTTCTTTCTTGGAAGAACATATGTCAAGCTTGCTTTAGTTGATTTTACATAACTCTTACAGAATTGATTTATTTCATAACTAGGGACTTTTCTTAAGTGAAGGTCATCCCCAAAAGAAAATATTGTTTCTTCCTTGTATAACAACAGATAAACTGTCGTAACATTGATGACTCCTACCCCCCCCAAACTGTAATTTTTATACAGTCCACACTTCAGATGTTTCATCTAATATAGAAATTAATGTGCAAATATTTACAATATTTTTATGCCACGTGTTGGCATAAGTGTAACTGATTAAAGTTTACTTAGGTGTATAAAAAAGGAAAACAGAACATCTTCCGTTAAAAATAGCTGTGTCTGAAAAGAGACTTAATTATTAGCAATTCAGTTTAACTAATACTTGACCAAATTTAGTTTTCCACAACCATAAAATACTCTTATGTATGAAGGTTTCTGATACTTCCTAAATGTTGTACTTATAAATATCTCCAGAAATGGGTAGTAAATGACTATAAAATCTACTAAAGATCATCAAGAAGCATGATAAAGTTTAATTTAAAAATTTAAGGCCAGAGAGATGGCTCAGCAGTTAAGAGCACTGACTACTCTTCCAAAGGTCCTGAGTTCAATTCCCAGCGGCCACATGGGGGTTTAAAACCATTTGTAATAGGATGTGATGCCCTCTTCTTGTATGACTGAAGACAGCTACAGAGTCCTCATTAAAAAAATTAGATATAGGCCAGGCATTACCTCTTAGCAATCTTCCTGACTCAGCCTCCCAACTACCAAGATTACATGTCTAAGACTGCTTGGCAGCATATGCCAACATTGAAAAAGTGTTCAGAATTTTGTTTTTTTTTTATTAAGGAATAGTAAAGAATCAATATACACAACAATAGAAAACTTAATAGCACTCAGAATTCACAGATTAATTTTCAGAACAAGTCTGGAGACTGTGTATTTACTTTGTCAATTCTGCCTAAAATGCTATTCCACTGTTCATTGTAGATTAAAGGCTACATTTAAACCATGGGAAAGTTCCTTTGTTATTTCTACATTTATGTTTATAGTGGAAATGCTTCATCTCTATTATGATATATTACTATATATAATAACCATATATCCATATATATTCATTTATATATTTATATAAACTACAATCATGGTGGAGAGATATCATCCAAGTCAGATCTTTATGTAAAAACATTACATAAATTTGAATGTTATAAGATACTTCAAATGATTTTCTAATTAATTAAAAATTATGTTAAAATTAAAATTTTCACAATTAAGTTTTATGGTCCTGTTGTGTATATCAAGCAAAATATTTCAGCAGAATTTTTTTTCTGTATTGTTCCAATTTTAGTATATGTGCTGCCAAAGCAAGCACTCAGCAAAATTTTCTCAATACTGAGTGCTAAAAATTTTAAGCGTGATGGAAATTGACAATTAATGTCACTTCACTTGCATATCTCTTAATAACTTGCAAGGCTGAGGGTTTTGCCATATGCTTATTAATTGTTCATTCCTTAAAAATAAGTTATTTTTTGATTTACTATTATTAATCCAGCTGTCTTTTTATTTGTTCGACTGTAGAATTCATTACACATCAGCCATTGCTTATTTCACCAGTTGCAATTATTTCTTTTCTGATTTAAAATTAGATTGGTTTTATCACGTGATTTCTTTATTTTATTTTATTTTATTAGTTTTATTTTTCTGTGTTAGTAAACAGTGCATTTCTGTATAGTCCTTACTGGCCTGAAACTCACTATGCTGGCTAGGTTTGTTTTGAGTTTGCAAGAGTGCTCCTGTCTGTCCCTCCTAAGCCATTTTGTCCTGGACCATGCCAGCCTTATCACTCACATTTTAATGTAGCCATTTCCCTTTCTGTGTAGTCTTGTGTTTGTTTAAGTTCATTAACTTATTTTTCTCAATTCTTGTGTTAAAGTTTATTCAATTGTTTTTCTTAATCATGTTAGTATATATCGAATATGTTGTATATGCAGATGGTCCTGCAGCCGTTTGTATTTTGTTGTTAATTCTACTTCCCCAAGAAGGGCTGCCTAGTGAAGTACTCAGGTGACTTCATCTGAACCTTCCCATTTTTAATGAGTAAAATAAAGGCAAGAGCCAGTGATTGGGCGGGGCGGGGGGAGAAAGAGAGAGAGGGTCAGAGGGGAGGGGAGGGGAGAAAGAAAGGGAGGAGAGAGGACCAAGGTGGAGCTCAAGAAGGATGAGTTGGACCCAGGTGGACTCAATTGGCACTAGGTAACTATGAACATTTTAAGGATTTTATAGGTCTGTTATCTCATATGGAAGGGCAGTTTGTATCTCTGTCTATTTGATGTAATCTTATTGTGTAGAGGGTTTGTAGTTTGAGAGTTTGATAAATAACCTATATGAAAAGCTATTGGGCCTTAGAGTCATGTTTGTGCTGGGCGAGGTGGTAATTCCACCCGGGGTGGAGGCAGTCCTGTGGGCAGAGTGAGACCGTGGGGGAGGCTTGGACCAAGGGACAGAGTCCTTGCGCTGGCTCCATACTAGAAGCAGCGCCCGAGGAGTGAGACTGTGGGGCCGATAAAGAGACAAGCCTTTCCATCTTTAATATTTACTGCAACAGTATATGTAACAGAGAAGAAAGTATATGTGTTTAAGTTGTAGAATCTTTGGACAGAAATTTCTTTTTACGGAATTTCACTCTATTGGTTTATATATTACACGATTCACATTAGTGCTCTTTATGATGAACTTTGTTGTTTGACAAGCCTTTCCCCCAAAATTTAAAGATATATAAACAATGATATGAGTACATTAAAAACGATTCTTAAATGCAATGTGAATGTTTCCTTCATATGAACAGTTCTGTTTGCTCTTCTTTATGAAGAAGTCAGAAAGTCAGAAATCAAATGGTTCTTATTTTCAATACCTAAACACCAGAGTGTCTTTGCTTTGATATTGTTTTTGCAATAAATAGCTTCATTGTCTGAATTTGAGTGTTTTTCTGTGTCAAATGAATTTGTTTTTTTTTTTTTTTTCCTTTTGGCAACAGTGTGGCATATTGTCTCATTACAAAGAACCTACACTTAGCTGAAAGAATCCCCCAACCTCGCCCTGAGTGGGACTTTCACTAACTAAAAGTCCCATCAACTACTTAACATATGGTGGCCTGGTCCAAAGGAAAAGCTCCTCAGAGCCACTGTTACATGCAGATTATGCAGTTCCATAATAATCAGAAAGTGTCAGAGTTTTTTTTTATTAGCTCTTTTAAGAAGCTAATCTCAGTACATATTTAAATTTATGTATCTATTTTCTAAAATATATAGATATGTGTGAGTCTTCTACAAAAAGAGTTGGGAAACTGTTTCTTCTTTGTCATTGTTCAACATGTGTAACAGAGTCCCAGTTTTTAAATTGATTTTCATAGCAAAATTTAAAGAGTTTTTGTTTTTTCTTATATTAGCAATTGCTCCGAGGAAACATGACTGGACTGAAATGTTGCACAAACGAACAGTCTCAGAACAGTTCAACTCCCGTGACTCAGAGAGAGGACCGTTTGTCTCTAACCTGCTCTGGGGCAGCTTTGACAAGTGTTATAACAGGCCTGCTTTGAGCCACAGCGAATATGCGTTTATAAAACAGTATCTGTTCACTAAAAGAAAGATGTATAATTCATAAACTTCTTGAATGGGATAGATAATATGTCATATTCTCAGCTTTCTCTACTGTTCACAAAAGTCCTAGCAAACATTTTGCCTATGCTTTATATAGGCCTGGATTAAACGACAGGGAGTCTGTGCTTATAAAAGAGAATCTATTGATGGCAGGCAAACGATGTATCAAAAGACGGACCTTTGAGCGTATCTGTCTTGATTTATCTTCGGTATAGGAATGGGTGTGTGAAAAAGTCATCTTAATTGTGGTATGACTGTTCCCCGGCAGGGTGTCCTAAGTTGTACGTAATAAACAATCTAAGCAGTGAGTAGGCAACCCTGGCTTAATAATTCCGTAGTCTATACATCGTTACTGTGAATGCAATGTGACCAGCTGCTTGAACGTCTCATTTCGGTGACTTCCATGAAATTATAGACTGTAACCTTGAACAGTGAATTAAAATTAATTCTGTGGAAATCAGTATTAGGGTCAGGAGTCAGATTCAGGATTCAGGGTTCAGAGTTAGGGATCAGGTTTGGGGTTAGGGTTAAATTTTAAACAACAACAAAAAAAAGCAAAGGAAACTTGGGCAGGAAATGCTTGATATTGTCAGGGGCTATCCTACTGTCTATGATTCCTCCAAAGACTATCTTGGGTTTTGTGGGACCCAGTTTCATTCTGGTCTCAGAATGAAATGTGTTGGGAATGTAACATTCTTGTTTAGAAGATGAATGTCTCTGAAGTTTTCAAATAAACCTCAGCTTTCTTGCCATCTGTATCATGTTATAATAACTGCACCATTCCCCAAGAGTGTTCCAGGACACATCATTCATAGGAGGCAGGGTGGCTGTAGAAGAGGTGCTTGGTATGGTTCTTCTTGAGTGTTTGATTCCCTCATACCTCATCAGAGAATGGACTAGTGGTTTGTGGTCTATGTTTGAAGAAACAATTGGTATGATATTCTTTGGTTGGCTCCTCAGTAAATGGGATCAGCATTAAAACCACACTTTGTTCATTCCCATCTTTCTCAGATTGGTTCTTGTTGTAAGTCTCCTGGCTGAGGTATCACATTTTCAGGTAGGTTTGGGAGAAGGCCAAGACCATAAATATTATTATTTTCTATTTTCATCATAGTGGATTCTGTCTTTAATGTGTTCTTGGATTCAGTTTCCAGTATTTTATTAGTAATTTTATGAATAAGTATCCCCTTACATTTATAGCATAGATATTCATAACCAAGACATCTCATAGTTCATTTAAAATTTTTTTTAATGTGAAGTTTCTGTCCTTCCATAACTTTCACTGAAACTATGTAAAATATTAGGATGGCTCCACTAACTAGTTTCTTGATCTGTTTTCTTGGAAAGACTTTTTCCAGCCCTTTACATTAAGGTAATGACTATCTTTGTTGTTGAGGTCTGTTTCTTGTATGCAGCAAAATGAAGAACCTTGTTTTCATGTCCATTCTGTTAGTCTGTGTCTTTTTACAGGGAAATTGAGTTCATTGATGTTGAGAGATATTGATGACTAATGATTGGTAATTTCTGTTTTCATGTAGATGATGATGATGACGACAATGTGTGTGTGTGTATGTGTGTGTGTGTGTTTCTAGTTTGGGTTTGGTGGTGTGGAATTATTTTATTTCCTGTGTTTTCTTGTGTATAGTTAACCTCCTTGGGTAGGGGCTTTCCTTCTAGTATCTTCTGTAGGACTGTATCTGTAAATAGTTATTGTTAAATTTGCTATTATTAAAGGCAACCTTGTTTTCTCCATCTCTGGTGATGCAAAGTTTTGCCTGGATATAGTAGTCTGGGCCAGCCATCTGTGGTCTCCTAAGGTTTGCTAGATATTTGCCAAAGACCCTCTGGCTTTTCAAGTACTCTTTTGAGAAGTTGGATGTAATTCTAATAGGTCTCCCTTTATATATTACTTGGCCTTCTTCCCGTGCAGCTTTTAATATACTTTTTTGTTTGTTAAATTTAGGATTTTATTGGTATGGGCAAGATCTATTTGGTGTTTTTTAAGCATTTTATATATTTACAAGCAACTCTAGCTTTAGAATAGAATTTTTTTTCTTCTATGATTTTTGTTTAAAATATTTTCTGGGTCTTTGGGCTAGGAATCATCTCCTTCTTCTATTCCTACTATTCTTAGGTTTGGCTTTTTCATGGTGTTACAAATTTCCTAAATATTTTGTGTCATAATATTTTTTAATTTAACATTTTCATTGACAGATGTATCAATTTTTCTCTACTGGAACTTTGACACCTGAGATTTGTTTGCCATCTCTTATATTATGTTAGAGATGCTTGTACCTGTGCTGTCTGTTCTCTTACCTAGGTTTTTTTTATCTATAGGGTTGCTTCAGTTTGTATTTTGTTTACTGCTTCTATTTCTATTTAAGGTCTTAAACAGTTTTATTAATTTCTTTCACTGGCTTGGTTATATTTTCTGTTTCTTTAAGAGATTTATTTATTGCTTCTTTAAAGGTGGCTATTATCTCCATAAAACTGGATTGAGGGTCATTTTTCTTGTGTGTCGGCTACATTAAGACATCAAGGGCTTACTTTAATAGGATATCTGGGATTTGGAGGAGCCATATTGCCCTGGTTCTGGTTGGTAGCTTCTCTCTGATGCCACCAAGACTTCTGAAAAGTAAGCAAATTTGTGAGACAGCAGACTGAGGGCAGAGTACAAGATGCAATTTGCTCTGTTGTGTGTGGCCTGAGAGTATCTTGGAAAGGAACCTACCTGAACTTCTCAGACTCTGAGAGGACTGCAGAAATGCAGGTAGATTCATGGTCTGGAAAATGGGCTCAATGGACAGGGCACAGCTGGGTGTGATCAAGGAAGATCTATGGCAGGCAGGTGACATGACAGTAGATGGAATATTTTTAAGAAACTATAATTTCAATGTGTTTGGTTTTGTAGACTGTGAAACTCTTAGTTTTCCTGCCTTAAATTCCTGATAATTTTTAACTGGAGATCTTAGTGATGAATACCTCAAACCCCTACACCACAACAAGGAAGGGTTATTTTCTCAAAAAGTGTTTTTGTATCAAGTAGACAGGGGTCAATTGTGCTAGAAAATGTTATGTCAACTCACACAATCTAGAGTCATCTGAGAGGAAGGGAACTCATGTTGAGAAAATGTCTTTATAAGCTTGGACTCTAGACAAGCCAACAAAGAATTATCTTAGTGACTGATTGGGATGATCCAGACTATTTTTGATGGTGTTATCCCTGGGCTGGTGGTCCAAGTTTCTACAAAAAAAAAAAAATCAAGATACAGAGAGCAATCCAGCACATAGCACCTTTCCTTGACCTCTGCATCAGCTCTGGCTTGTAGTTTTCTACCCTGATTTCTGTCTTGGCTTCCTACAATGACAGACTAAATTGTGGAAATGTCAGCCAAATAAATCCTTTCCTCCCCAGCTTGCATTTGGTTATGACCTTTCACCACATCAATGAAATCCCTATGACACCTTGGGGTGTGTGTGTGTGTGTGTGTGTGTGTGTGTTTCAATGATCTTACCACACAGTTCTTAGTGGCTTGGAACATATTTGTGGAAGAGGCTGGAAAGCAAACTATCCACATCTTTGTTCCCTGAGTGCTGGAATAAAAGGCGTAGTCTCCCATGTTTTGGGCAAACTTTTTGTTTGCTTGTTTTTGTTTTAAAATGTCTGGATTTATTTAGGTGTTCTCCACTAGCATAGTTGGTCTGGAAATACCTATCCCATGGCTCTTCTACCTTCTACCCTATTCTGGGAGAAGAGGCCAGAACCCCCAAGTCTGAAAAAATATGTTTAGTAACTTAATCAGATTGTAAGCCTTTAGTGATACTTCTTGGATACCGATTTTTGTGTTTGTGTGCATTAAAGTTTCTTTGGCTGTCCTTTCTTGGAAGGTTCCCCAGGATCCATCAGGATGGCAGTTCATGGCCCACACACTTTTCTGGAGCTGAAAAGGAAGAAGGTACTGAAGGATGAGGCCTGGTTGTCTTCCCCTGCACTGTTCAAGGATGCCTTTACTGACAGAGTCACTAATGGTGTGAAGGCTCTGGTGCCAGCCTGGCCTACCTTCTACCTCCTTTGGGTGCCCTGCTGTACAAACCCCAGAAGGAACTATTTCATGCTATGCTGGATAGACTATATGTCCTGTTGACACAGAAGGTTCAGGGCAGGTAAACTTGACCCATGTTGCATCAAATACACTGGTATTTAGAGAAGCAAACTACTGGGTCCGGCAGTGTGGGAGCAGAGGTAGATCCGATATTTCAATAGCATCAGCTTGGAAGACTGCAGAAGCCTTGACTTCTGCTATTCTCTGATGGCAGAGTACGATTCTGTAGAGTGGAGGAATAGAAAGGATGTAGGCACAGTGGAAGGAGCCTGCCCTGGTGTCTCCCGCAGCCTCCTTCACAGTACCAGGTCAAGAGTAATTGAATGGAGTCAAGTCAGAGGGCTATAGAGCCATTACCTGGCACCATGAGGAACTCGTTGGACACTCAGCACTGGGAGAAAAACCAAGCATTACCTAGACAGGATAGGAGAAATAAAGAGCTAATGATACCAATGTGAAACACAGCTGACTCAATGGAATGTCATCTCTTGTCTTCAGACACTTAACCCATAGGAGGCAGAAACTTCAATTACTCAATGTGAAGAATGAGCACAATGCTAGAACCTGCACAAAGGCCGGCTGTGAGGCTGATAACTGCTTGCTTCTGCTATGGGAGCCTTGAAGTTGAATGCAGAATATACTTCTAGGATTGGGCCAGGAGATAAAAGTTCTCTTACAATTCCAATGTATAAAGTTGACATTTTCATCTGCAAATAGCCAGCTTAAACCTCTATGGTAAACTGAGGCTGGACATGGTACCTGATTACTCAGCATACTTTTGTCTGAAGGAGCAAAGAATGATTCTCAGGGGTTGACAAGCAGCAATCTGTGGCCAGCAAAATACTCCTTGGGGCTGGCAAGAAGGATTGAGAGAGTCATACACAATCACACACACACACACACACACACACACACACACGCACATGCACATGCATACACACACTTGGTGGTATGAAGCACACTTCAACAACATCCAACTTCATACTATTCATAGGTACAAACACATTTGATGGATGAAACAATGCTCCAACAGTTTTTTATCCATCACATCTTAATATCTAACAATATCTTTTAAGCAGTACAAAATAACAATATACTTACATTCTATTGTCTTTAAGTGAAAGGTTACAATGAGTTTACTAAGAGAAAAATGTTTCCCAATACCCTCACCTGATCAAATGTCTTATGTATTCTGGATAAAAAAAATCCCAAGAACATATGTAATTACATTACAAATACATTTATAACTAAGCAAGTTGTTATATATCAGCAAAGTGTAAACAAGCAATGTTTTTTTCTCAGCCAGTTTCTCGTACAAGCAGGTTGCAATTTGTGGTTAAAAAGTAATCTTACCAAAAAATCAAGAGCATCGGAAATCTAAACGTCTATATAAAAATCAGTCATTTCTACTTTAAATCCTTAGAGTGCACTTCTACTCATTAACAATTTCTTATTAAATCATATCATGAAAATGATGACAGAAAGAAATTAATCATCAGCTTAAACATCAACCTAAGTTTAGCAATGAAGGCACATGAGCTACTGCCTGTAATCACCTCACCCTGGCACAAGAAGTCACTGCAGGACTAGGTACATCTCTCCAGTTGAGACTAGAAAAGAAGCCCAGTTACATTCTTAGACATGCAGATATTGAGTTAGACCAGCACCATCTGTTGAAGATTTTTTTGTTCTGTTTTACGGTTTGGCTTTGTCAAAAATCAATTGTCCATAGTTGTGTGAGTCATCAGTTCAATTACATTGATAGGGGTGTCTGTCTCAGTACCACCATGCAGTCTTTATTACTACTGCTCTCTAGTACCTCTTAAATTAAGGGATAGTGATAACTCCAGAAGTTCTTCTATTGTATAGGATTATTTTAACTATCATGGATTTTTTTTGTTTATTTGTGTAAAATTGAGAACTGCTCTTTCAAGGACTGTAACTAATGGAGTTGGAATTTTGATGGAAATTGCATGGAATCTGTAGATTGCTTTTGATAAGATGACTTTTTTCACGATGTTAATCCTACCAATCTGTAGAGAAATGGCACGATTCCCAGCCTGCTACCTGTGAGGTAACATATGGATTTCTGTAAATCTCAACATACTGGGCCATCTGGAGACAATTTCTCAGCAGAGAATCCTGATGTTCAGCCAATTTAGATGCATACCCGAGGAAGTGAGCTTCATGATTATTTTCTCAGGGAAACTTACTTTGTTTTTAGTTAAACTAAGAACACTTCAAAGACATGGAATGCAGACAGATGTTTTAGTCTGCAAGGAGGTTTCAGTCAGCTTGAACCTAGATAAGTTATTGCTTGTGATACGGAAGCTGTTGAGAATTAGAAGGTATAGGAAATCTTTTTTTTTAATTGAAAACTTTATTTTTAAAAACAAAGATAAATGTACAGATTTTAAGCATTTTTGCATAAAAGTATATGAATACATTTTTGTCAGTACTTGACGTTTTTTTAAGGTTTGATAGTGTGCATTAAGATCTTACTACTTACAATGAGCATAAAGTACATGTAAAACAAGATGTAACCTGGAAATAGTCAAAGATTTCTTGGTGTGTAAAGATTAAGCATAATGGTTTTTCATTTTCTTTTCTTTCTTTTTTTGGGGGGGCCTTAGTTTTTCTTGAACTTTGTTTTTCTTGAACTTCATATAGTCTGTGAGTTGTTTCTAGGGTGTTCAGAGCTTTCTGGGGTTAGTATCCAATTATCAGGGACTACATATTATGTCTGTTCTTTTGTGACTGGGCTACCTCACTCAGGATGATATTGTCTAGATGCATCCATTTTCTTAAGAATTTCGTGAGGTCATTGTTTCTGATAGCTGAGTAGTAGTCCATTGTGTAAATGTACCACAATTTTTGTATCCATTCATCTACTGAAGGACATCTGGGTTCTTTCCAACTTCTGGCTATTATAAATAGGGCTGCTATGAACATTGTGGTGCATGTGTCTTTGTTGTATGTTGGAGCTTCTCTGGGGTATATGCCCAGAAGTGGAATAATTGGGTCTTCAGGTAGGACTATGTCCAATTTTCTGAGGAATCGCCAGACTGATTTCCAGAGTGGTTGTACAAGTTTATGACCCCGGAAATCCTTATCCTGCTTGCCTATAAAAAATGCTTGAACATTCAATAAACTATGCATTCTCTCACTGTTGCTATGCATACCCTGTGTACTGTTTAATGTGACTCCACCCTTGGGACCACAATATGCTAGACATTGTTACTGATCCGTGAGCCTAGGGGATCTTGCCATGTTGTGATATCTTCCTCATTTTCTTTTCCCAAAGACTTGACATTCTTGTCATACAGGTCTTTTACTTAATAGGTTACACGAAAATATTTTATATTATTTGTGACCATTGTGAAAGACATTGTTTTTCTAATTTCTTTTTCAGCACATTTATTATTTGTGTAAAGGCAGGTTACTGACTCTTTAGTTAATTTCCTACCCAGCCATTTTGTTGAAGGTGTTGTTCAGCTTTTGCAGTTTTTTGGTAGAATATTTGGGTTCATATACATATATTATCATATCATCTGTGAATAGCAATGCTTTGAATTCCTCTTTTCCAATATGTATCCTTTTGATCTCTTTTAGTTGTCTTATCCCTCTAGCTGGGACTTCAAGTACTACTTTAAAGAGACAGGGAGAGGGTGGACAGCCTTGTACCTATTTTTAGTGGAATTACTTTAAGTTTCTTCCCTTTATTTTGATGTTGGTTTTTGTCTTGCTGCATATTGTCTTTATTGTATTTAGGTATGTGCCTTGATCGCTGATCTCTCTAAGCCTTTCAACATAATATGATGTTGGATTTTGTTAAAGTCTTTCTCAGAATTATGTAGTTTTTTCCCCCACAGTGTGCTTATATGGTAGATTATATTTATGAATTTTTGTATTTTAAACCATCCCTACTTTCCTGGTATAAAGCCTACTTGATCATTGTGGATTATGTCTTTGATATTTTCTTTAGTTCCGTTTCCCAATATTATACTGAGTATTTTTCACCAATGTTCATAAGGGAAATGTGTCTGACATTTTCTTTCCTTTTGAGGCTTTGTATGGTATATGTGTTAGGGGAAGTCTGGCCTCAGAGATTAGGTTTGGCAATGTTCCTTCTATTTCTATTTTGTGGAATAGTTTGAGGAGTAGTGCTATTACCTGTTCTTAGAAAGTATGGTAAAATTCTGCACTAAACCCATCTTTCCCTGGGTTAGTTTTGGTTTTGAGACTTTTAATGACTACTTTTTATTTTCTTGGAAGTTTGCATTAGTTATGGTTTTACTGCTTTAAAGAGACACCATGACCAAGGCAACTCTTATATGACAATATTTAATTGGGGCTAGCATGCAGGTTCAGAGGTTCAGTGGTTTATGTTACACTGACGTGATCAATGGAGACACACCCTTCTATGAAGGAGATTTTAGAAATAACAAACCATTCAAATCCACGGTGCTCAGTCCTGGAGTCACCTTGGATGCTTCAAGCATAACCAAAGGAAAGTAGCACAGGGCGGGGGAATGGACCGGAAGCCACAGGATTCACTCTGCTTTGCATCTTTCTTTATACAATTGCCAGGTAACCTGTTAGTCTTGAACTGTGTTACATAATTTTTTTTCCATCATTTAATTATTTGAGGAGGCATTATACTAGTGCAAGTGCTAGAAGCATAGGAGGCTGGAGGTGTCGGGTCCTTAGAGTAGAGTTAGACAGCTGGGACCTGTCTGCCATGTGGAGAGAAACAGAACTTCTCTCCTCTGAAGGAGGAGCAAGTGTTCCAAAATGCGGATCCCCCACCACCTGATGGTCCAGAATTCTTGCTTCTCTTATTGGTTGCGTCTCCACTGAGATAACAAACATGGGCTACTGCATCCGCCCTGCCTGCCACATGGCTATTGGGCCACACTCTTCTGGACTTCTAAGAGCTGGGTGATTAATGGTATATGAAGGTCCTCAACAGAATTTTTTAAGTATCTTAAATCACTCAATGGATCAAATTTTACACTTTGATTGTAATCTACAATTATTTTTTTCTCTTTAACAGTCTTTAAATAATCAATTATACCTTGTTTTATGGATATAATATAGTAATAATGAAAGATTTATCCTGTACGTTTTACTGTTTATTAAAATACAAACTGAATAGGTGGGGTTTTTTTGTCATTGTTATTGGCTTAGAAACTGTAAATTGGGTGTTTTTTTCTTTTTGCTTGTTTTGTTTTGTTTTTGTCATTGTTACTGTAAAAGGGTTTCCTCAGGACATGTTTGAGGGTAAGATCACATAGCTAAGCCTTGTTCTGTGTCTGGCCATGAAACTTACAATCCCCTGGCTAGTCTGGTGCTAAGACATTTTGTTCTGGTAGGTCGCTGCCCTCTACCACATATGCAGGTGTAGCAGCTGCTTCAGAGTTGTGCCCTTGGTATTTAGCCTTCCACATCTACCTAGCCCATGCTATTCCTTTCTGTTTTCACTCCTGAGCCTCCACAGTTGGAACTGGGAAGAAATACCATTAGCCTCAGAGAAACACCGCTTTGTTGCCCAAAGCCAGGAGCAGCCATTTCCTTCATTGCTTGGAAGTTGCACTCAACCAGCAGAGGTATGGGGCTGAAGATTTGGATTCCAAAGGAATTGCTGAACTTGGCTTCTCCATCTTATTTCTACAGAAATTGGGCTGTTACAGGACACTGGCCACATCTAGGGTTGGTCCTCAGCTTTTGCAAATCTAGAAACTCTCTGCCAGATGTGCCTAGAGAGTAACCTCAGGAGTCACTTTAGTATCACTTTTTCCAGGAGGACAGACAGCATCAACCACACAGGACACAAAGGACAGTGTATAACACAGATCTGTTGCCTTTCAGTCTAGGGAACAACTTTGAATGGCTTACCAGCTACACGTGTGTCAACAACCTTTCCTTAAGACCGTGGCTAACTTTAATTGGGGTATTTCTTGTGTGGATATCTGATATTTTGTTGTATTTATAGGGTTTGAATATCATCTCTCCATCAGATGTAGGGTTGGTAAAGATAGTCTTCCAATATTTAAACTGCCATTTTGGCTGCTGATACACTCCTTTGCCCCATAGAAGCCTTTCGGTTCCATTAAATCCCCTTATTATTGTTGGTCTTATTTCTGTTCAGGAAGTTATCTCATGTGTCAATGTGTTCAAGGCTAATCCTCCACTTTCTCTTGTATTAGATGCTGTGTATCCAGTTTTATGTGGACATCACTGACCAATTGGACTTGAGAGTATTGGAGGATGACAAATATAGAGCAACTTGCCTTCTACACTCAGACATCCATTTAGACGGGCATCATTTGTTGATGATGCTTTCTTTTTTTCCAACTTCTCTTTTGCCTTCTCTGTTAAAAATCAAGTGGCAATAGTTGATAGTTGTGTGGGTTTATTTCTGGGTCTTCAGTTTTATTCCAGTGATCAACCGTTTTCCTGCCAACACCATGCTGTTTTTATTATGCTATGGGGATGTGATACAACATCAGAGATCAGAAGATCAGAGATGGTGATACTTCTAAAAATTCTTTTATCATAGAGGATTGTTTTAGCTGTCATGGTGTTTTTAGCTTTCCATATGGAGTAGAGAATTGCTCCTTTAAAGTCTGTAAGAATTTTGTTGGAGTTTAATGGGACTTGCTTTGAATCAATAGAATGCTGTCAGTAAGATGACATCTGTACTACATTAATTCTCTAGATACAGGAGCAGGAGTGACCTTTGTATCTTCAAGTAGATTCTTCAATTTGTTTCTTCAGAAACTTGATGTTCTTTTCACACAGGTAGTTTGCTTGCTCAGATAGAGTTACACCTATACATTTTATAGAGTTTTGCTCTTTTGTAAGGTGTTGTTTCCCTAATTTCTTTCTTAGCCCTTTTATCTCTTGTGATAAGGAGGGCTTCTGAATTATTTGAGTTAACTTTATTTCTAACCACGTTGCTGAAAGTGTTTATCAGCTGAAGCAATTCTCTGGTAGAATTTCAGGGGTCTTTTATTTATAATAACATATTGCCTGTGAATAGAGATACTATGACTTCATCCTTTCCAACTTTTTCCCCCTCAGTCCCATTATTTTTCTATTGCTTGGGCTAGAATATAAAATTTTATATTGAATTGATAGAGAGATAGTGGACTGCCTTCTCTTGTTCCTGTTTTTAGTGGAATTGCTTTACCTTTCTCTCCATTTAATTTAATGTTGGTTATCAGCTTTCTGTATATTTCATTTATTGTGTTTGTTTATATGCCTTTTATCCCTGGTCTTTACAGTATTTTTATCATGAAGGGTGCTGGATTTTGTCAATGATTTTTTTTTTTTTCTGCATCTCATGAGATGACCATGTGGCCTTTTCCTGTTTGTTTATATGGTGGATTATACTGCTGTGTTTATTTTACTATGTTGAACCTTTCCATTCAAACCATGGTATGAAGCCTACTGGATCATGATAGATAATGTTTTTGAAGTGTCCTTGGATTTGAACTCCCAGTATTTTATGTAGTATTTTGTATCAATATTCATATGGAAAAAATGGTCTGAAATTCTAATTTGTTTGTTGAGTCATTGTTGTTTGGTCTGGGTATCAATATGAGTATGACTTCATAGAATAGATAGACAGACAGAAAGACAGACAGGCAGGCAGACAGGCAGACAGACACAGTTTTCTAATGCAAACTGCTAATACTCTTTCATTCCTCCATGCTGCAGGCCTTAAACTAGAACCCAGAGTGAACTAGGCAAATGCTCACCAATTGAGCTCAATGCACACACCTGAAACTCCACATACACTCTTCATTGTGTGATGTAGGGGAATAACATTGGAGCCACAAAGTCAGGCAGAAACCATGCTAGTTAACATCACCATTTTAATTAATTAGTTTTATTGAAGTCTTTGTGAAATAGAGTTTTTCCAAGACATTCTCAATTAGGTGTATATGCATAGGTATTGTGCATTTAAAAGCTGAGATCCACAAAGGTCTGAAGAGATGGGCCTCGAATCTGAAACCTGAGTTCCAGCTGAGAGCCATTGATGATATTAATTCTGAAACCAAACATTGGTCTTTTTTTAAAGCAACATGTGCTCTTAAAACATGAGGCATATACATCATGTATGTATGGGTTGCTGGACTTTTGTTTATTTGTTTATTTGTCTGATGAACAAGAAACAAGTTTATTGTGATTAAACCTCGAGCAGGTTTACAGGTTCCAAGCAAAAAGGCCTGCAAGACTGGCAGGCAGACGGAGAGACAGCGTGTGTGTGTGGGGGGGGGGGAGCAAGAAAGAAACAAGGAGTGTGAGGGACATAGAGGTTGTTTCTGTGATTTTTCTGTACCACAGGCTAACCTAAATGTTCATATGTGAACCACCTTAGCTAATAACTTTGAATCATGACATGCCAGGCATCTATGTGTATATTTTGACTCTCTCGGGAGGACATTTGTTGCAGATTTCTTAAATTTCGTTACTTTATTCTACTCAGACAACAATAATGACATCTAAAGAAAGTATCAATGATTTATGTATTCACTAAATATTACAATGAAAAACAAAAAGTTTAAATAAAGATGAAAAATCACCTATTTAAACAATTCTGCCAAGTTGTGTTTCTGTCTGCACAAGGCCTCTCTTCCACAGTTTATCTGACTATTCTCCATGTCAAGTTCAGATTCCAAGATCCCAGTCACTGTACATCTTTTTGTTTCCAACCACCTGAGCAGTGTCTGACGTCACAATCTCTGAGAATCCCAGATATCTAGACATCTGGATTAATGCAGGGTGCACAGAAAGACATTAAAACAACCTTTCTGTCTCTCCCCACACACTTTCTCAGGGCAGGGCCAAACTCACAACATACCTTGTTATACTGAGTATGTTCTGAGGTTTGCTAATATTTATGGAATTACACAATCACAAGTTATAGAGATTCCCAACCTTAATCTTAGCAGGAAGAAGGATGCAGAGGCAAAGAATTGCTGGAACTTAGAGTTCTAAAACAACCCTGGTTTCACAGAAAGACCCAGTCCTGCGACAAACTCAAAACTATGTAATAATTAAGCAAATGAAGGGAAAAACCCACAAGTTCAGTGATACGTTGTTAATCAACAAGTGAAATGTTTGATGGGTGGTGTGGAGGTAGGTATTCATAGAGCTCCCATTCAACCAATGAAGTTGATGGATGTTATATATAGATTTAAAAGGGTGGAGTGGAACCATCTCATCCAATTCCAGTTTGAGGTTGGAGGGTGTGGCTGCAAGAGGGAGGAGTGAGCAGAAAGGTATACAAAGGCCACAGTGGAGCCCGAGAAAGTACTTAGACCCGGAGCCAGAATAGCTGTTTGGTTTGGCTGGGACATGAAGACCTATGTGCAGTGCTCCGAGCTGGTATGCAATTGGTTTTCCTTAGGTCATATGGTCTGTAGTAAAGACCTGTAGACTCCCCGATATGCCAAGACATTTTACTTTGTTTCTTTAGATGAACACAATGAAGATCTTGGTTTTAATTCCAAATGAAATTTTAGCTTCATCTGAAACATCTATGTTAGCCAGTTGTTTTTATTCTTATGGTTGATTTTGGAAAAGGAAGTCTTACTATGTTGTCCAAACTCTCCTAGAAATGGCCATGTGGCTCTGAGTTGGCTAGAAATCAAGATCCTCCTAACTCAGTCCCCTCCACAGTGGTAAGATTACTAGCATGTTCCCTCATATCTTCATTCACACAAATGTTTGCATTCATTTGTATTTCTGAGATCCTGGCTCACACTGTAGACCTGTAGGCCATGTATCTTTGATCTGCTTTAATTTACAGTAGCTAGAATTATACTTGTGAGTTACTCAAATGCCTTGCCTTAGGCTTTGCTTTGCATGTTTTTTCCAGTAACTTTGGTTTTTGGATATGGTCTGCTTTTGGGACCTAGAAACTTGAAAATTGTACCAATCCACTTAGTAGAAATTCAATATTGGTCAACAAGACAAGGGTTTTTTGTTTTGTTTTGTTTTATTGTTTGTTTTATTTTTTGTTGTTTGTTTTGATTTTTCCTTTTTCCTTTTATATTGATTATCTTATTTATTTACATTTCAAATATTCTACGTCTTTTCAAACTTCCCTAGGCAAGCTACCCACCCAACTTCCCTCCCCTTTGCCTCTAAAGGGGTACTCTCCCAGCAACCCACACACTCCTCCCTCACCTCTCTAGCATCACCCTACGCTGAGTCAACAAGCCTCCACAGGACCAAGCACCTCCCCTTCCATTGATGCCAGATAAGGCAATGCTCAGCTGCATATATATCGGGAGCCATAGATCCATCTATGTATACTGTTTGGTTGGTGGTTTAGTTCCTTGGAGCTCTGAGGGATCCAGTTAGTTGATATTGTTGTTCTTCCTATGAGGTTGCAATCTCCTTCAGTTCCTCCTGTTCTTCCCTATCTCTTCCCTTGGGGTCCCCAGCCTCAGTCCAATAGTTACCTGTGAGTGTCTGTAATTGTCTTAGACAGGTGTTGGCAGAGCCTCTCAGAGGACAGCCATACCAGGCTCCTATATCTAAGTACATCTTGGCATCAACAATAGTGTTGGGGTTTGATGTCTGCTGATGGGATGGAACCAAAGGTTGGCAGTCTCTGGATGGCCTCTCCTTCACCCTGTACTAAAATTTTTGTCCCTATTTTTTCTTTAGACAGGAATAATTCTAGGTTAAAAATGTTGAGATAGGTGAGTGACCCCTTCTCTCAACTGAGAGGCATGCCTATTCAGTGGTGGTGGTCTATTCAGGTACTTTCGCCCCTCTATTGCATATTTTAGCTAGTGTCAACCCCATTGGGTCCTGGGAAATCTCTCCCATTTTTGTGTCTTTCTTTTGTCATTTCTTTTTATTTTAACAGAAGAGTCACACATAAAATATTTGGCCAGAAAAGTATATAACCATTTGAGTAAAAGAACGGCTCCCCTGATACCACTGAGGGCGTCTGTCTTTTCACACCAGTTTAGGATGAAGTAAATTTATGTTTCTACCATTGCCAGAGCAGTAAGTCAGAAGAATAGTGGTTGATTTGATGGTGAGGAAGTTTTATAAACTTTGTCTTGAAGGTATAATCTTTTCTGACTTGTTCCCAGGAGCCTTCTGACTGGAGACCTTAGAGGATGAGTGTTCGGAGCCCACCCACACTCCAGAAGCTGGCAATTCAGACTCTGCTGAGAGACGAGGCTTTGCCATGGGCTCTTCCCAGCACTGGTGAAGGAGGCCTGCACTGGCAGATACACAATGCTCCTGAAGGCAATAGTGGCAGCATAGCCTTTCCCCTGTCTGCCTATGGGGGCATTGATGAAGACACCTAATCTGGAAACTTTGCCTAAAGGGAAGAAGACAACATAGGAGAAAGTAAGCAGGCTTCCCACTCTGGCTTTGAACTCTGATCGTTTTGTCATGTCTCCATGAGATTACTAAGGAGCACGTCTATAGCCAGTCTTTATGCCACATGTCCTATGGACTCCCAAGCTTTATGGAGTACCCATAATGCATATAAAGATGTACAATTATATGTAGGTCCCTCTACTACATAAAGCATTTACTTTACAAAAGAATTGTATTTTAAGGCTTTGGTTTTAAAAAAATAGAAAAAAAAAATCACCTTCAGTCTAGTCATTATACCCCCTGTCTATATAGTAAACTATCAATAAAATAATCTTTTTTTGAATGGTTTCTGTATTTATTGAATTATCACTGTACTTATTAAATACATAAAACATAGGTTTGTTTAAATATCATTGTTATTGTCTGAATCGAATAACATATCTAAATTTAAGGACTCTGCAACAAATGCTGTCTGGAAAGAAACCAGAATAAACTCAGTGATACTAAAAATGTCATTTACAATCTTGGGAAGGTTGTTGAAGGTATTGGGTAAGGTGGGACACTTATGGACATCTAGGCTGGCCTAAGGTACAGTGGAAGATAAAAACAATCAAACCTCTCTCAGGCTACTTCTTTCTGTCTTTCCCCACAACCTCTCTGTACATCCAGTTCCCTAACCTTGTTCCTTGGGACCACTGAACTCACCTGAGAGTTGCTCACAATAAACATGCTTTTATTTTTTTTTTAAAGATTTAGTTATTTAATATATGTGAGTACAACATGGCTCACTTCAGACACACCAGAAGAGGACATCAGATCCCACTACAGATGGTTGTGAGTCACCATGTAGTTGCTGGGAATTGAACTCAGGACCTTTGGAAGAGCAGTCAGTGCTCTTAACCACTGAGCTGTCTTTCCAGCCCAATGCTTTCATATTCTTAAATCAAACAATCCATAGATTGGAAGAGATTGCTCACAGATTAAGAGAACATGCTGCTTTTGCAGAGGACCAAAATTTGATTTCAGAGTTAATAATCATTGGCTTTCAAATGGAGCTCAGGCTTCAGGTGATAGGGCCCTCTTTTCTGGACTGTGTGGATCCTGGCTTTCATAGGAACAAATCTACACAATACACATACAGATCTAGCTGAAGAAGACTTTAAATAAAACGGACTCAATTTCACAAAGGAATAAAATATGGCCCAATAATGGAAAATGGGGATGTTGATCAGTAGCACATGCATGGCTCTGTGAAGAGAGCACGTGGGGTTTCAGGTGTGTCCACTGAGCTCAGTTGGTGAGCAATGGCCTAGTTTGCTCTGAGCTTCAGAGTCTGAGCTCCTGCACCGTGGGTGAGTGAGAGAAAAAACTAGGAGTTTGTCAGTGTACTACATTTATTTCTGTATGCATTTGATGTATATTCCTGTTCCATTTTTCGTATGCTTGCATGAGTGAATGAAAGCATCGGAACCCTGTATGGTTATGAGCTGCCAGGTGCTTGCCTAGAATTGAACTCAGGTTGTCTGAAAAAGAAGCCAGGACTCTTAATTATCGAGCCATCATCCCTCCAGGTCCATGTTTGACTGCAAAAAGCACTTGTGCAAATAGAATCACAAGGAATCGGGTGTCTTTTTTTTTTTTTTTTTTTTTTTTTTTTTGCATAAAAACTTACCGGTGTGGCATGACTTTAATTCATTACATTTTAAATGTTTTCTATGTGTGTATGTGTTGATGGTTTGCTTGGTTGGTTTGTTCTTTCTTTCTTTCTTCCTTCCTTCCTTCCTTCCTTCCTTCCTTTCTTTCTTTCTTTCTTTCTTTCTTTCTTTCTTTCTTTCTTTCTTTCAGATAGTTACTACCTAGATCTGCCAAAACAATTCCAATGTCCTGACACTCCAAGAAAGGTCTGGATTTAGTTCATAAAGTGCTTACCTATCTGTGAATACCATTAAACAGGATGTGATAATATGTAACAGTTATCTCAACACACTACAGGTTGGGACTTAAGAGCAGAAATTCAATACCGTTCTATTTACTTGGAATACTTAATATGAATATGAAAATTCAAGAAACTTCCTCTTGACATGGAACTAGAATCTCTCAGCACTTTTCTTCTGTTCTCTCTGAACTTTATCTAATCCCTGATCAGGAATGCAAGAAAAGCTGTGAAACATAAGTAAAAAAAATTAAAATAATAAAAACCTGAACAAGTTTTATGGTATAAACTTTAAGCATGTATTGATATGAGAAGAGAAGGAGAAAATGTGCAGAGAAAGGGAGATAAAAAACTAAAATAAATATACCCTAATCTATTTATATCTATAGGAAAGTGTCTGACTGAAACTACATTGGTTGTATAATTTACAGATGCTAATTATGTTATAAGTACACACTAGCTGTGGCCACCAAGCTTCACAACAATCCACACAACTTTATCTCATAGCAAAAAAAAAAAAAAAAAAAGTATATTTAATGATTTTTTTAGTGTACGTATAAGTGGCCCATGAAAACATACGTTGCTAATGTGTTTCAGAAAGAACTTGTTTCTATTCAGTGTGCAGTAGACATAGTTTAAATGTTAAAAATATCTGTCTCCCTATCTGTCATTTCTTTTTATTTTCATTAATTCATTTATTTATTCACTATACCACCTGATCACATCCTGTCTTTCTTTTCCTCCCAGTCCTATGCTTGGACCCTTTTCCCTCATTTTCTGCTCCCATTTCCCCAGAGAAGGAGAGGCACCCATTCCCCACTGCCACAAGTTACCAAACCACCCTGGCATACCACATTGCATCAGGACTAAATGGATCCTCTTTCACTGAGTGTGGAGAGCCGCGATAACATTTGCCACCACTAGATGGCGCTGACTTCTGTTGCGGCAGCCTGGCTCCTCCCTGTAAACAAACTGGGCGCATGCGCATAGAGTGGTGCGCGCCAAGTCACCGCCCATCCGGGGCAGAAGGATCCTGGTGTCCGCGTGCGTTCTTGCTGGCGAGACGGTAGCGCGGGACAACTGAGGCCAGACAAGGCAGCCCAGATAGGGAAAAAGGTTCCAAAGGAAGACAACGAAGTTTAATAAGAGACAACTCCCATTCTTATTTTTAGGAGACCCACAGTAAGACCAAGTTTCACATCTGCTCCACGTCTAGACCATGCATGTTCTTTGGTTGGTGGTTCAGTCTTTGTGAACCCCAGTGGTTCCAGGTGACTTGGTTCTGTAGGTCTCCTCCTGGTATACTTGACCCCATCTGGCTCCTTCTATTCTTCCTCTGACTATTCCACAACACGTCCTGAATCCTGCCTAATGCTTTGCTATGGGTATTTATCTGTGCCAGCCACTGGAAATCCTGACTGGCTACAGGAGGTGGCCACTTCTGTCTTCTTATCCCCATCTACTTCGGTCTCAGCCAAGGTAATTCCCATGTCACCCCAGGAGCCAGCACCATCCCAGGTCTCTGGATTGTCCTCCACATTGATTATTCTTCCCTTTCCCAGTCTTCTCACCCCCACCACCACTCCCACCATACCTGATCTCCAAAACTGTTTCTGTCCCCATACCCTCTCCCATCTAGTTCCCTGTAATGAACCCCTACTGATATACATTCTATTTTCCCTTCTGCGTGAGATTCAATCATATTACCCTGGGCCCTATTGTTCCTTAACTTCTTTGGGTATTTGGATTGTAGCTTGGTTACCCTGTACTCTGACTGATAACCACTTATCAGTGAGTAAAAACCATGCAAGTCTTTCTAAGTCTGGGTCACCTCACTCAGAATGGATATTTTCTAGTTTCACCCATTTGCCCAAAAATTACATAATATTCATTATTTTTTAACAGATACTTAGTATTCTGTGGCATAAATGTACAAGATTTTTCTTGTCAATTCTAAAGTTGAGGGACAGTTTCTGGTTAATGAATAAGGGTGCTATGAACGTAGTTGAGCACATGTCCTTGTGCTATGGGGGGAGCATCTTTTGAGTGTATGCCCAGGAGTGGTATACCCGGATCTTGAGGTAGAATTTTTGTGAGAAATACCCAGATAGATTTTCAAATTTGTTTGAAAGGTTGGCACACTTACCAGAAATGCAGGATGCTCTCCCTTGCTCCATATCCTTACTAGCATGTGCTGTTAATTGAGATTTTGTTCTTAACCATGAGGATGTGTCTAGGATGTAATATTAGTGTCCTTTCAATTTGCATGTGCCTAGGAATTTTAAATATGTTTAAGTGCTTCTTGGTCATTAGAATTTCCTTTGTTGAAAATTCTCTTTGACCTCTGCACAATTTTTTAAGTGGGATATTTGGTTGGTTGATGTCTAGTCTCTTGAGGTATTTATATTGTTTGGATATTAGCTCTCTGTTGAATGTACAGTTGGTGAAGACCGTTTTCTATTTTTTTAGGCTGCTGCTTTCACCTACTGGTGCTGTATCTTGCCTTACTGAAGATTTTTAGTTTCTTGAGGTCCCATTTATTAATTGTTGGTCCTAGCACCTGAACTATGGGTGGTCTGTTCAGGAAGTAGTTACTTTTACAGTGTAACTCGCTGAGATTGAACCACCAACCAGAGAGCACGCATAAGAAGAGACCCAGGTCCCTTACACATATATAACAGATGTACAGCTTGGCCTTCATGTGAGACCTGGAACAGCAGGAACAAGGGTTGTCTGTGGCTTTTGTTTGCCTTTGGATCTCTTTCCCCTGACTGGGCTGCTTTGTCTACCCTCAGTAGAGAAGGGTGCATCTGATAAACTAAGGCATATCCATGGGAGGCCTCTCTTATTCTGGGGGGAAAAGGGGACATGAAGGAAGGGTAAGTAAGAGGAAGAAGAAGCTGTGATCTGGATATAAATGTCCTAAATTAATTCAGACAAACTAATGAGTCAATGCAAACATACCAAGGCCTCTTTTCCTCCTATTGTGTTACCATGTACAACCTTGATATGGAGAGATCTGCCCGGTCTTATAGCGTCTTCATTTGTCCTGTCTGGCTGTCTTCTCTGGGGGCGAGCGTGTGTCTCTGGGGAGGAGCGTGTGTCTCTGGGGAGGAGTGTGTGGGGGGAGCTAGTAGGAGTGGATACTGAACATTCGCACTATTACAGTTTGTTTGGTTCTAAACTTTTATCACTGTGTCTTGTTTTTTTTTTTTTTTTTTAAATTCTTCTTGAAGTAAGAAAATACTTAATTTTGTTTTTACAGGAGCCCACGTTTGAGAGACTGTGTAAGCAGCTTCCTCCAAGCACCCTTACTCCACAGTCTAAGTGAGGGAGCACCACACATGGCCTTTTTATCTCATGACACTAGGATCAGGTAGTCTGCGTTACCTCTGTGCCCTACACCCAAGAGTCACCATAAGCTTCACCCTAAAGAGGAAGTTGCTGTTTCTGTGAACTTGGGACCGTTGAGCAAGTGTGAGGAAGAGAGACTGGCCTTTCTCATCAACGGTTGCCTTACTCACCAAGCTATACTGCTAGAAAAGGCAGAAAAGGAAAAGATGAAAACGGGTGGAGTAAAATCACTCTGAGGCCCAGGTGAGTCGAACAACCTTGAAGACACATGAGAACACTGTAGCACACTTCCTATTGCCAGAAAGATCAGTACAAGCCCGGCTTTTGTTAGCTTCATTTCTAAAGAATGTACATCTACTTACATTTTAAAATACAAACTAATCGTGCTGGGGGCGGGGGGGGGGGGAATGTCATGGAGGGAACCCAAGCACCACAAGCACCACTTTTTCTGTGTGTCAGTGCTGCCCTCTGCTGGCCAAGAGGTTGACCACAGTCACAGGAGTGCTTTAGAACCTTAGGCCTTAAGGAAACTAAGACCTACACTCCCAACCAATAAGGATCATTCTTCAAAATAGGATGTATTTTCTGAGACAAAAAGATCACAATCCGTTCATTGCTATGTTCTATGGACTTGAGTAGATCTTATGGACCAACTTAATTATCTTCCTTATGGTTTCTATTGCTGCAATGCAAACTCATGACCAAAGCAAGTATTTTGTTGGGAAAGAGTGACCTCCATGAATCTGCTGACACTTTACCTGTTTCACCCTCAGCAGGGGAAAACTTCAGGTGCTGGACCTGAGGAATATGTACCATGCCTTCTGGAACACACGGGATGATGGAGATGACATAAGCTGTCCTTCAGAGACCTTGAATGAGAACCAAGGAGTGAAGGTCCATCCCAGATATGTGTTTAGCAGGCAGCTGAAGGTGGTAGCTGAGCTGTGCCTCAGGTTCCACCTCGATGAAGCACAGGCATGCTTCTTGAAGTGGGTTCAAGAGAGAAAGGGCTCATTACATTTTTGGTGTATAAGATGAAGATCTGAGCTATGCCCTGGACTTTATCAGAGAGTTCTTGAATATTTCATCCAGAGCACTTCGAGGAATTGGAACTGAACACCGAGTGGAATGTCTTCAAGCTGGCCTGTTTTGCTCCCTGTCTTGGGCAGATGAAAAATCTTCGAAAACTCCTTCTGTCACCCCTCTACATGAAAGTCTTCAAGATTGCCGTTAGGACAGGAAACAGAGAAGACAAGTGTGTCAAGGTGTTCATTGCTCTCTTCTCTAAATTCAGTTGTCTCCAGCATGTCTCCATGAGTGGTGGCCAAGTTCTCACTGACCACTTGAATCAGGTCTTCAGGTCAAGGTCAGCAGATCAACCTGGATTCGAATTGAGTAAGCTGATTCCAAAAGGGAGCATTTTAAACATTATCTTTGCTGATTTGGTCGCCTGGTAAACCCCACCCCATGCTCCCCTGAAGACCCTTTCCATCACTTACTACTAAATTTCACAGTCAAACTTGGATTCCTTCTTCTACTCTCAGAGCCTGTTTCAGCTAAAATATCTGGAGATGTAAGGTGTGGTCTTAGTGGCTTTGGATATTATGCCTCTGGGAGGTCTTCTAGAGAAAGTGGCAGACACTCTTGAGACTGGATTTGCAGGGATGTAGGATGAAAGACTTCCAGCTCAATGCCCTCCTACCTGCCCCCAGACAATGCTCTCGGCTCAACAAGGTCAACTTCTACAACGATGACATCTCCCATTTTGAAGAACCCTTTGCAGCACATGAACAACGACAAGAACAAACGCAAACAAGCAAGATTGATGCGGAACAGCACTCTGACGCTCTGGAGAAAGATTTGCCCAACTCTGCCTGAAGCTTATGGATACCCTCTGGGCAAAAGGTAGCCCAAGAGCATCTCTTTCACTACAGATATGTGCCACAAGTGTGGAAAGCACTGTCTCTTTTGCTGGCAGTAAACATACATACAAGAAGTCCGGATGTGAATAAATGACAGATTTGTGATACATCTGTTATCCAGAGTGCTCAGAGACTGTGACGTCAGACACTGCTCAGATGGTTGGAAACAAAGGAATGTATACTGACTGGGATCTTGGTGACTGAGCTTGACATGGGGAACATTCAGGTGGACTGTGGAAACAGGGACTTAGCAGAGCCAGGGACAACTTTGCAGTTTTGAATGACTTCTGCCAGGACAGTTTGACTAGATGTTTTCTTATGAACTTGTAAACAAACCCTTTGTTCTTCACTAAGAGATTTAATGAGTGAATACAACATGTGTTGTTTCTTTAGATACCAGTACTGCTGCTTCACTGGAAAAAATGTATCTAATTTAAAGGATTTTGCCACAAATGCCCTCTGGAGAGAATCAAATAGTAGACATTGATGCCAAGCATGTCAGGATACAAAATCTAGGGCAAGTGGGTAAACTTATCAGCTAAGGTGGTTCACATATAAACATCTAGTTGGCTTGTGATACAGATTAAGTAATAAAAACAACTTCTATGTCTCTCATTTTTTTTTCTCCTTCGCATATAGTATCTCCCTGTTGACCTGTCAACTTTTCAGGCCTTGTTGCTTGGACCTGTGAACCTGCTTGAGGTTTGCTTACACTAAACTCATTTCATGCTCTTCAGACAAACAAACAACCCATAGATGAAGGACGATGATTCATGTCCTAAGAGCATATACTGCTTTAAAAAGAGGACCTAAGTTTGGTTTCAGAATTATGATCAACATGATCAACAGATGGCTCTCATCTGTAATTTACGCTTCATGTGGTAGGGCCATTATTTCTTCCAGCCTCTGTGGATCTGAGGTTTTACATGCAAAATATACACAACACCTATCTGTATACACCCAACTGAGAAAGTCTTGGAAAAAATCCTCCATTTCACAAAGTCTTCAACAAGTGAACTAAGTAATTAAAATGGAGATGTTCAGTAGCTCTCGGTGCTTTACTGAGTGGCTCCAATATTATTCCCCTGCACTACACAATAAAGAGAGTATGTGGAGTTTCTTGGGTAATCTGAGATTTTGGGCTAATATCCACTTATCAATGAGTGCATACCATGGGTGAATTTTTGTGATTGGGTTATCTCACTCGGGATAATAGCTTCTAGTTCCAACCATTTGCCCAAAAATTTCATGAAGTCATTGTTTTTAACAGCCGAGTAGTACTCCACTGCATACAGGTACCACATTATCTGAATCCATTCCTCTGTTGAAGGACATCCGGGTTCTTTCCAGCTCCTGGCTATTATAAATAAGGCTACTATGAACATAGCGGAGTATGTATCGAGTACAAGTGGATCAAAGATCTCCACATAAAACCAGGTACACCGAAGCTATTAGAAGAGAAAGTGGGGAAAAGCTTAGAACACATAGGCACAGGGGAAAATTTCTTGAACTGAACACCAATGGCTTATGCTCTAAGATCAAGAATCCACAAATGGGACCTTCTGAAATTGCAAAGTTTCAGTAAGGCTAAGGAACTGTCAAGAAGACAATAAGGCAGCCAACAGATTGGGAAATGATCTTTACCAATCCTACATCTGATAGAGGGCTAGTATCCAATATATACAAATAACTTAAGAAATTATACTCTAGAGAATCAAATAATCCTATTAAAAATGGGGTACAGAGCTAAACAAAGAATTCTCAACTGAGAAATATGGAATGGCAGAGAAGCACCTAAAGAAATGCTCAACATCCCTAGTCATCAGGGAAATGCAAATTAAAACAACTCTGAGATTCTACCTCACACCAGTCAGAATGGCTAAGATCCAAAACTCAGATGACAGCTGATGCTGGCAAGGATGTGGAGGAAGAAGAACACTCCTCCACTGTTGGTGGGGTTGTAAGCTGGTACAGCCACTCTGGAAATCAAGAACATAGTACTACCTGAAGACCCAGCTATTCCACTCCTGGGCATATATTCCAAAGATGCTCCAACATTTAACAAGGACACATGGTCCACCAGGTTGATAACAGCCTTATTTATAATATCCAGAAGCTGGAAAGAACCCAGATGTCCTTCAACAGAGGAATGGATATAGAAAGTGTGGTACATTTACACAATGGAGTACTACTCAGCTATTAGAAACAATGACTTCATGAAATTTCTAGGCAAATGGATGGAACTAGAGGCTATCATCCTGAGTGAGGTAACCCAGGCACAAAAGAACAGACATAATATGCACTCACTGATAATTGGATACTGGCCCCAGAAAGCTCTGAATACCCAAGAAACAATTCACAGACATTATGAAGCTCAGAAAGAAGGCCAAAATGGGGATGCCTTAGTTCTTCTTAGAAGGGAGAACAAAACAATCATGGGAGGAAATACAAGGTCAAATTGAGGAACAGAAATTGGAGAAAAGGTCATTCAGAGGCTGCCTCACCCGGGGATCCACCCCATATGCAGCCACCAAACCCAAGCACTATTGCTGATGCCAAGAAGTACTTACTGGTAGTAACCAGATAAAGATGCCTCCTCAGGAGCTCTTTCAGAGTCATACAGATACAGTTGAGCATGTTTGCAGCTAATTATTGGACTGAACACGGGGACCCCAATGAGGGTAGTAAAGAAAGGACTGAAGGAGCTGAAAGGGGTTGCAACCTCATGGGAAGAACAACATTATCAATCAACCAAACCTTCAAAAACTCCCACGGACTAAAACACCAACCATTTAGCACACATTGAGAGACCTATGGCTACAGTTGCATATGTAGGTGAAGATAGCAGTGTCTGGCATCAATGTGAGAAGAGGCCTTTGGTCCAGGGAGGGCACATTTTTCCAATGTAAGGGAAATGCCAAGGCAATGGGGTGGAGAGTGTGATTGGGAGCAAGTGCACCTTCATGAAAACAAGTGAAGGGGGAGGGGGGATGGGAGCAGGGTGGGGGAAGAGGATAACATTTCAAATGTAAATACATAGAGTATCTAATAAAAAATAGGTTTACCCTCCAGATATTTTTTAAATTTAAAAGCAATAGAAATAAATTGGAGATTCATGCATAGTAATGAAAATCTGCTTTTTAGCATATAACCAAATGTGAAATTCAGACCCTCAGATTTTACTTTGGTTCAGAACATTAATGTATCATTTTCTTTTATGTATTAATTTACAAGACAACCATAATGTAAAATTGATTTGCAAGTGAAACTACACAGGCATAGAGGGCAGGAGGTTCAGACCAAAAACAAAAACAAAAAACCATATACCACACAAAAGTTTCCTGTTAAACAAAAGAATAGACTAGAGGGTAAGTTGTCCCCAGGCTAAAATCAATTCTTTCACATTCATAAAAATTCCTTTCAGAGCTGAGTCACAACTACCTAGGACAAAAATAAAGTCTGGTTGGGAATCTAGAATTTTCTAGGTTTTTCACATAAGAGAAAAATTGACTTCCAAAAGAAACTGCTAATGTAGCTTGTCTTGTCCAGAAAGAACTAAAGAAAAATCTTAAATAAATGCTTCTAATACTACTAAGTAGTACACACCTAAACCTGAAATTTCATTTAAATAACACTGTCCATGAGGGAAGAGAGTGATTTGAACAGGAGAAAAGAAAGTCTGAAGACACAGGATACGAGAAAATGCCCCTTAACAAACAATAAAAAGATACGAAAAATATCCAGAAGCCCTCTTGAATGTGAGAGAGTAGAGTCCTCGTTTTAAGATGCTTTTCTCTGTATATTTCAACTTACACTAAACAGTAGTTTTCTAATTTCCCTACACCTATGATAACAGAGTCCAGCCAATTTGAATAAAGGAAATATAGATTTGACTGAGAAAACTCACAAATACTTTCCAAAGAATACATTGTTATCAATTCACACACACACACACACACACACACACACACACACACACACACACACGTCAGTTTTTTTAAGAATACAGACCTTTGAGATCTGTTATATTTCTTACATCCGGTGTGATAAAGAGGAAGTCAGTACCAGCATGCCTTCCAGAGATCTGATGTCTGGGTGCACTCAATACTGACACCGTCTCAAGGCAAAAAAGAACACTCAAACCCAAACTAATTCTTCTCATGAAAAACAGATTTAGTTAATTTTAGAAATCACATTTAGAAAGAATGGTATCTTAACATAATGTATAATATATTATGAACTGTATGCTACCTTTTTTTTCTTTTTTTAAAAAAATTATTTCTTTTAAAAAGTTTTTAATTGGGTAATTCCTTTTTTATTGAATATTCTCTGTATTTACATTTCAGATGTTATCCGCTTCTCCCTAACTCCATCCCCCCTCCCCCTCCTATTGCCTCCATGAAGATGCTCCCTCTCCCAACCACCCTCTCCCAACTCAGCACCTTGGTGTTACCCTACACTGGGAAAATGACAATAAAGACTTGGGAAATAAGTTCGTATTGCATTATACTTGTCCAATCTAGACATATGACTTATAATTAAAATATTAGATTGTGTGTCTTTTAAATGGGCTACCAGGGTTGGAAATTTTAGCAACAAATTGACGAACTTACGTCTGGCTCAGAACTGAACTAATCAGAGATGAAAATCCACCCCTATCCACCCAATACAAACAACTAGGGCTTCACTCTAAAGCTGCAGGAGGGTGGAAGCTAAACATGTAATGAATCTAAGGGGTCTACAGAGAGCTAACTGAGAGGCTTCCTTCCCCAAGCAAACCTAAGCAACCAGAGGTAGCATCCCCACCCTGAGCTGGGACAAAAGGTGGCACCAGTGTCACAACATAGTTGGGGTTCCCTGAGCCTGAGAGAAAAACCAAGGACCCAAAGTCAAGGCTGCCTGAGAAGGACCCTTCACAACTAAAGTTCAGCAACTGAAAGAACAGCAGCTACTTTTCCAAAGCTTTCTCACAGGTATAACGAAACAGTCTAAGCATCTCAGCCCCAAGCCACCTTTCCCTGCTCGATTTCCAATTTCTGATATCCCCGCTTCTGAACAGGACACAGGACAGCCAAACCAGCTCTCCCAACTGCTTACACTTTGCTGCAGGCTATAGCCCAGACAAAAGCCCCAGAGGGTTCAAAGCTGACTTTGCAGTCAGCCCCTCCCTACTAATAAAAGACTTGGAAAGGACCTAAGTTGTGCGCTAAACTGAACAGAGAGAAACCAAGATATGAGAAACTCCAGACCAAATAGTAAGAATTAAAATAGTAATTACTGCAATCTTTTTCACCTTCACTTCCTCCCATGTGAGTAAAGGGCTACAGAGAATTGAGTCTCTTAACTAGTGATTATAAAATCAGTGATTTTGTTTTTGTTTTTACCATTCTTTGCGTCTCAGAGAATATATGACCAAAGCCTCAAAAATTAAATTTGCCAAGGTACGTTGAAGAAAAATTTGCATTTTCTACATTTTCAGCTTGCTTCCTCCAACAGCGCCGCCTCACGGTAGGTGGAGCTTCTGTATGGAGAGAAAAAAAAGTCAATTTTATAGCATAATGTATTCTTCATTGGCATTTTATCAAGAGAAAAGGAAATTTGAAAACTCAAATGTCCAGTTAATGCAGGACAAAGGTATAATGCCAAGTAAACTTTTTCAAATGCATCATTTTCAGGTTGCTTTATCAGTGCAATCTGTCCTGAGAACATCCTCCCTACAGGTTAAGCCTCACATTTAAATACTTTTCAACTTTCAACTGGGTAAGAGGGGTGGATGGAGAAAGAATCTATGCCCTCCTAAATAACAACACTTAACACTCTTTTTGCATTAAACATCAATAAATCCAACTGTCACATACTTACTTGTTACCACTAATTAATTAAACAATCTACTAAAATATTCCCATCATCATCTGACCTGAAATGGCTCTTAAACTGAGTCATACTAGCCACTCAAGAAAACACATACAGTATAACATCTGCTGTACAAAATGCACCCCCCAAGAAGTTCATTAAAAGAACACATCATAAGGGACTGATTAGCGTGATAACAATTTAGTACAGGAGGCTGAATTAAAACACAGCAAGGGAGTATTACTGCAGACCCATGCCGAGATGTGCTCTTGAACAGTTACCACATGCGAGAAATCAGGTATAAGGAGGTTTAGTGTAAGAAGGGCCTGGAGTCTGGGTAGAGGCAGGCAGACAAGAGGAGAGCCCTGAAGGCAGAGAAGGGAAGAGGGGGGCAGAGGACAGAAAGCACTGGCGTTCTTTAGGCAACACCTAACTGTACCATGCATGCCAAGATTACCAGATGCTGGCATATCTCAAGCTTCAGGCTTGGGGACTAACTAGCAAGCTAGGTAAGTCATTGTCACATCAAAAGAGGTACAAAGTCAAATTCTTCTACCTACAGGTTAGGCTATCACTGAATTATCTTTCATAAATTAATAAAATAGTTACAGTGCTTTCTGTAATTATATAAGTTTATATTGAATATTATGATATGAAGCCTTATATACACTATCAAAGTTAAATTAGCTATGGTAAGATATATGAGAATCTTTAACACTTAGACAATTTTTTTTTTGTATTTTTAAAATCTTTACTATGTTTTATATTTGGGGTTTTCTTTCATTAGGAAAAAAAGAACAAAGATAAAATAATGACAAACAAAATTGAATTGGACAAAATATGCAACCAAAAGAAAAAGGGAAGCTTAAGTAAGAGTAACAGAAATAAATATACATGCAGAGAACCACATTTACGTGCAGAGAAAAATCTGATAAAGACGAAATATCAGAAAAAAATTAAGTGTGTGTGCATGCGCACACCAGCACTCGCTCACTCAGGCCATCTACCAGAAGACAAATCAACCCCCTCTGAGTTCCTGTTAGGTTGTTTACCTACTTCTATGTTTGGAGCCTGTCTTAAGGGTGGTTGGCATATCTTGGGCAAGCACTTAGACAATTTTTAAAATAACATTCCCCCAAATCTTCAGTTTCTTTCTTTCTCTTTTTTTTTCTTACCGGTGGCACTTCAGGACATGAAATTAATCTTTTCAGTTGTGGGTCCAGAGAAACATGCAGCTTTCTAGTGATTGGGATCGAATACCAAAGTTGAATTTATGAAGGAGTGCGAGAAAGAAGGGCAATGAGAGAGATTTTATTTGAATTATCTCCTGCCTTTCTGGGGGGAAAAACCCTTATGTTTGTAAAGTTAGTTTTGAAAAGATTACTGATTGTTTGCAAACTCTTTTCAAATATCTAAGGTGGAGGAAAGTATTGAACTTCGGGAGACGAGTTACTGTCTTCACGTTTGAGTATTCTAACAATAAAGACTATGACAGTAACAATGGAGTCTCAGATGGGATACCAGAGGCCTCCCTTGCCACCAAGGCTATGCCACCCCCAACTCCGGAAAAGGGCGGGGCCTTGGTCTTCTTGCTCTCAGTGATAGCAGCCCCTGTGCAGAGCCTGGTCACCTGTAGCGTGGGGGCAGGGCGTGCTAGAGGGGCGTGGTGGGGGCGAGAAACGGGGCGGAGCCAGCTTGGAGGCGGGAGGGAGGCTGGAAGCAGCAAGGGAGCGCTGCGTCCTGCTGAATGGCCACCTTCTCCCGCATTCCAACACGGAGTGGCCAGGGCGCCAGAAAGGCCAAAGTTTGGTGTCTTGAGACTGCGCAGTTGGTGAGCGACCCTGAGCCAGCGGGTCTGGGAATGGCGCTGAGCCTGGAGGCCTCGGTCCACCGCGCCTCCCTTGTTCCTCAGGCAGCCCAGTATTGTAACCGTGACCTCGGTTCCCACTCCACCGCAGCATGATCACCCGGCTTTGTCACCTGAACTCCTGTTCACCCTGCTGTGAGCCCACCGCCCTGCCTCGGAGTCCCAGGCTGCGTCTCACCGCCTCAGCTTTTCCTCTCCTCAATCCATCCCTCGCGCACAGGCTTCTCCCTCTGCCTTGCTCTCAGCTCTCAGCTATCCGGTGTCAGTATCCCCAGGCAATGTTTTCCTCACTCCTTTTTCTTTATTACTTATCTGTCCCTTTTATATGCAGGGAACAACCCCCCCCCCCCCCCCCCCCGTCTCAATACCTGTTCTGTTCACACTTGTGTGTGCTGTTAAAATAGCAGTTGGGATAGACTGAGAGGGGCACTTGTCCTGGTTTGGAAGTACTTAATTTCTGTGGCTGGTTTGGAAAGCCCACACCATCTGTACCAAGTTGTTAATTGTTTACAAAACAGCACAAGTGACACACTCTAGGATTTTACTGATTTTCTTGGCCAGGTATAACAGAATTACAGGTATAACAGAACAAAGTCGGACAGGACTTTGCCCAGGGAAATGCCTCTAGAATATGCTTTGTGAAGTTCTAGTGCTACCTGTGCTGGACACTTGGAAGTTCACTAGAAGCTCTCCATGCAGGAATTGAGAGAGTGCACTGAGCTTACTATATAGCCTAGCTATTTGCCATTTCCCCCAAATTACTCTTTTCCTGTTAGGTTAGTATGAACCACTTTGTGAATATGATTGAGGAACTTTACTCCTTTGTATGGTAACTAATACGTATTTGTTCACTTTTTAGAGGAGAATTTACTTCGATAATTAATTTCTATGTTGTCTCAGAAAAGTACAAATTTCCAGAGCTGATGTGTATAAACATATAGCTTCATTACCGTAACCAAAATTGAAAACAAACCTTCTAAATGGGGGCCGGGGCTTAGGGATAGAATTAAGGTTAGGGTTAGGGAAAGTGTTAGCGTTAGGTTGGGGTTGGGGTAAGAGATAGGCTTAGAATTAGGATTAGGAAAAGGGTTACAGTTGAGGTTGGGGTTGGGATTAGGGTTAAGGTTTAGGTTTGAGGTGATGGTTAGGGTTCGAAGTTAGGGTTCAGTGTTAGGGGTTAGAGATTAGAAATTAGGGTTAGGGTCAGGTGAAAGACCCCCGCTTAGCAACAGTAAATGCCATTTCTGTAAGGCTGTGCACACACGGGGCAGGCTAGGTCAGGGTCCCAGGTGGCCAAGCAAGATACCGGTGGGCAGCCAGCTAGCAATAGACAAAGAAAGGGAGACACTCAGACAAGCCCAGCTTTCAGATAAGCTGCAGCCCCCGACTGGAACCAGGAGTTGTGTCCTTGGAGCCATATTTCTGCCACCGTCCCCACACTTAGATGAGCCCAAAGCAATTATCCTCGGAAGCTGCAGCCCAACTAGTACCAGGAGTTGCCTCCTTAAAGCCATATTTCTGCCATAGTTCCCACACTTAGATAAGCCCAAAGCAATTATTCTCGGAAGCCTTAACCCCGGCTGGTATCAGGAGCTGTGTCCTTGGAGCCATATTTTCGGGCTCACTCCCTGGCCTCATTTAAACTAGCCAATTAAAACCCTGTTACTATGCTTCTGCTTCTGTACTTTTCTTCTGCCCCCCAAACCCTATAAAAAAGAAACTGTCCCTTGGTCCGGCGTGCCAGTCTTCTGAAAAGGCTGTCGCCCACGGACATCAGTGACCAATAAAACCCTCTTGTGACTTGCATCCAGTGGTCTCGGCTGATTTTTGGGTCCTGGGGTCTCCTCAGCTAAAGGTCCTCGTAACGAGGGTCTTTCATTTGGAGGTCCCACCGAGATAGGCCCCTGACCTATAGATCTCCGACTCACCACCAGGAGGTAAGCCGGCCGGCACTTCTGTCTATTGTGGAGCACTCCTGTCTATTGTCTGTGTGTTCAGTGTTCAGTGTTTCTCGAATGTGGGGCGCCGCCCTACATGCCATTGCAAGATGGCGCTGGTTTCCGTTAAGGAACAACGGTAAATAACCAGAGCATGCCAGCCTAAAGCCTAGCCACGCCCCTAGACCCGGGTGCTCGCTTCTGACATCACATCGCATGATTTGGCCCTAGCCCATCAGGAGGCGCCACGTCCGAGGCGAGACAAAACCCCTATATAAGGGGAGGGTTTGGTGCACTCAGGGTCTCCGCTTTGTATAGCTTTGGCTCTCCCTCTCAAGAGTTATTAAAGCTTGCTACAGAAGGATCCTGTGTGTGCCGCGTCGTTCTTGCGGGCGAGACGACTTGCGCGGGACATCTGGTGCCGAAACCCGGGAAAATTTTGACCAGACCATCGTCCGCACCTCCGGAGACCCCCGTGGCGGGGTGGATTCAGAATTGTAGCGCAGACTACGCTTCAGAAAGGTATGTCAGATTTTTCTCCTCTCTCTCATTTATTGGGTCTCTCCGGTTCGTTAGTAGGTCTCCCAGAGGCGATAGTTGGACTTGTTCTTGTTCTTTTGCTACGCATGGGTACAAAAGCTATTTGGAAAATGGTAAAAAACTGCCTGGAGGATGAGGCCTGCGAGGAGGTTAAAAGAGAGGGACAGATGGTCCTAGAAACTGTGCAAGATGGCATGTCAGAATCTGAACGTAGTGAGAGGATGGGTGCGCGCGCCAAAACATAAATCCCTAGACATATAAGTGAAAAAGGCCCTCCCGCAGACCCGAAGATAGGGCGGGAGAGAAGACTGGGCCCCAGGCCCGTCTCACCTGATAGAGGGTCCGACTCATGGTGGGAACCTGTTGCCCGGCCTCGTTTTAAGACAGGCCTCATTTTTCCAACACAAGAACTTGCGGCGCTTCGCGTCAGCACCCCTAGAGATTCCTCTGAAGAGGAGGATGAAAGGTTAGATGCAGAAGAGGAAGCAGATCTAGAAGAAGAAGCTGCACGATATGAAGGAGAAAGATATCACCCTGATGAGCGGTGGCACAGGAACCTTGCGACCAACCGGGCGCCGCGTTCAGGGCCTGAACCACGAGCTCAAGTAAAGGCTTCCCCCCGGCCAGCTTCGGTGGCCCCTACGGCCCCGCCGGCTCCGCCGCCCTACGAGACCCGCCCCAAGGCTGTTTCGCGCCTTACAGACAAAGTCCGCCATCAGCTCAGCCTTGCTTTCCCGGTTTTTGAGAGTCCTGACGATGCCAGAGTTTATGCCCCTGTTGAATTTAACCAATTAAAAGAGCTTGCAAAATCAGTAAGGGAATGTGGTCCCAATGCCAATTTCACAATCATGCAGTTGGAGCGACTGGCATTAAATGCCTTAACACCCGCTGATTGGCAAACCATCGCTAAGGCTGCCCTCCCTAGTATGGGTCAGTATATGGAATGGAAGGCATTGTGGCATGAGGCAGCGCAAAGTCAGGCGCGGGCTAATGCTTCCGCGCTTACAGCTGAACAAAGGGATTGGAGCTTTGACCTTCTTACCGGGCAGGGCCGCTTTTCGGCAGATCAGGCAAATTATCCATGGGGAGCCTACGCCCAGGTGTCTGGTACGGCCATCAGGGCGTGGAAGGCCTTAAATAAGAAAGGGGAAGGAGGCAACCAGCTCACAAAAATTCTCCAAGGCCCCCAAGAACCTTTTTCGGACTATGTGGCACGAATGATGGATGCCGCGGGCAAAATTTTTGGAGACCCTGATGCCGTGGGTCCTTTTCTAGAACAGTTAATTTATGAACAAGCCTCCCAAGAATGCAAAAATGCCATAGCCCCTAGAAAAAATAAGGGCCTACAAGATTGGCTTAGAATCTGTAGAGACATTGGCAGCCCTTTGAGTAATACAGGACTTGCTGCCGCCATCCTACAGGCGCAGAGGCGGCCTCCCCCTACTGGGCGAGAACGCACTTGCTTTAATTGCAAAAGGCCTGGACATCTGGCAAGAGACTGTCAAGAGCCAAAGAAAGAACGTAAGGCTCCTACATTGTGCTCCAGATGTCAAAAGGGTTATCATACGGCCAATCAATGTAGATCGGTCAGAGATTTGAGGGGCAACCTCTTACTACCCCTTCAAAACTCAGCCAATGAGGAGCCAAAAAACGGGCCAGTGGGCCCCCGGTTCCGGGGCCCGCAAAAATACGGAACTCCGTTTGTCAAGGCCCAATTTCTATCCAAGGGGAGCCCGCAGCCGGACACTCAAGAATGGACTTGCGTGCCGCCTCCTCAATCTTATTAATGCCTCAGATGGGGGTGTGCCCAGTCCCTGCACAACCACTACACCCCTCTTTGCCCAAAGATACGGTGGGCCTGATTATTGGCCGTGGTGCACTTACTGCCCGCGGACTGATTGTTTACCCAGGAATTATTGATAATCAACATGTCCCTGAGATCCAAATTTTGTGTGCAAGCCCCCAGGGGGTGTTTTCTGTACAAAAGGGGGACCGTATAGCCCAAGTTTTACTGCTCCCCGCCCCCGGAGAACCTATACAAAAGAGTAAAAACCAGATGGGGTCCTCTGGGACAGACTCAGCCTACTTAACATTAACCTTAGGAACTCGCCCACGCCTGACATTAACCATTTGTGGCAAAAGCTTCGAGGGCATTTTAGATACAGGGGCAGACAAGAGCATCATTTCTTCCCATTGGTGGCCAAAAAGATGGCCCCTCACTAAGTCATCTCATTCCCTTCAAGGGCTAGGGTATCAATCCAGTCCAGACATGAGCACTGAAGCCCTGGTCTGGAAAACGGCTGAAGGAGAAACGGGGACATTTACCCCATATGTGTTGCCATTGCCAGTTAACCTCTGGGGTCGAGATGTTATGACTGACTTAGGGCTAACTCTCACAAATGAGTGTTCGCCCCATGTGAGAGACATGATGGAAAAACATGGATATCAAGAGGGATCTGGTTTAGGAAAATATGAACAAGGAGACCCACGCCCCGTTTCTCCACGGACACACACTGATAAAACAGGTCTGGGTTTTTCCTAGGTGCCACTGGGGCAACACGACCCATTCCGTGGAATACAGAGGATCCGGTGTGGGTTCCCCAGTGGCCTCTTACCTCTGAAAAATTAACGGCAGCAATAGACATTGTAGAAAACCAACTTGCTCAGGGAAACATCGAGCCCTCTACTTCCCCGTGGAATACCCCCATATTCGTCATCAGAAAAAGATCTGGAAAATGGCGTCTCCTCCATGATCTGAGGGCCATTAATAAACAAATGTCCCTGCTGGGGCCGTATTATGGATGATTTACCCCATGGCCCGAGAGTGGCGCTCTCTATGGCTCTCTTTACATTGAATTTTCTAAATTTGGATGATGAGGGCCGGAGTGCTGCTGACAGGCACTGCTCCGAGCCAAAAAGGCCAAAAGAAATGGTAAAATGGAAAGATGTCCTATCTAACAAATGGAGAGGCCTGGATCCTATCCTTATAAGATCCAGGGGAGCTGTTTGTGTTTTCCCACAGACTGAAGAAAATCCACTCTGGGTCCCAGAGCGATTAACACGCACAATCACCCAGGAAGATGACTGTCCTCCGGCTTCTGCTGATGACAACGCTGGCGGGAATGTCTGCTCATGAGTATCGATGGGGGATAATGTCAACTTTCCCTTTTCCCATGCCGGTGATGTATAATGCCCAAATTTTCCCTCGGTTCTTTACTACGGATAGAGGACTAGGTTTGCCCTTTTTTCCCTGGGATTCACAGATAGAAAGGGTCATAGACAATAGAACTCATTATCTCCCTGGGAGCTTATGTTTTGTCCTTAATTCAACAACCCCTGGGTGCCTGGGGCTGCATGTTCAGTCTGTGTCTAATATTGTTAATGGTTGGGATAATAAGACCCATTGGGGCCAGATCTTCTATACAGAGCTTACTGGAACCTGGCCCCACTCAAGCTATTCAGAAAACTTAAAGCAGCCAAAGTTAGCCCCGTTTTGCCGAGCAAAAAAAGACATGCGCCATATCTTACCCTGGTCGGGGTGCCAGTCGCGCATGGTGGGCGAGGTCGGCCCATATTTTTCCCTGTCCCCGCTCTTGTCAGATAACACAGGAAATGTGGTTAGCCTTAATGGTAAAGAAAACACAGGAGCCTCTGGTAGCCCATTTGATCTCTGGATCCTTTGTGGTTCTAACGGTAGCTGTTCAGACTTAACCCCGATGGCTATGATTTTGGGAGGTCGGGTGGGAAAAGGGAGTCTGATGTTCCCCAATAGCAGAGATAATAAAGCCAGCATTGGGGCCAGATCTTCTACCCACACAGAAAAGACCTTTTCCCCCACTCCTGTGTGTGTTTGGCCCCCCTTTTTATGGATTTTGAGTAATACATCATTTAATGAAAGCTTTTCTGAGCTTGATTGTAGAATTCACTCCTGTTATTATGCTCTCTGTTGGAATGTTTCTGAGTTTTCCTTTGCCTTGGTGGCTCGTCTGCCAAGGTTTGTCCCCGTCCCTGTAGAAGCCCAGAGCTCTTTGACCCTCTTCAGAGAAAAAAGAGACTTTGGAATTTCAGCCCTGATTGTGGGCATCATTGCTGCCACAGCCGTGGCTGCCTCTGTAACTGCTTCTGCCCTGGCGTTGTCCGGCACAGTACAAGCCGCAGCCACCATTAATGAACTTTCCTCCACTGTAACTACAGCCATGGAGGCTGGGCATTTGGCTTATACCCAAATCCAAGGAGGACTACTGATAGTCAACCAGCGTATAGATCTGGTGCAAGAACAGATAGATGTACTGTGGCAGATTGCTCAACTGGGGTGTGAAAACCGCCTGCCCTGACTGTGTGTGACCTCGGTCCAATATGAAAAATTTACTAAAGCTGCTAATCTTTCTAAGGCTTTGTCTCAGCACATTTTGCAGAACTGGTCGGTGGAGTTTGACCAGACCCTGAGAGAACTTCGCACGGCCATCCTGCAGATTAACTCCACACGCCTTGATTTATCGCTGACCGAAGGATTCGTCCCCTGGATTTCATCTGCGCTGTCCTACTTTAAGGAATGGGTGGGGGCGGGTTTGTTCGGGGTTTTGTTTAGCCTTGGACTTGTGTTTATTTTTTGGTTGCTTTGCAAATTTTACAATCAAACAAAAAGAGATAAGATGATGATGACTCAGGCGCTTGTCGCCCTAGAACAGGGAGCTTCGGCAGGCGTTTGGCTCGCGGCTCTGAAACAGTAGGCAGCCGGTCGCCGGCCTGATAGCTCTTGCACCCTCTGTGTCCTTAGACACACTGCACGAGGATGAGTGTCAGGCTTGAGCAGCCCAAGAGGGTTGTAGAGCAAAGGGCATCGCACAGAGAAGTCGCCCCCGCCTTCTCTGGGAGACAAGCCTTCTTGCAGAGGGTTGCCTGCCCCAGTGTCCCTCCCTCACAAAACGGCAGAGAGACCGGTCAGGGCCCTGTTAGGGTAACGTCAACAACCCTGACGGGGTGCTTGTACATAGTCCTGACCGCACGCAACTAATTGTGCGCCATGATCATTCGAGGAGAATGGCCTCTATCTCCACCCTCCGTTTTTTGGGTGTCCGGCTGGCCTTGTAATAAATAATAAAGGGGGAGATGTGGGGCGCCGCCCTACATGCCATTGCAAGATGGCGCTGGTTTCCGTTAAGGAACAACGGTAAATAACCAGAGCATGCCCGCCTAAAGCCTAGCCACGCCCCTAGACCCGGGTGCTCGCTTCTGACATCACATCGCATGATTTGGCCCTAGCCCATCAGGAGGCGCCACGTCCGAGGCGAGACAAAACCCCTATATAAGGGGAGGGTTTGGTGCACTCAGGGTCTCCGCTTTGTATAGCTTTGGCTCTCCCTCTCAAGAGTTATTAAAGCTTGCTACAGAAGGATCCTGTGTGTGCCGCGTCGTTCTTGCGGGCGAGACGACTTGCGCGGGACACTCGAAATCGGTGTACTTCTCAGATCTGAGTTGCCCTGTATCTGTTGGGCCAGGGAAGGAGCTGATGAGCTCGGACTTCTCCCCCGCAGCCCTGGAAGACATTCCAAGGGTGTCTGGAGCCCGATTTTTTGGTGCTCAGCCTGTATCGGAAGGATATGTGGTCCTGGTAGGGGACGAGGGATCCGGACCCTCTAAGTCCCCGTCTGAGTTTCTGCTTTCGGTTTTCCGCCGAAGCCGCGAAGCGCAGTTTTGTCTTGATTTCGTTGTTACTGTTTGTGTTTGTATTGTCTCTCTGTTGGTGTTCTTCGAAGAAACTATGGGTCAGACAATAACCACACCTTTGAGTCTTACACTAGATCACTGGTCTGAAGTGCGTGACTGCACACACAACATGTCGGTGGATGTGAAAAAGAGAAAGTGGCAAGCACTGTGTGTGGGAGAATGGAATTTAATGGGTGTTGGGTGGCCTAAGGAGAGTACTTTTAACTTGGATATTATTTCCCAGGTCAAGGAGCGAGTCTTTGACAAGGGTCCGCATGGCTATCCTGACCAGGTGCCATATGTTGCTATCTGGGAAAACCTAGTCCTGGAACCCCCTCCCTGGGTGGCTCCCTTTGTATACCACACGGGGCCCTGGTCAGTAACAACAGCTTTGGCTACCGCCCCTGCCCTGACCTCCCCCTCTTCCCCACCCCCCTCTTCCTCTTCTCTCTACCCTGCCCTCACTAAACTCCCTAAACTTCTCACCCCCTCCAAAGAAGTGATTCCCCCAGACCCTAATACCCCCCTTATTGAACTCCTTTCTGAAAAACCCCCTCCCTACGGATCCCAGGTCCCACAAGGAGCAGGGACCGCTGGGCAAGGGGACCAGCCTAGAGAGCCTCCGGCCCCCTCCCCGGTGGCTGGGAGACTCAGGGGAAAATGTGAGCCCCCTGCAGAACCCCCCTCCCACCTGTTGCCCTTGAGGGAAAATCCAACTGGCCAGATCCAGTACTGGCCCTTTTCTGCCTCGGACCTCTACAACTGGAAGCAGCATAACCCTGCTTTCTCCAGCGATCCTGCAGCCCTTACTAACTTAATTGAGTCTGTTCTAGTCACCCACCAGCCCACCTGGGACGATTGCCAACAGTTACTGCAGGCACTCCTGACTTCTGATGAGAGACAAATGGTCTTCTCAGAGGCCCGCAAAAATGTTCCAGGAGATGATGGCGGTCCCACTCAACTACCTAGTGAGGTCGATGCAGCTTTTCCCTTGATCCGACCAGACCAGGACTACCGCACGCCTGCAGGCAGGGGAAGCCTACGTCTTTATCGCCAGTTGCTTATGGCTGGTCTCCGAGGGGCAGGTAAGCGCCCCACTAATTTGGCCCAGGTTAAGCAAGTACTGCAGGGATCAGATGAGCCACCGTCAGTGTTTCTAGAAAGGCTTAAAGAGGCCTACAGGAGATATATACTCCCTATGACCCAGAGGATCCAGGGCAGCAGACTGGCGTGTCAATGTCATTCATTTGGCAATCGGCCCCAGACATTAGAGTAAAGTTGCAGAGACTGGACAATCTGCAGGGATTCTCAGTGCAGGATTTGCTTAAAGAGGCAGAGAGAATCTTTAACAAGAGGGAGACGCCAGAAAAAAAGAGAAGATAGAGCACATAGAGAAAGGGATGAGAGAGACAAGAAGAGAAATAGGGACCTGAGTAAGTTGTTAGTCACTGCCATGCAGAAGACAGAGAGAAAGGGAGATAGGGGAGATGAGAGGAGCCGACCCAAACTAGACAAAGACCAATGTGCCTACTGCAAGGAGAAGGGACATTGGGCCAGAGAATGCCCTAACAAGAAGCCCCGGGAACCCCGGAAGCAGCGACCCCAGACTTCCCTCCTGGCGCTAGATGAAGACTAGGGAGGTCAGGGCCAGGAGCCCCCCCCCCCCCGAGCCCAGGATAACTCTCCAAGTCGGGGAGCAACCTGTCACCTTTCTGGTAGACACCGGAGCCCAGCATTCAGTTCTTACCAAGACCCCAGGCCCATTAAGTCCTCGAACAGCCTGGGTCCAGGGGGCTACCGGCAGTAAGAGCTACCGATGGACTACTGATTGCCAGGTGGAGCTGGACACCGGGCAGGTAACACATTCCTTCTTACATGTTCCTGACTGCCCATATCCCCTGCTGGGGAGAGACCTCCTCACCAAATTACAGGCCCAGATTCACTTTAAAGGGGAAGGGGCGACAATCACTGGACCCAAGGGGAGGCCTCTTCATGTCCTCACCTTAAATCTCGAGGATGAATATCGCCTCCATGAACCTGAAGCCACCAAGGAGAACTCAAATCCTGATCTTCAGGACTGGGTAAGCAAGTACCCCCAAGCTTGGGCTGAGACGGGGGAAATGGGACTTGCTGTATTGCAGCCCCCGTTAGTAATTGGTCTTAAGACGTCAGCCACTCCTGTCTCAATCAAACAGTACCCCATGTCTCATGAGACTCACTTTGGAATTAGACCTCACATAAAGAGACTGTTAGATCAGGGTATCCTAGTGCCCTGCCGGTCTCCCTGGAACACACCCCTTCTACCAGTAAAGAAGCCCGGGACTGGAGATTACCGACCAGTACAAGACTTGAGGGAGGTCAACAAGAGGGTCAAAGATATCCACCCAACAGTCCCCAACCCCTACAATTTGCTTAGCAGACTGCCACCCTCACATCGATGGTACACAGTGTTAGACCTGAAAGATGCCTTTTTCTGCCTCCGATTGAGTCCCCAAAGTCAGCCAATATTTGCCTTTGAGTGGAAAGATCCTGAGCTGGGGATCTCAGGACAGCTAACTTGGACTAGACTTCCCCAAGGGTTCAAAAATAGCCCCACTCTTTTTGATGAGGCCCTACATCGGGACTTGGCTGACTTCTGGGTACAGCACCCATCCCTCATCCTTCTTCAGTATGTCGATGATCTTTTGTTAGCCGCACCCTCCCAGGAAGAGTGTACTCAGGGAACTGAGTCTCTACTGCAAACTTTAGGACAATTAGGCTATCGGGCCTCAGCCAAAAAGGCTCAGATATGTCAAACCCAAGTCACCTACCTTGGGTACCTATTAAAAAATGGACAGAGATGGCTAACACAGGCTCGTAAGCAGACTGTGGCCAGCATCCCCGCCCCCAAGAGCCCTCGACAATTAAGAGAGTTTCTGGGGACGGCGGGGTTTTGTCGCCTCTGGATCCCCAGGTTTGCTGAAATGGCAGCCCCTTTGTATCCACTGACCAAACAAGGAGTGCTCTTCCAGTGGGGAGCTTGAACATCAAGTGGCCTTCGATAACATCAAAAGGGCCTTATTAACCTCCCCAGCGTTAGGGCTCCCAGACCTGACCAAGCCTTTTGAACTATTCGTGGATGAAACCCAGGGCTTTGCAAAAGGAGTCCTTACTCAAAAATTGGGACCCTGGCGACGCCCAGTCGCCTACCTGTCCAAGAAACTAGACCCTGTAGCTTCTGGGTGGCCTCCTTGCCTCCGGATGGTTGCTGCCATAGCAGTGCTCATCAAAGATGCCAGCAAACTAACTTTGGGACAGCCTCTGACAATCTTGGCCCCACAGGCAGTGGAGGCTCTGGTCAAACAGCCGCCCGACCGGTGGCTATCTAATGCCAGGATGACTCATTATCAGGCCCTCCTGCTTAATGCAGACAGGGTGCAGTTCGGGCTGGTTGTAGCCCTAAACCCGGCAACTCTACTCCCCCTCCCTGGAGGAGCAGAGCCCCATGACTGCCAACAGATTCTAGCAGAAGTGCATGGAACCAGACCAGACCTCACGGACCAACCAATGACGAGTGCTGACTTCACGAATGGCAGCAGTTACCTTGTCAACGGAGAACGGAAGGGTGGAGCAGCCATCACCACCTCAGACCAGGTAGTATGGTCAAGTGCCCTCCCAGCAGGGACTTCTGCACAACGCGCCGAACTAATAGCCCTGACCCAGGCACTCCGGATGGCAAAAGGTAAGAGACTCAATGTCTACACCGACAGCCGTTATGCCTTTGCCACGGCCCACATACACGGAGAAATATACCGGAAGAGGGGGCTACTCACGTCAGAAGGCAGAGAGATTAAAAATAAGACTGAGATCTTAGATCTCCTAGAGGCCCTCTATATGCCAAAAAGACTGAGTATTATGCACTGCCCCGGCCATCAAAAAGGCAATGATCCCATAGCAAAGGGAAATTGCCTGGCAGATGCCACAGCTCGGGAGGCAGCCATGGAAACAGTCGCCCTGGCCCTCCAAGGAAGAGCGAACCCTGACGATCCCAGACCTATCCCATGGAAATATCGCCAAGAAGATGTCCACATGCTAGAGAAAATGGGGGCCTCCTATGACCCGTCACTACAACACTGGGTCTATGAGGGGAAGCCTGTAATGCCTGAAAGCTTGACTTTTGAACTCATCTCTCATTTACACAAACTGACCCATCTAAGTCCTAAAAAGATGCGAGAACTGTTAGACTGAGAAGAAGGGGGTCCCTACCTCTTAAACAAGGGAAGAGCCCTCCAACGAGTGGCTGAAGAATGTCAGGCATGTGCTCAAGTCAACCCTGGAAAAGCAAAAATAGGACCTGGAATAAGGCCCCAGGGACACCGACCTGGTGCTCACTGGGAACTGGACTTTACAGAAGTTAAACCTGGAACATATGGATACAGGTATCTGTTAGTTTTTGTAGACACCTTTTCAGGATGGGTAGAGGCCTTCCCAACAAAAACTGAAACTGCCAGGACGGTGGCCTAGAAACTGCTAGAAGAAATCCTGCCCCGGTTTGGGGTACCACAGGTATTGGGTTCTGATAACGGGCCTGCTTTCATCTCCCAGGTAAGTCAGGCGGTGGCTAGGATACTGGGGATTAATTGGAAACTTCATTGTGCTTATAGACCCCAGAGTTCAGGACAGGTAGAACGAATGAATAGAACTATCAAGGAGACCATAACCAAATTATCGCTTGCAACTGGCTCTAAGGATTGGGTTCTCCTCCTACCCTTGGCTCTATATAGAGCCCGAAACACCCCAGGGCCCCACGGGCTGACCCCATTTGAGATTGTCTTTGGGGCACCTACGCCCTTGACCAATATGCTGGGATATAAACTGCCCTCGGGTGCTAACCCCCCTTCTCTGGAAGCTCATTTACAGGCCCTCCAGATTGTGCAGAAAGAGATCTGGAAGCCCCTGGCTGCTGCCTACCAAACCCAGCATGAAGTAGGAGCCCCCTACCTTTTCGAGATTGGAGACTCCGTGTGGGTAGGACGGCATCAGACCAAGAACCTCGAACCCCGCTGGAAGGGACCCTACACTGTACTGCTCACCACACCCACAGCCCTCAAGGTCGATGGAATCGCCACTTGGATCCATGCTTCCCATGTAAAAAAGGCGACTTCTGGTGAAAAAGACACTTCTTCTAATCAGCCATGGTGAGTACACCGGACTTCCAATCCCCTAAAACTCAAACTCTCCCGGGACTGATACTTGTCCTGTGTTTAAGTCAGACAGTTGCTATAGACCCCAAAGATAGCCCCCATCGAGTCTTTGATGTCACTTGGACAGTCTCCAACCTGATGACCGGCCAGGTAGCTAACTCCACCACTGTCCGGGGGGCCCTGGGAGAAGCTTTTCCCACCCTGCATCTAGACCTTTGTGATTTGGTAGACACAGACTGGGACCCCTCACCTCAGGAACCCTTTCCAGGCTATGGGTGTAAACACCATGGAGAGAGAGTAAAAACCCGAGGGCTGGGGATTTACGTATGCCCTGGTCACAAAGCAAAGCCCGAATGCGGGGGTCCAGGGGACGGATACTGTGCTAGTTGGGGGTGTGAAACCACAGGAGATGCCTATTGGAAACCTTCCTCCTCCTGGGACTATATCACACCAAAGAGGGGAACTTTGTGTGGTTTCTCGGGCACCGGCTCTTGGGCATGCAAAGATCCAAATGTCAAGGGAAAACAGATCCCCAAGGATTGTGGCCCTTGTTTTGATTCTTTAACCACTACGGGGGTTCGAGGTGCCACCCCCGGAGGAAAGTGTAACCCAATAATTATAGAGTTTACTGATGCAGGACGAAAGGCTACCTGGAACGGACCAAGGTCATGGGGACTCCGGCTTCACCGTAAGGGAAAAGATCCTGTAACTTTATTCTCCCTCACCAGACAAGTTAACAACCCTGAAACCCGGCCCATAGGCCCAAATTCTGTGTTGCCAGAACAAAGAATGCCATCCCCCAGGGTCCCTCCCCCAGTGACAGCACCACGGGAGCAGACCACCAGACTCCCTTATACCCTCCCAGTCAGTGGGCCCACTTCACCACCAATCACCCCCACCCCTTCCAACAACTCTCCTCCACAACCACTTCCCAGCACAGGAGACAGACTCATCAATCTAGTACAGGGGTGTACTTCACCCTCAACTTTTCAGACCTGAAAAGACACACGAATGTTGGCTATGCCTGGTATCCAGCCCCCCTTATTATGAAGGAGTAGCAGTCTCAGGAAACTATATTAACTCCACCACTACTCCTAAAGCTGCACTTCTATTCCTAGTCATAAGTTAACTTTGTCTGAAGTATCAGGGCATGGGCTTTGTATAGGGACGGTACCCTCTACCCACAAAGCTCTTTGTAACAGTATCCAAGGTGTCTCAGCTGGAAACTATTACCTAGCCGCCCCCCAGGGCACCTACTGGGCATGTAATACAGGACTAACCCCCTGTGTATCTGCTGCGATATTTAACCAAACATCAGAGTTTTGCGTTCAGGTAGAGCTATGGCCCAAGGTAACTTATCACAACCCAGATTATGTCTACGCTTTTTTTGAAGAACGGACCTGGTTCAAAAGAGAGCCAATTACTCTAACCTTAGCTCTCCTACTAGGAGGTATTACTGTTGGGAGAATGGCAGCGGGTATCGGAACTGGCACCGCTGCACTCTTAGAAAACAATCACATGGGGCAATTACAGGCGGCCATGCATAATGATATCAAAGCTCTAGAAGAGTCAGTGACAGCTCTAAAGCAGAGTCTTACTTCCTTGTCAGAAGTAGTCTTGCAGAACAGAAGAAGACTAGATATTCTGTTCCTCAAAGAGGGAGGTTTGTGTGCCGCTCTAAAAAAAGAATGTTGTTTCTATGCAGACAAGACAGGATTAGTCCGAGATAGCATGACCAAACTCAGAGAACGATTAACCCAGAGGCAGAAACTGTTTGAAAACAATCAAGGGTGGTTTGAAAGCTGGTTTTCTAAGTCCCCTTGGTTGACCACCCTACTCTCCTCCCTGATGAGACTCATAGAGATCTTACTCATGATTCTAACATTTGGGCCCTGCATCATCAACAGACTCCTGCAATTTATTAGGGAAAGAATTTCCGTTGTCCAGGCACTGGCCCTGACTGAACAGCACTGCCAAAGATTACAACAGCAGGATACAGAGGTACCCTGATGCAAATAAGTGAAAGATTTCCCTTAATGCAGAAGAGAAAATGGGGGAATGAAAGACCCCCGCTTAGCAACAGTAAATGCCATTTCTGTAAGGCTGTGCACACACGGGGCAGGCTAGGTCAGGGTCCCAGGTGGCCAAGCAAGATACCGGTGGGCAGCCAGCTAGCAATAGACAAAGAAAGGGAGACACTCAGACAAGCCCAGCTTTCAGATAAGCTGCAGCCCCCGACTGGAACCAGGAGTTGTGTCCTTGGAGCCATATTTCTGCCACCGTCCCCACACTTAGATGAGCCCAAAGCAATTATCCTCGGAAGCTGCAGCCCAACTAGTACCAGGAGTTGCCTCCTTAAAGCCATATTTCTGCCATAGTTCCCACACTTAGATAAGCCCAAAGCAATTATTCTCGGAAGCCTTAACCCCGGCTGGTATCAGGAGCTGTGTCCTTGGAGCCATATTTTCGGGCTCACTCCCTGGCCTCATTTAAACTAGCCAATTAAAACCCTGTTACTATGCTTCTGCTTCTGTACTTTTCTTCTGCCCCCCCAAACCCTATAAAAAAGAAACTGTCCCTTGGTCCGGCGCGCCAGTCTTCTGAAAAGGCTGTCACCCACAGATGTCTGTGACCAATAAAACCCTCTTGCGACTTGCATCCAGTGGTCTCGGCTGATTCTTGGATCCTGGGGTCTCCTCAGCTAAAGGTCCTTGTAACGAGGGTCTTTCACAGGGTCATATTCAGGGGTTAGGAGTGAGGGGTCAGGGTCAGCGTTAGTTGGGTTAGGGTTAGTTGGGTTAGGGTCAGGGTCAGAGTATGGATTTAGAAGTTAGGGGCTAGGGGATGGGGTTGGGTTACGGTTGGGGTTAGGGGTAGGATTAGGGTTTTGGGTTGTGGTTTAGGGGTTGGGGTTGGCTTGGGGTTAGGGTTTTGGTTAGGGTTAAAGGTTAGTGTTAGGGGTTAGGTGTTACTGGTTAGGGGTTAGGGTTGGGGTTGGGGTTGGGGTTCGCCATGGGGTTATGGTTAGAGGTTAGGCGTTAGTTCTTAGGCATTAGGGTAAGGGTTAGGGGTTAGGGTTGGAGTTGGTTTTTGGGTTGGGGTTAGGGTTGTGCTTGGGGTTAGGGTTAGGGCTAGGTATAGGGTTATGGGTTGGGTTTGGGGTTTGATTTGTGGTTGTGGTTGGTGTTGAGGTTTGGGTTAGGGTTAAAGGTTAGGAGTTACTGGTTAGGGTTGGGGTTTGGGTTACGGTTAAGTTTTGGGGTTAGGGCTAGGCTTAGCGTTAGGGTTGGGTTTGGGTTTTTGGTTGGAGTTGGGGTTGGTGTTAAGGGCTGGGGTTGGGGCATGGGCTGGGGTTAGAGCTTCGGTCAGGGCTGGGGTTCATGTTGGGGTTGGGGTTAGGGTTGGGGTTAGTATTAGGGTTAACATTAAGTTTAGGGCTAGGATTAGTGGTTAGGGTTGGGATTTGGATGGCATTGGGGTTCGGGTTTGTGTTGGCGTTCAGGTTAGGGGTAGGGTTAGTTTTAGGGTTAGGGGTTAAGGTTAGGTTTAAGGTTAGTGGGATTCCAACTGGTTGTGACAGGGCAACCATTTTGTGTGTGAGTAATTATGTGTGGACTTTTCTTTCTTTAGTACCATCTTTTGTTAAAATTAAACTAGAATTGATATAAACGGATTCAAACCCCCTAAGGATTTGTATTAGTTATTAACTTAATTTGTATTTATATTGTATAGTCCCCAGACTATTAATAAGAGAATAAGAGAAGTTAAGTTACTTAAAACAGTTCTTACTGATTATAACCCGTATGGATCTGAGTTTGGTCACTGCTGGGCTGGTGATGTCACTGTCTATGAGTTTAATAAACATGCTGAGAATGGATTCAACCTAGCTTCAAGTAAAACAAAATAAAACAAAACAAAACAACAATGAGTGTACTTATCTGATAACATTGTTATTGTGTTATTGACCTAACATCTAAATGAAAATAAAGTTTAAAAAACCTTAGAAGCAAGACTCTATTCACGAAAAGATTACCCACTAACGAATCTTGGCACCAGTAATACAAGTTAGCAAATGAGTAATAGCTATAAGGAAAATGTTAGACTTTAAACACATATCAATGGACTAGAACTTAGCTTTTGAAATGTGGAAATGGAAAAGCTGGTAAGAGACGGATTATTTAAGATCAGACAGGTGGAAATGCAGCATCTACTATGAGGTATTAACGAGAGATGCCTCAATAGCTGAGATCTGGAAGTTCACATACTATGATTAGTAGTTTATATATAGTTGTGTCAGAGAAGGATTTTCACATACGCATTTTAACATATCTATGTCTAGGCCCTATTGAATGTCATAAGCTATGTAATTATTTGTGTCTGGCTTCTTTTACTTAGCATCCTGTTTTTAAGAAATAATTATGTTAAAGAAATATTAATACCCTGCAATCTGTATGCTATAGAAACAGCTGTGGTAAAAGTGATCAATAGTCTTACATAACTTAGAAAGTGGTGAGCCCTGGAATTAGGTTAAATACCACCATAGCAAAATAGAACCATGCTCTGATTAGTGGCTTCACACTCTGGAGTATATGGATGGTAAAACATATATATATATATATATAGTATAATTATATAAATATGTACTATATAAATATATAATAAAATGTTGTAATTAAAATATAATATAATGTATACATTTCATTATATATAAAATATATACAATATACATATGCATACATACACAAACACACACATATACATAAGGAATTCAATGGTGTTATTTTATAACAAGGAGCAGTTTCTAGGGCAGACACCACCGTCTAAAAAATCTGCAGTGCTAGGCATAGGTAACCCTTCCTTTAGGCCATATATATGTCTCCCCCCATCTCCCAGAATGGGATATTGCCTTGGGTCTTGGTTACCATTTAAAACTCAATGGTACGGTCCTTTCACGGAAGACATTGTATATGTGAGTTATAGGACATGGAGAAATCAATCTGGTACGAACCTGTAGTCTCTTCCTGCTAGTAGACATATTATTAGATATGGTTTTCAGGCTAATGTGGAAGGAAATAATCAACGGTCTTAACCCTGTGATATACAATGATCATCAGCCTGGCAAGACATCCTACCATGTGAAATTGTGGTGTGAATGGTCTGATAACAAGTAACCACTTTGTTACTGGATAAGACATTTCACAAGGACTCATGGTTGCTACTATTGACTGAACCAAATACCCATGGATGCTTAGAGCACAGGCACTGAGAAAGAGCTTTCTATTTTTATCCTTCCATATGAAAATAGTATTGAACTGTCTCCTAGTTTTCGTTTAGACACAAAGAGTAGTACAACTTTCAGCCATCATCAGAGAAGATTGTGTTTACAGTCGACAGCCATTATTAGAGACCCACAGCACCAGTCTGTAATTCTACACAGAATAGTTGACTGTTGAGTGCTCAGCTCTCCATGACATTTCTATATCTCAACCTAAAATGCATAGCCTTAGAGAACACATTATAAGTAGGAGAAGAAAATATTGTAAGATCCATAGGTAGTGCATATCTATAATAAAACAGTTTCTGTTGTCTACGACAGGGATGTTGCGTACAAGAAAACACAGCAACTATGACTGCATGCACAGAACATGCACAAGATTTTTCCAAGTAGCATATAGGCATTAATGAGGGGGAGACTCATGACTTCCTGTCCTTAGGTGTAGAGCTACTGATCACTGACAGCTGCTGAGGAGAGGAGAGTTAGTTTTCCTCAGGGATGAATAAATGGACCCTATTTTCTTTTTAAGAAACACTTGAATTTGATAAGGAAAAGTGGTAAGGGCAAAATGAAAGATTGAAGGGGAGTAAAGTGTCAATCTGATCAAAATGTATGTGTTCATGATATTTTTTTCACAAGATTAGATGTCAATTTGTTAAAATAAGATGAAAAAGAAAAGAAGAAAAAATTTATAAACTTTCTTTTCTCTCCCACATTAATTATGTACCACATATCTTTTACTTCCCACAACTTTATAATATGGTCACAATCTAATCAAAAGTCAATGCTTGAATTGCTATGAATTACTACTGGGTGATTACATATACAATTAACAAACATTAGCTTCTCTTACTCAGAAGTGAGTTAACAGACTTTGTCGTCCCTTTCCTCTTCTTTCTAAATGTTGGTGAGCATTTTCGTCCCATGCTCAAAATGTAAGATTCCATCAAATCAGGAAGATGATGTGAAATGTTCATTACTATTTATAAAATGAGCATTTTTTCCTGATTATTTCAAAACATTCTAATACACAATTCAAAAACATTACTTTAACTAGTTGATTACATAGGATACATAAATGTTGGAGATACCATTAAAATGTAGCTTTACCTTTAACTTTATTAAGCAATTGAATTAGTCAAAATAATTGCATTATTCACTATAATTAAATCATCTCTTTAGGTTGTGAACTTATGACATCTACATTTTAAATGAGAATTTAAGATCTACTTTTCTTTTATTTTACATATTTTATACAGGACTCAAAATTTATTCCTTGTGAAGATATAAACTATTTGATTTATGCATTTTCCTATAATTTTTCAAGTCATTAATACTACAATTTAACATCTGAAGTAAAATTTTTGTGGAAAATAATTTCATTGTGTTTTAATATAAGTGGATATTCTTTTTTGTTTTGCTTTGTTTTGTTTTGTTTTACTATTTTAAGATTATTTTTATTTTCTTTTTATTGGATATTTTCTGTATTACATTTCAAATATTATTCCCTTTCCCCCTACTCTCCCTCACCCTCCACTTGCATCCATGAAGGTGTTCCCTCTCCCAAGCACCCTCTCCACTTCAGTACCATGGCATTTCCCAACACTGGGAAAACGCTCCTTCACTGGGCCAAAGGCCTCTCCTTCTATTGATGCCAGACAATGCTATCCTCTGCTACCTGTGCACCTGGAGCCATGTGTCTCTCCATGTGTGTATATTGGTTGGTATTTTAGTCTCTGGGAGTTCTGGAAGGTTTGGTTAGTTGATAATGTAGTTCTTGCCATGGGGTTGTAAACTCTTTCAGCTCCTTCAGTCTTTTCTCTAGCTCTTGGTGTCCCAGTGTTCAGTCCAATGATTAGCTGCAAGCATCCTCAACTATATCTATATGACTCTGGCAGAGCCTCTGAGGAAGCATCTATATCTGGCTCCTGCCAGTAAGCAGTTCTTGGCATCAGCAACAGTGCTTGGGTTTGGTAGTTGCATATGGGGTGGATCCCCAGGTGAGTCAGTCTTTGAATGTTCTTTTCTTCAATCCCTGCTCCTCTATTTGTCCCTTTATTTCCTCCTATGAGTGTTTTATTCTTCTCCTAAAAAGGACAGGCATCCACATTCTGGCATTCCTTCTTTTTGAGCTACATAAGACCTGTGAGTTGTTTCTTGGGCATTCCAGGGTTGTTGGGGGCTAGTATCTGGTTATCAGTGAGTGAATGACATGTGTGTTATTTTGTGACTGAGTTACCTCACTCAGGATGTTTTCTAGTTTCATCTATCTGCCTAGCAATTTCACAAAGTAATTTGTTCTAACAGTTGAGTAGTACTCCATTGTGTAAATGCACCACAATTTCTGTATCCATTCCTTTGTTGAAGAACATCTGGGTGTTTTCCAGATTCTGGCTATTATAAATAAGGCTGCTATGAACATGGTGGAGCATGTGTCCATGTTCCATGGAGCTTTTTGGGGGGTATATGCCCAGGAGTGGAATAGCTGGGTCCTCAGGTAATACTATGTCCAATTTTCTGAGGAACTGCCAGTCTGATTTCCAGAGTGGTTGTACCAGCTTGCAATCCCACCAATAATGGAGGAGTCTTCCTCTTTCTCAATTTCCTCGCCAGCATCTGCTGTCACCTGAGTTTTTGATCTTAGCCATTCTGACTGGTATGAAGTGGAAACTCAGGGTTTAGATTTGCATTTCTCTGATGACTAGGGATGTTGATCATTTCTTTAGGTGCTTCTCAGCGAATTGTTATTCCTCAGTTGAGAATTCTTTGTTTATCTCTGTACCCCATTTTTCAATAGGATTGTTTGATTCTCTGGAGTCTAACTTAAGTTCTTTGTATATATTGGATATTAGCCCTCTATCAGATGTAGAATTGGTAAAGATCCTTCCCCAATCTCTTTGTTGTCGTTTTGTCTTTTTAACAGTGTCCTTATCCTTAGCCTTAAAAAAAAAAAAAAAACAAAAAAACAAAAAAAAACTTCGTATTTTCATGAGGTCCCATTGGTTGATTCTTGATCTTAGAGCATAAGCCACTGGTGCTCTGTTCAGAAAAATTTTCCCTGTGCCTATGTGTTCTAAGCTCTTCCCCATTTTCTCTTTTAATAATTTCAGTGTACCTGGTTTTATGTGTTTATTGCAAAGGGAGAAAGACCACAAGCACAGCTGTTCCCCACCCCACCAAAAAAAAAAAAAAAAAAAAAAAAAAAAAAAAAAAAGAACCACAATAAGAGCCACCTATTGGTCATTTAAACTGGGCTCTAATCTTGCAAGTTGCTTCCTACCTATGATCTCACATGACCCCTGCAAAGCAAATGAGCTACAGGCCCTGAATTCATCACTCAAAACTCTGTGATACTCTAAAGAAGGCTCCCACAAAGCATTGCTATAATGTAATCTTATGTAAGTGTGTGACGTGTGATTAACCTATCTCCCTTAGTGAAGTGCATCTTCTATTTGAGCAGGAGGGTTTGCTTGCCGATCCTCCAGTGTCTTGCAAGAGGCTAACACCACAGACAAGCTTGTAAAGGATCACATAAATGAACAGCTGGATAAGACATAGTAGAGCCTGGATAAGGAGGAGGATGGTTTCATGGGTTTGACTGCTCTGCTGCTTCATTCATTCTACCTGCTGCTGTTTGGCACCATGGCTTATGGAACTTCATGCTGGCCTCCACACAAAGTCTGTTTGCCTTTTCACAGGACTCTTCCAGAGCAATCTACTCACCTCATAGCATTCTGTTTTCATTTCACAATGTCTTTACTTTGTGCTTCAACTTGGTAGACTCACTCAGGAAGTCGTAGTACCTGATGACAATCCACAAGTAAGAAATGGTATATCCCAGCCAGCTTCCATTTGTCTCTACCTCCTCTGTCCCGCGCAACCGTCTCGCCTGCAAGAACGACGCGGCACACAAAATAGAATCCTTCTGCGGTAAACTTTATTAATCTGGAAAAACCGGTACTTGCTTCACGTAACGAAAAAGACGGAGAAAACCAAGAGATCCAAGGAGACGAACAGGACGAACAAGCTCCACGAGACGGCCGAAAACCAACGGGAAAAAGAGAGGAAGAAGAGAGGAAGAGAGAGAGAGAGCTATCCAGCTCGCCCCCTTATAAAGGGATCAGTCCTTGCCTTGGACGCGGAGCCCCCTGATTGGTTGAAACTCACCAGGCCCTATGACGCCACGGGAGAGGCGGAACTCATGAAGCGGAAGTTACCCAGCCTGTGCGCACATGGCTTGTTTACTGCTAACTCCAGCCAGATATCAGCGCCATCTTGTAATGGCGAATGCGTGGGAATGTGTGGGCGGCGCCCCACACTCCTCCAAGTACCATCATCCCTGCAAGTACCCTGGTCCCCAGACAACTTAATACTAAAGTCCATGGTGGCCATGACAGTATCACCTAGAGGCAGGTCAAATCCAGAGAACAGCCACATTCCTGAAAATTCAAGTACTTCAGAAAATGCTGACCCCAAGAGGGATTCATGTAAATTCCAGGAGAGGACAGGATCCCGTGTGTGCTTACAGGTCCATGGTACTAGAAAACCATCAGGAGACAAGACCCAACAGTTCCACAAACTTTCTGTCTGCCTCATGGAATCCAGATCTTTAAATCTCATGTTAGAGCACGAAGAGTCCCTGGGCTGACTGATATGCCCATCTCGTTCGGTGCAAAATGGTTTCTAGGTAGAGGATCTTAAATTAGGTAGCACATGGTCTGAAAGGGCTCATAGACACTGCATGTTGTATTAAATATTAAAAAATAAAAAAATTGGTTTATCACTTTACCGGTTCTGAGGTCTCACTCCTCAGGCCCAACCCTGATACAGAGCCGGTCGCACCCCTGGAGCCCAGTCTGAGCCGCCAACAAAGCCCAACTTGTCCGTGCAACTCTCTTTGCTGGCAGTTTTCTACCATCTGTTCTCTGCCTCCGTCCCTGGGTATTTCTCTACCCCAAAATCCCACACAAACACAACTCTAAAGTCTGGTAACTTTTCATACAGGTTTATATGTTCAACTCTTAATCCACAAACCCTCTACACAGCAAGATTACATCAAATAGACAAAGATACAAACTGCCCTTCTATATGAGATACTAAATCTATAAAATCCTTAATGTTCATAGTTATTTAATGCCAATTAATATCACCTGGGTCTAGCTGGTCCTTGGGAAGTTCCATGTTGCCACGACCTTCACCCTCCATCCTCTGACCTCCTTAAACCTCTCAGCCCTCTTCACCTCCTTCACCCCACCCAGTCATTGGCTTTCCTTTATTTTACTAATTAAAATGGGAAGGTTCAGTTGGGGTCATGTGACTAGGCAGCCCTTCTTGGGGAAGTGGAATTAACTTTAAAATACAAACAGCTTCAGGACAGTCTATAACTGCACACTTAATAAAAACTGAGTACAAGCAGCATAAGTCCCAGAAGCTCACATAAAGCAGACTCCTTGCTATGAAACAGACAGAATAGAATCAAAAGCTTCACTTTGGCTCAAGGACAAAGAAGAGCTGAAGCATTCCCTGCCAAGGGTTGGAGACCCAGCCAAGTCAGTCACTCACCAGTAAGATTGGTTCACTTCATTCAGCTCCTTGTACTTATCCAAGGTCTCACTTATCTCCTGGGTCTACTACCTCACCATCCGGTGTTGCATGCTGAGCAGCTCCTTTTCAAAATTCAGCTTATGATAGGTCATGGCCCAGCAAGTAAAAGAACCCCTCCACTAATGACTCAAGAATCACCTAATTCAAGCTGAATCTTGGTCTACCGCAGCCCAGGACTTGCTACATTGTGGACCCTATGTACTGTCTCCTCAAGGTACTTTTTGAACGCTTTATTCTGGGCCCAGGCTAGCAGAAGCCCTGGACGAAGGGGAGGCAGTTGGCGTGCATGAGCTCCCAGGATTGTGCCTGATAGAATAGACTAGCTCTCCAGAAAGTTTCCAGGACTCTGTACCACAGACTTGGGTCTAGTGGAAACCTGTGATATTTTTTCTGTATTTAGAGCAGGCATTCTCAATCCTGGGTTCTTTGCTACTAGAATCCCCAGGAATCACAGAGGCTTATAGCCCCTCTGCATGGAATTGAAACATGCCTCCAAGTTGAGCACAGGAGCCAAGTTCACTGCTACACAATGTGGGGCCCTTGGCCTCATCGATATCATTACCTGGAAAAGTGAGGCAGGCAAATCCTCAGGCCCTACAACAGGTCATAACCTCCCAGCATGTGGGGGAAAATACACACACATACACACACTTTGCTTGTTCCCAAACCTGGTTATGGTTTTGAATTGTATAAAAATGTTATCCTCCACGAGGAATAAGCCAGTAAGCAATGTTTCTCAGTAACTCTTAATATCTGCCTAAGTTTAGAACATATTCTTTGTAGTGACTTCCAATCCAGACATGTCTTAAAATTGAGACCCTGCATAAAAATGATAACGTTCACAATGATGATGATGGTGGTGGTGGTAGAGGTGGTGATGGTGGTAGTGGTGGTACCAATAAAGAAAAAATATATCTTATTGTTTAGGCACAAAAAGTTCTTCTTCATCTATGTCAATAAGTAATAATATTTCTCTTCTGGTAGTATCTCAAAAATCTTGCATGTTCCATGTCTATGTTTCTTTACATTGTCACCAACTGACTGAGTGATCCAACTACTACTTTGTCTTCAGGCCCATAAAACCTATCTTCCTCATGATGCATTATACTTATGAGGTTCTGCATAAAACTTCCTATTTTTCTGTATTCATTTTCAATTCCTTCATCACTAGAGTTTAGAGGTTCTTCATCATTTCTCTCCCTTTGATTGTTATTTTCATATTCTGAGCTGACATTATTATTTCATCCTGCTTTCTGTGTTGTCTTGGAAGATGATTATACCTTCTTTGAGTTGTTTGAACATATTTAAAAATCTTCTTTTAAATTTTAGGTCTTAAAATTTCTAGGCTATTTGGGGGATTGGTCATTTTTGGGAGGACACAAGCGGTCTTGGTTTTTCATGGGACTTCTATATCTGGAGTTAGATCATTGGTTAAGATTTTTTATTGCTGTTTTATGATTCGGGCTGCCTAGAACTTCTAATAAAGATGTTTATAGCATGCAAGAAAGACTAGTTATAGTAGGGTTGCGGTGATGTGATATCCTGTTAGACTGTTCGTTGTTCAGGGCACCTGTCTCTTTCCAGACTCCCACTTCAATTTCAGAACTGGCTGCAAGTACTCTTGTGTCCTGCCTGTAATTTTTACAGAGGTAAAAGAGAAACAATAGGATATAGAAAAGGAATAAGAAAGGAAAAACACTGAAAACTATATAAACAGGGAGTAGCTGAGAATAAGAACAAGATGGGGTGGAGACTGACTGTCAAATGAATTGAAGACTCCACATAAAACCATGTACACTGAAATGGAAGAGAAAGTGGGGAAGGGCTTAGAACACATAGGCACGGAGGAAAATTCCTGAACAGAAAACCATTGCATATAAGGTGAATCCTCAGGTGAGGCAGTTTCTGAATAATCTTTAATTCAATCCCTGCCCCTCTATTTGTCCTGTATTTCCTCCTGTGAGTGTTTTGTTCTCTATTCTAAGAAAGACAAAGGTATCCAACTTCTGGCCTTCCTTCTTTTTGAGCTTCATAAGGTCTGTGAATTGTATCTTGAGTAATCACAGCTTTTGAGCTAATATCCATGTATCAGTGAGTGCATACCATGTGTGGGGTTTCATTTTAGAAAGTGGGGACTGGAATACCTCACTCAGAATAATTTTTAAGTTTCAACAATTTGCCTAAGAACTTCATGAAGTCATTGTTTTTTATAGCTGAGTAGTACTCTATTGTGTAAATGTACCACATTTTATGTATCCATTCATCTGTTGAAGGACATCTAAATTTTTTCCAGCTTCTGGATATTGTAATAAGGCTGCTATGAACATAATGAAGCTTGTGTACTTGTTATATGTTGGAGCATCTTTTGGGTATATACCTAGTAGTGGTATAGCTGGGTCCTTCGGTAGTACTATGCCCAATTTTCTAAAAAACCTGAAGACTGATTTCCAGAGTGGTTGTACTAGCTTGCAATCCCACCAACAATGGAGGAGTGTTCCTTATTCTCCACATCCTGTCCAGCACAGGCTGTCACCTGAGTATTTTATTTTAGCCATTCCGACTGGGTTGAGGTAGAATCTCAGGGTTGTTATGATTTGCATTTTCCTGATGACTAAGGATCTTGAACATTTCCTTAGGTTCTTCTCAGCCATTTAGAATTCTTCAGTTGCAAATTCTTATTTATCTCTGTTCTCCCTTTTTAATAGGATTGTTTGATTCTCTGGAGTCTAACTTCTTGAGTTCTTTGTCTATATTGAATATTAGCCCTTATCAGTGTAGTACTGACAAAGATCTTTTCCCAGTCTCTTGCTTGCTGTTTTGTCCTAATGACAGTGTTTTTGGCTTTACAGAAGCTTCGAAATTTTATAAGGTCCCATTTGTCGATTCTTGATCTTAGAGCATAAGCCATTGGTGTTCTGTTCAGTAAACTTTCCCCTGTTCCTATGTGTTTGAGGCTCTTCACCACTTTCTCTTTTATTCCTTTCAGTGTATCTGGTTTGATGTGGAAGTTCTTGATCCACTTTGACTTGAGCTTTGTACAAGATAAGAATAAATCGATTTGCATTCTTCTATATGGTCATGGCCAGTTCAACCAGCACCATTTGTTGAAAAAGCTATTTTTTTCCCCACTAGATGGTTTTAGCTCTTTTGTCAAAGGTCAAGTGACCATTGGTGTGTGTGTTAATTTCTGCGTCCTTGATTCTATTCCATTATCCACCTTCCAGTGTCTGTACCAATACAATACAGTTTTTATCATTATTGCTCTGTAACACAGCTTGAGGTCAGGGATGGTGATTCCACCTGGATGTTTCAACTAAGGACTGATGTTCTTGTTTACACAGAAACCTAGAAAATGGCACACACCTAATGGCAGTAATTAAATTAAAAACATTTTAACACTGAAGGACTGCCATTCATTCAGCCTGTGAAATATTTCCTAAGATGCCTACATTTTTGTATTTTCTTTGACTTTAGTGTGAATGTCTTCTACTGTATCTTCATTCCTGAGATTCTCTTTTATCTCTTGGATTCTGTTGGTGTTACTTAAATCTGTTACTTCTGAACTCTGTTCTAGGTTTCCCATCTCCACGGTTGTCTCCCTTTGTGATTGCTTTTTTGTTTTTATTTCCGTTTTTAAATTCTGGATGGTTTTCTTTAATTCCTTCACCTGTTTGATTGTGTTTTCCTGTATTTTTTTAAAGGGATATATGTGTTTCCTCTTAAGGGCTACTACCTAGCATGTATCCGCCTCTTGGGTCGCGTCAAGGACAGAGAGGGTAAAGGGAGCGCTGGGTCCATAGGTCCTGGCCGTATGCTCCCTCAAGCTTTTAAAATGTAGCCTATGGAACTCTCTCTGCCCGGCGGTCGGCTCTCCCTGGGCGCCAGCGCCTGCTCTTCGCTGTCCCTTTTCACCTTTACCAGCTGCCTCGTCCTCGCTGCCAGACTCGGCAGGGGAACCATTGCCAGAGGTGACACGGCAGGGGCAGGTTCAGCCGGGGGGTTGACTGTGGAGGGTCTTCTGAAGTAGAGGTAGGGGCGTTGGCGGCTCCTGTAGAGCAGGTTATAACAGGGAAAGCTAGGGTTTAAGCCCCGAAGAGCTTTCTTTTTATTAGCACTCGAAGTTGGGGCTGGGGTTCCATTTTTAAAGCCATTCGGGCTCGTTTTCCCCGGGAGGGGGAAAACGGTCTCTCTGAGGGAGGCCTGTAGTGAGGCGAGTTCGGTAGAGAGCTGAGCAAACTGCTTTTGGAGATGTAAAACTTCATTTTACTTCAGCAATTTGAGACGGGAGTTTGTCTCTGGCCTCTGTGAGGGTGGCGGCGGGCAAGGCTGGGGGCAGAAAGGTAGGTGCACAAATCTGTGGCATATATGGAGGGTGTCCATGTGAAGGGGCTAAAGGAAACGGCGGCCAGGCAGGATTTAAGATGACATGCCGCCTCCTCTTCTAAGGTGGTCGCATCTCCGGGGTCTAGGGGATCATCATCAGGGGGTTTGTTAAAAATTGGATAAGCCATTGGTCCCTCCGAGGAAGATGACTCTTTTGGGAGAGGGGGGTAGAGGGAGGCTGCAGGAGTGGATGGCGGGGCCTCAGACATATTTATAACGACCGAGGTGGGTTTCGAGGGGTCCCTTTTGGAAGAGAGAGGTCACCGAGGCCGCCTGAGACAATATTCAGCGACCGACAAAAGTTGTTGTTTGTCAGGGTCGTCTGTCGCCGCCTCAGTAACATCACGGAGGAGACCCCAATAGGAGAAGACGGTCGCGGGGATCGCCTCAGGGCCCTCTCTGGTCAACTTATCATTTAGTTCTCTGCCAACCTTTTGCCATTTTTTACGATGGATTTCTGGTCCATCTATTATGAACCAGGGGCATGCCTGATCTATGAACACAAAAAACTTTGCCAAATCTTTCTTTTTAACTCTGACTCCCCTTTCTCTGAGAGAAGCCTTTAGGTCTCTGATGAAGACCGCTTCTTTTGACAATTTATGGCCCATTTCTTATGAGATGGAGAAATTCTTCACTTACTTCGATGCGGCAGCCTTTTCCTTAGGTAGTCTCCGTCTGGCAAAGGTTCGTACCTCAAGCCCCACGTGGGGCGCCACTTGTCCCGTCCCCCGGGACCCAGTTATTCGTTGGATCGAGGGGGACCAACCCTGGAAGAGAAATGGGCGAAAAAGAGGAGAAAGACCAAGCCGACTTGTCAAGGTCTGTTTAATTTTTCACAGGGTCCGTGTTTTAAGCTACCACAAACGAAGAAGAAGGAATGAAGGCGTGGCGTACACAGACAAAGACATCTTTTCAGTTGTTTGCTCGTGGAACTCCAGAGTACAGCTAATGGCGCACACAGACAAAGCTATCTCTTTAGAGGTTTGCTTGGACATTCCGTGGTTAGGGTTTAGTTCGTTCTCAGAACGCCTGGGCACAATCATTTGTGGAGCTCTGGAGAATAGCTAATCTTAAGTAAATGTCAGGGGCCTGGGTAAAGTCCATGCTTTCATGTAGGGGGGAATGGGGGGAGGAGATCATTGTGTGGCATTGTGTGGACTCCGGCTCCCAACACAAAACCTCACCAGATAGTAAGGCATGGGGCCTGTGGTGTTTTGAATGAGGATGGCCCAATAAGCCACGTATTTGAATAAGTATTTTCTGTTTGGGAAGGTATAGTGGTTTGAATAGGTTTGGCCCCCATAGACTCACATCTTTGAATGCTTGGCCCACATCAAGTGGCATTGTTAGGAGGTGTAGATTTGTTGGAGGAAGTGTATGTGGTACACAGTCTCCTTCTGTTGCCTGTGGATCAAATTCTACAACTCTCAGCTTCTTCTCCAACACTATGTCAGCCTGCATTCCATCATGCTTTCCACCATGATGATAATGGACTAAACCTCTGAAATGTAAGCCAGCCCCAATTACATCTTTTCCTTGATAAGAGCTGCCATGGTTATGGTGTCTCTTCACAGCAGTAGAAAACAACCCTAAGAAAGAGGCATTAGAAGTGGCTGTATTGGAAGAGGTATGTCACTAGGGGTGAGTTTTGAAGTTTCAGAAGCCAACACCATTTCTAGTTTTCTCTCTGCCTCATATTTATGGAACAGACATAAGCTCTCAGTTCCTGTGTCTTACTTGCCTGCCTGCCTGCTGCCTTGTTCATGGATTCTAATGCTCTGGTTCCAGGAACCCTGAATTAAAATCTTACTTTGATAAGTTGCCATGGCCATGGTGTCTAAGACAGGAAGGTGAAATGTCCAGTGGTTAAAGGTGCTTGCCACAAAGCCTGACAACCCGAGTTGGATTCCCAGAACCTGTATGGTAGAAGAGAACCAACTACTCCCATTTTCACATACACTAAACAAATAAACACGTAAATAAATGGAATTAAAAAATTTTAAAAGTGAGGCAAGGTCCCCTGTTGAAGAGTCCTGTTTGGCAGTGTACCTTTTTTTTTTTTTTTGTTTTATTTTTGTTTTGTTTTGTTTTTAACTAAGCCTAACTGGGACTTTGGTGAGATAGTAACTTCCTTGCCTCTGCCGTGGCAGAGAAGTCCATTTTGTCAAAGCCCAGGTGTCAGAGGGCCGTGGCAAGATTCCATCTTGAGAAGGAACTAGGACTGAGCTACCTTAGGTGCCTGATGACGAGGTATACTCTCAAGAGCTAGGGCCTCTGGTCAAGCTGCTAGACTTTCAGTGGAAGACAGCTGCAGGAGGCAAAATAGGAAGACCAGATGTGGACAAATGAAGCTCAGGAAACAGCTTGGCTCTGGCGGTGAAGGCTACCTACAGAGGGAGAACCCACACTTCGTGGCCAGCAGCTAAGCTGGTCACTCACAGCAACTTGCAGTAAATGCCCCAAGCCTGAGGTCATCACTCAGAAAAACTTTGCAGTAATAGCCTGAGGTCAGCCAGCTGAGACTCCTTGACAATCCTTGACAGGGCAAAGATCACTGATGTTGAAAGAAAAACTCTTGAATGTCTGACTTCCCTAACCTCCCCCCTCCGGCAGGGTTGATGCTGAGATGGGTTTGCAAGCAAGGGCTACTCCTACTGTACAGATCTCGGGGCTGTGCTTGGTTCCTAGAAGAGACATTAGCCATGCCAGGATATATAAACTGGGGAGTCTTTAGAGTGTGAGCAAAACCTGCTCGTCCCACAGATAGCTAGGCTTAGAATGGCCAGAAGAGGCTCCTGGTATGCAAAGAGGGAAGTTCTTAAAAGGAAGACATCTCACTCAGCACCAGACTCAATGATAAGTCCAGGAGACTCCACCATCAACGGATCCCTCTCAATCTGACAGGGTCCTATTTTAGAGGATCTAGAAAGTCACTACTCCCATACTGTCTTTACTTTGCTGTGACAAAATACCATGAACTGAGCAACTTCTACATGAAAAATGTTTACACAGGCTTATGGTTTCAGAGTTAAGAGTCCCTGATGGCTGGGTAAAAGTGTGGCAGCAGCAACAGCCAAGAGTTCACAGCCTGACCCACAAGCAGTTCTCAGAAGCTGGTGCCAGGCCCAATGACTCACCGTCTCTTCCTGCTGCCTATGGATCCAGATGTAGAAATCTCAGCTCTTTCTCCAGTGCCATGTCTGCCTGGATGCCCCCATGCTTTCTGCCATGACAGTAATGGGCTAAATCTCTGAACTGTAAGCCAGTCCCAATTAAATGCTTTTCTTTGTAAGAGTTGTTGTAGTCACCGTATCTCTTCAAAGCAATAAAACTCTAAGACAACACTCAAATTACAAAACTTTGAAATAAGATTAAGACAGTAAGAGGGCTGGAGAGATGACTCAGTGGTTAAGAGCACTGACTGCTCTTCCAGAGGTCCTGAGTTCAAATCCCAGCAACCACATGGTGGCTCACAACCATCTGTAATGGGTTCCGATGCCCTCTTCTGGTGTGTCTGAAGACAGTGACAGTGTACTCATATACATAAAATAAATAAATCTAAAAAAAAGAAGACAATAAGAGCTCCCAAAAGGCAGATGAAATTTATTCATCGATAATATATACACAATACCGCATTTAATAGAGAAATGTGAATTATATTAATTAATGTACTGAATTAATAATTGTAATTATTATTACAATTTTCACTTGGTTCCTTTCCATCTGTATAAGCAGATTTTTCTACAATAATTTTACAAAATGAATGACTTAGGGCTTGTGACTGCTTTATAACAAAAAATGCTAGGTTCGTAAGTGATACTTAAATATTTCTTGATTGGTGTAGGAATTCTAATTGCTAAAATAAAGTTTCATTCAAATTCACCTAAAAAGTCCCTGAGAAAAGAATGTACTATTGAAGATAGATAAAGTCTCAGCTTACACACCCAGACCTATGAGGCACTAGCTACAGGCTTCAATGTTCCCATCTAAACTAGGAAATTCAGGCTCTTCAGCTTGGCCTCAGCATTGACAATAAACTCCTGGGTGGCTTTCTGCAGAGGAAGCCGGGGTGGGCCCATTGGAATCCCAGAGACCAGGGTCATGATGGCTTTGGTCTGTGACACTCCAAAACCTAGATGGAAAAAATAAAGAGTGAGACATATCTGGTACTGCCAACTTTTCCACAAACATCTCAAAGCAACTACTACAAGACACTGTAAACCTAAAAGGTAAGAACACTTGTAATTAGGTTGCCTGAGCTGTAGTCAGGATTCCACCTGTCATCCCAGCACTTGGAAGGCAGAGGGAGAGAACAAGAGTTTAAGGTAAGTCTGCACAAGACCATGTCCCACACATACAGAGAATAGGAATCCCTCCTTTCAGGGCTTTTAAGAGATGGCCCAGCATTTAAAAACATCCTCTATTCTTTCAAAGACCCCCGTTTGGTTCTCAGCACCAATGTAGCCAATGTAGAGTGGCCTGAAACCCCTTGTAATTCCAGCTTTGGGGATTCAATGCCCCCTTCTGGCTTCTGTGGGCACTGCACTCATGTACAAATTCCCAAACTTGACCCCCAACCCTAACACACAACTAAAAATTAAATGACATCTGTGGTAGAGTGGTTATTTAGTATATAAGAGTCCCTGAGTTCAATTCTCTGCCTTACTCTAAATAAACAAGCAAAATAAAACAATATAAAGAGTCAAAGCTGGAACCTACAATATAGTTCATCAGTAAAGGCAGAGCTGCCAAGGTACCCGAGCTCAAGCCCCAGGACCCACACGGTGGAAGGAGAGAACTGATTCCCTCATCCTGGCCTCTGACATCCACATGTTGGCTATGGTGCACTTGTAAATACACATACAAACTCAATAAGTAAATAAAATGAAACAAATAATAAACATAAACCCCACAAAGTCAACCTTCAAAGTAAGAAGGAGCCATGTGGAGTGGAACATACCAATAATCCCAGCACCCAGGAGGTAAGTAAGAAGGAGCACTGGCTACTCTTCTAGAGGACCTAGGTTCAATTCTTATCACCTTCTTGGCAGCTCACAGCTATGTGTAACTCTAATTTGATGGGATCCAACACTTGCCCATTTCTAGCTTGTCTGAGCACAAGACACACATGTGGTACATAGACATATATGCAGCAAACACATAAGAATAAGAACAAATTTAAAATAAATAATAGAGCTGGGTGGTGGTGGTGCACGCCTTTAGTCTGAGCCTTCAGAAGGCAGAGGCAGGTGGATCTCTTGAGTTCGAGGCTAGTTTGGTCTATAGATCCAGTTCCAGGACAGCCAGGACTACACAGAGAAACTAAATAAATAGATAAATAAATAAATCTCATTTTAAAATAAAGTTCATGGACTGTAGAGATGGCTAAGTGGTTAAGAGCACTGACTGCTCTTCCAGAGGTCCTGAGTTCAAATCCCAGCATCCACATGGTGGCTCACACCATCTGTAATGAGATCTGACACCCTCTTCTGGTGTGTCTGAAGATAGCAACATTGTAGTCACATTAAAAACAAACAAACAAAATTTCCCTGTTGATGTTAATTTTTATTTATTTTATTTTTAAAAATTTATTTATCTATACCTGTACGGCACATGTGTAAGGGTGCACTCACAGACCAATAGAGGGTGTTGGATCCAGGTACTAGAATTTGAACTTTAGTCCTTTGCCAGACATACAACATTCTTAACCAGTGAGCCATCACTTCAGACTTTTAATATCCCCACTTATTTTTCGAATTTACATTTTATTCTATGTGTACAGGTTCTTTGTCTTCATATATATTTGTGAATCAAACCACACAAGTGCCTGGTGTCCACAGAGGCCAGAAGAGTGTCAGATCTCCTGGAATTGGAGTTAAGACGGTTGTAAGCCACCTTGTGAGTGCTAAAATTTTTTTATATTATATATATATATATATATTATATAAAAATGAATATATATGAGTACACTGTTACTGTCTTCAGACACCAGAAGAGGGCATCAGATCCCATTATAGATGATTGTGAGCCACCATGTGGTTGCTGGGAATTGAACTCAGGACCTCTGAAAGAGCAGTCAGTGCTCCTAACCACTGAGCTAGGATCTCTCTAGCCCCTAAAGCCCTCTTAGAGATCAGGTTTTGGAATATATCCCTGGCTGTCCTGAACCTGGTAGATCAATTGTGCTGGAACTTGTGGAAATCTTCTTGTCCCTGCTTTTACAGGGCTGGTATTATAGGCAGTTTATTTATATTTCACTTTATTATTTATTTTGACAGGTTCTATACCCAGCCTGGCCTTAAACTCTCTTATGTAGCCAAGAATGATCCTAAATGTCTGGTCCTCCGGCCTCTGTTATCCCAGCACTGGGATTACAGACCAGTACTACCTCACCTCACTTTGCAGTTAATTTTCTACCTTAATGTACTTTAGAAATATAATTATTATATCAAAGTCACAATCTTTGTGAGAAGTATTGGTTAGGACAAAAGAATAATAGTGTTAACTAACAGAACCGTGGCACCCCACCATGACAACACTACTAAACAGGGAAAGTAAATGGCAGTACTATGTTGGAGGGACTGGGAAAGCTAGCTGAAACTCTGGGAATGAGACCAAGTAGACAATATGTGCTTGGGCAGAGCAGAGAGTTGCTACAATGAGGCAAGGAGGCACTGAAAGGGAAGTAGGAGGTCTGCCAAGAACCCACTGAGAACTTCTGAACTTGACCCATGTCTGGATATCCCAAGGACCCATCCTGTGTAGCGGCAGAATGAACAGCAGCAGCTGTTGTTGGCTGTGCAGGAAGTTTAGATGCTCTGCAGAGGTTCCTCTACTCTGACTGTGTCTTCCCCTAATTTTCCTTTGTCATCCAAACCTCCAACAGTTTAAATATGCTGGCGTTAATAAACTCATTTTCAATTTCAAATACTCCTGGGGGGAACTGTCAATCATTCATAATTTAGTAAGATCTGCATTCAGATTGCCTTCCTCCAAGTACTCAGGATGAAATAACCCATAGTTCAGCAGTAGAATTTTAATGAACAGAGCAAATCATGGTAGGGAGGGCTGAAGAAGGAATAGAAAATGCTCTGTGTGTGCGTTTGTGCTCACACTCATGCTGGAGAGCAACATGCTGGTGGAGGAGAGACATTTGTAGACTGACTGCCAACGTTGATTTCATGTTTAGCTGATGCTGTAGGGCAGGGGCAGGACTCTGCTCACAGCTGAACACAATAGGTATGCTGGGAATGCTGGGAAGCCATTTTTCACACCTGATCAGCTTTGGGGAATCATGGAGTTGGCCTGGTCTACTTGCCTTGAGAGGCACGTGTCATGGGTCTTTCAGGTTACAGTCCATGGTTCCTGGGGCACTGTGTGCCTTTCAGTCCTTTAGAAACAGAGGCAATAGAACATCCAAGCCGTATCTGCATCTGCTTTCTCTAGAAGTCAGTGAAGCATGACAGACTGATTAGTCTTAGACGTATGATCTTGTGTGTATACCTCTTAAACCTCATTGTATCCTGGCAACTACAAGTGATTTTTCTTGGCAACTGCCATTATATCCTTCCTTTTCGTTCTTTTTTTTTTTTTTTTTTTTTGGTTTTGGTGTTCTTGTTGTCTTTTGAGACAGGGTTTCTCTGTGTAGTCCTGGCTGTCCTTAAAGTCACTCTGTAGACCAGGGTAGCCTCAAACTTAGAGATTCACTTGCCTCTCCCTCTCAGGTGCTAGGATTAAAGATGTGCACCACCGCAGCCTGGCTATATTCTGTTTTTCAGAAGGGTATAGAATGTTTGATTGTTCCTTGGCGTGATGGTACCTTTAATCCCAGCATTGGGGACGCAGAGGCACATGAATCTGATTTTGAGGCCAGACTGGTCTAAAGAGTGAATTCCAGGACAGTGAACAAACAAACAGCCAAAACAATAACAACAAAATGTCTGATTGCTAAAAAAGGGAAAAAAAAACCTGTCACAGCCTCAGTCTTGCTGTGTGACCCACAGGTGACCCCTGTGACCCACCCCTGATGGATGATGACATTCCCTGCAATCATGAACAAGTAACCCTGGCTCAGTAAGCACTTTCAGTCAGCATGGAGGCAGAGAGCAGCAAGGGCACTCACCGAGCTTGAGGACATGATTGATAAATCTCTGGATGTGAAACTAGAATGGAAGAAAGAAATCTGTGGTCAGCACCATCACGTCGTGAAAACCATGTGTAGTTCAGAAGTCAAACCATGGAAGCTCTATAAAGCCTTAGCTTTCTGTAGATCTATTAGAGTGGGAGAAAGAAGCTGGTGAGCCAGCTAGATCTGCTCAGGCTAAGAAAGGAGGAAATGGATGTCCCCTGAGCTCTCCTCCAACCTCCAGATGTGTAAGTGCATCTACATACAACAGGTAAGTAGGTAAATGTCAAAAATATAAAGCCATGGAGTTGTGTTTATACCTTCAGTATCTAGAGGCTTCTCAGCAAACACTCTGCTGTGATCTCATTTCAATTTCTTTGTAACCCTTTGAAGATAGTGACTTCAATACACAACAACATCCCATTTATGGCTACAGTGTTTAAGAATAGTGTAAGCCTCTCTCTCAAGGCCATACACATACTCTTAGGCATATGCTCTCTGTTTCTAAGGCACTCTCTGTCTGTGAACCCCCATGCTTAAATCCACATTAAACTTGTTTCTTATCAAGTTCTAACACATGCAATTCTTTTCTATGGCAAAGTCAAAAATGTCTTTAGGATTGAAGATGACATTGAGTTGGTTGGGACACTCTCCTAGCATGCAAAAAGCCCTGGCTTCCACTGGGAGCACCATTAAAGACCAGATGTGAGCCTGGCATAGTGGGGTCCGTCTATAATCCTAGAAGTAGCAGGATTCATAAATTCGAGGCCAGCCTGAATTAAGTAACAACACCCTATCTCAAAAAGCCAAAATCAAAACAAAACCAACCAACCAAAAAAGTCCTGAAACCAAACCAAACAAACAAATAGCTCTTCCAAACTTTCTCTGATAGTATATATTCATGTAATTCTCCTTTATTTGTTGCCTTTAAAAACTGCATACTCTGTAGTTATTAAGATTGGCTCTATTCTTCCATGACATCTTCGAGGTCCTCCAGGTAGCCAATACACACACAGTTGCTTCTTATCTCTGAAATACCTCTTTCTACTATAAGAGTCTTAGCAGGGTATGGCGACAAAACACTGGGTGAGGGGAGAGGGTAGGGAGCTAAGAAGGAAGAACTGCTTTCAGTTCAAGCTTATCAGGTAGGTAGTAAGATCCTAACTCAAAACAAAACCAGGGCTGGAGAGGTGGTTTATCCAGTAGAAAGGATTATGTGTACACCTGACCATCTGAGTTAGGACCCTGGAGCCCATGTAAAAACTCGGGGACTGATTCCATAGAGTTGTTCTCTAACGAGTGTGCACAAAGACACACAGAAACTCCTCAAAGCCAGCCTTCTTTTGCATCAGTGCTTGCTTCCCGCCTGATGGGTGTTTCCCACTCTGAGCATACTTCCTGGTGCACACCAGTGACCTCTCTTGACTCTGGATTATCCTTCCCTTCCCCATTTTAGGTTCTCAGCATCACACTCGGGTATTTTTTAGTGATTCAAGTACAACTTCCTTAAGGGTGTGCACATATATCTGTCATTGCATGTTAGGTCTCGGGCCCTCTGCTTGTCTAAAAATTATACAGCATTTCTGCTGTCCAGAAGAGGGCGCCAGATGTCATTATAGATGGTTGTGAGCCACTGTGAGGTTGTTGGGAATTGAACTCAGGACCTCTTGGAAAAGCAGCCAGTGCTCTTAACCACTGAGCCAGCTCTCCAGCCCATGAAATGGGGTTTCTAACCTGAAAAGAGTGCTTTCCCAGCAGCTACTCATCCTTCTCACAGTCCCCATGGCTTGCCCATTCCATGTTCCTCCATCCCATGTTCCCTTGGTACTCTCTATTTTCTGTTCTCTTGTGCTTTTGGGATTCTTTCTATGCCCTGTCTTGCTATTTCCACTACCCTCCCACTTTCCCAGCCCTGATCATACTCAGTCTCCTTGCTTTGTGAGAGCCAAAGTTAGGTTTTAAATTTTAATTACTGTGCTTAAGAGATCCATGAAACAAAATGCCCCTAATGTATAAGCCCCTTGCTAAGGACAGATATTTCCTGAAATGCTGCAAATTTGTTATTGCCTATGGACAATAACAAGCCAGATGTTTTCAATGCCCTAAAAGGATTTGTCGGACTAACTGCAGGGATGTACATGATTACATATGGGTGAGAGGTATGTTGGTAAGAAATAAGATGTATGCTTGTCCCTGGTTGAACTTGATGGGAAATAAGATGGCATTATGGAATCGCCTCCTTAAACCTCTGCAAAATATGACTCATTGCCATCTACTGGGGACCATGGAATAAACCTGGCCAGAGTTCACCAATCTGGCCAGTATTTAATTAAAGTTTACTCCAAATTTGGCTCAAACTTGTGGTAATGGTCTTATTCTCCACAGGTTGTATCAACACTCTCTACTATAATCCTTCCAGACCCTCTGGACAGCTTCTCTTTCTTACCCACAATAAAGACTTTCCCTTAATGGAGACAGCTGTCATATTGACAGTTTCTTTACTGTTCCCCTTCACATGCAGCAGCATTGGACAGCCTCGGGCAGGAGAACTGCCATGAGTTCTTAGCTAGCCTGGGTCAGAGTATGAGACCCTGCCTACCCCCCAATAAACAATCATAACAAAAATTAAGGATAGATGGGACTAGAAGGTTGGTTCAGTGATTAAGGGCTGCTGTTCAATTCCCAAGATCCACATGGAAGCTCACAATTGTCTATATCTCCAGTTCCAGAGGACCCAATACTTCCCCCCACACTGTGTGTACATGTGTGTATGTAGGCAAAACACTTCAGGATAGCATGAAGTTACTCTCACAGAAATCTATGAGCATTATTTTACAATCATAACATACACTGAAGATAGAAGAAAAATAAGATCCTTTGTAGGAGGAAGAAAGGATTCTTTCCTATATGGGCCTTGCATCTCCTTAGCTATGGGGACTGGGAGGATGGGGGAGGGAACAGGTTCCATTTAAATAAAAAAAGATAACAGAACAAAGATAGATTGGGGAACCCTCAAGACTGCTGAGAGGGGACAAAGGACCCTCAGAGAAAGAAGGCAGTAACTTAAGTAAAAAAGAACAGGTTTACTTGGTAACTGAGAGCTGAAGTGAAGTCCTTCTGTTCAAAAGCCTCCAGCATCTGGTTTGTCTTTTTTCCCAGGTAGTTATAGGTACTGGCAAGACAAAAACAACAAAATTCCAAGCGAAATAATTCGGTGGAAAGGATCTAAGCTCTTTATATTCATTAGATGTTTAAAAGCGCAAAAAGGGTTGCAGGTTGGCTCAGTGGTAGAGGCTAATCTAGCATATGTAACGGTCTAGGTTCTTACACACACACACACACACACACACACACACACACACACACACACATACACACACACACAATTGAATTCTCGACCAACCAGCCTGGGCAACATAGTAACAACCTAACCAAACAGGATCAGGAATTTAAGGCCACCCCAAGCTATAAAGCTGAGGGAGAGAGAGAAGGAGAGGGATTGGTAAGGAGAGAAGGGAGGGAGAGAGGTCCAGGAAGAGAGAGAGCAAAATGTCTGGATTAAATAGGCAGGAAACTCTGGGAGGAGAGCAGCCCAGCCCCTGGGCTGGAAAGTTCAGGGATGGGGTCAGAGTATGTCAGGTAGGGACTGAGGAATGCTGGAGGAAGCCAACATAGAGAATCAGAGAGTAGAAGTTGGAGGTGTGTTTTAGTCAGGAGAGGCTGAGGCTAACAGCTGCCTAGGGCACACAAATAGACACAGAGGTGGACAATGGGGGTTCAAATGTAGCACTGACTTAAGTATTAAACAGGAGTCATATGCTGCAGTGCATGGTCACAAATGCCTGTAATCTCAGCATTGAGGAGGCTGAGGGTGAAGGACCTCCTCAAGTTTGAGTCTAGCAGGTTCTAGACACTTAGGAGGTGAAGCAGGAGGTTCAGGGGTTCAAGGTCATCTTCAGCTGTATAGTGAGTTTGAGGTCAGCCTGGGCTACATCAATGGATCAAGCCAATAGTATTTTTTTTTAAGATTTATTGTGTGTGTTTGTGTGTGTGTGTGTGTGTGTGTGTGTGTGTGTGTAGACTATCTTCAGACACACTAGAAGAGGGCATCAGATCCCATTACAGATGGTTGTAAACCCCCATGTGGTTGCTGAAACTTGAACTCATGACCTCTGGAAGAACACTCAGTACTCTTAACTGCTGAGATTTCTTTAGCCCAAGCCAATACTGTTTATTAAAGGCATGCATGCCAAGACTCACTGTGAAGAGTGCCTTAGCTACCCCTGAGGAAATAGGCTTTCAGCTCTGGTTCAGTTTACTGTGTCTGCAACATACCCTAGCAAAGTTAGCAAGTGCAGTGCGCACATTGATTGAACTGCTTGTCTTGTACTGGGTAAGGCCACAAGATTGTGGATTCCTGGCCACAATGGACTGGACTTTGGTGGACCCTTGACTAAGACAGATGGTGCAAACAATATCCTGAAGCAGGGAAGAGAAACAAAGGCACGCAGAAGATGCAGAGGTGAGCATCTTCATGAGATCCTTGGGGGACACATGGCTTGCTGAGGATGGTGAGAGCTTTGCAGTTTCTGGCTCTCATGGGCTCTAGGGCGTGGCTGCATTTATCTTAGTTGAATGTTATCTGGCTTGTCAGCATCTTAGAATAACTTCCTTACTGCTTGTTTTAAAGGCAGGTCAGTTTGAATAGATTTCTGTCATTTGTAACTAAGTTTCTGACAAACCAGCCTTGAGATACTGATCATCAGGGTCTACAGAGAGAACAATAGGCCCTGCTAAGCTGGAGTCCCTGGGCCCCCTTCAGCTATGTCACCTGCCTCAGCTGATTACAGTGGAATGTAATTTCCAAGTAGGAGGAATGACAAGTATGTCTGGAAATTGTGTAAATGACAGGTGACTTCTATTAGGAAAGACTATCAGGGAACACAGCTTTCTTCTTTAAGATCTTTATTATTATTATTATTATTATTTGTGTGTGTGTGTGTGTGTGTGTGTGTGTGTGTGTGTGTGCGAGCATGTGCTCATGGGTTCATGTGCATGATGTGTAAGCTGGAGCCTGAGAAGAAAGTGCCAGAGCCTGCAAATATAGTTACAGGCAGTTGTGAATTGACATGTGGGTGCTAGGAACTGAACCCAAGTCCTCTGCAGAGCAGCCAGCAGTTGCTTATTGTTGTTGTTGTTGGTAGTGGTGGTGGTGGTGTTGGTGGTGGTGGGTTTTTTTGACAGAGTCTATTGGCTACCTCACAATCATGGCTATCCTCCTACACCAAGCCCTTGAATGCTGGTATTACAGGCATGGATCACCACACGTGACCATACTGGGGTGTTTTTATTGTTTTGCTGTCATTGTTTTGAGACGGGGTCTGATAGAATTCAGACTCTATCCATATGTTTTATGTAGCTGAGGATGAGTTTGAAGTTCGAATCCTTCTTCCTCTATCTCTCAGTGCTCGCTTACAAATTTGCATCAATATTCCAAGCCTCTCCCCCTCCCTCCTAAAGCTGAAGGATCATTTCCTTGACAGTTGAGAAAAAAGTCACAGACTGGACAGAGGTGGAGAGATTGCTGAAGAGGACAGAAGGCCATTCCCTTCCGGTTAGAGTCCATCTTTCCATGACTGACTGTAACAAATGACTTCTTACTCAGTTTCTTTTCAATGAATTTGCATGTCATTACAGGGGACTTCTATCAGAAAGGCCGAAAATGCTAGAAGTCCATCTCTCTCGGTGCTAAGTAACTTTAAATTTGTGATCACTAGGAAAGACAGGTCAGACTTACCTGCCTACTGCTCCAGTTGCTCCCATGACCAAAGCACTCAACAGTTGCTGATGAGAAAAAGACAAAGAGATTCAGACTTTTGAGAAAGAAGAGCCGCTCTATCAGAAACAGCTGAATGGGATGGCTCTGAAGCTGGGACATGCCCAAGGGGTAACTCACCTCATCCACCCCAAACAGCAAAGCAAACTGTCGATGGTGATTCTGATCGACACACTGGCCGAAATCTAAGAGGTCGGTGTCACTGAACTTCAGTCCTTGAAAGGTGGGGATCTTATCCTGAATCCCATCCAGCAGCTCCTCAGCACGAACTTCAGTAATCCACACAGCAACAGAAACTATCAACTACCATCTGTGGCCTTTTTACACATAACTGTATTCCCATTTCCGTGCAATCTAAAGACTTGGGCAAGGTGACTCTGGGATCACCCCGGGCTACATAGTTACATGTCAGGAACCTGTCTTTAAAAAGCCAAACACAGATGGTGTACACCTGTAACCCCAGCAGTCAGCAGGCACAGGCAAACAGTTTCTGTGAGGTTGAGGTTGGCATGTTCTGGGCCATCCAGAATGGGATACACAGTACGACTGTCTCAAACAAGCAAACAGACAGACAGACAGACAGACAGACAGATAGTCAGAGGCAGGTGGACCTGTGAGTTTGAGGCTAGCCTAGTCTACATTTTGAGTTTCAGGATAGCCTGTGCTATGAAGAGAAAAAGGCTATGTTTTTTGGGTTTTTTTTTTTTTTTTTTTTTTTTTTTGAGATATAGTCAACTATAGCCTAGAGTGGTCTCTCTACATAGTGCCCAGAAGGGCTTTGAACTTCTAGTCTTCCTGCTTTTACCTGAAAGTTCTGGGAGTAGAGGTGTACACTACCATACTTTGTCCATGTGGTGCTTTGCACATCTGAGGTGAGCACTCTGTATTTTAAACTGACTTCCAGCCCTAGCCCATATTGTGTTCTAAGGAGGTGATACTAGCCAGGCTTCTGGATGGGGCTTATTACAGGAGACCCAACCTGGTGATCAGAGGATAGGGGGAGGACCTGAAGGTTGAATTAATCAGCAGTGGCCAATAACATAATCAATTATAGCTATGTAATAAAGTCTTTATCTCAAAGGATTCAGAGAGCTTCGGGGTTGGTGAACAGAGGAAAGTCTCTCTCCATCTAGAGGTGACATGGAAGCTCCCCACATCTCTTCCTACACACTGTATAGGTCTTTAATAGGTAAGAGGATTTCTGTGAGTTCCATGAGCTGCTCTTGCAAATCATTCAGATTCAAGGATGGAGTCATGTGAACCCCAATCTGCCACTGGTCAGAGGCAAAGACCATAAGGTGGGACTTGAGACTAGCATTTGAAGTGTAGACAGTCTCCTGGGTCTGGCTGCCCGACCTGTAGGTTCTGCTGCTATCTCCAGGTAGACAGTGATAGACAGAGTGGACTCATTGGCTGACATTTTACCTTCCGTGGACAACCAACAGCTGGCAGGGGAAAGTCCCTACACAAATTTCATTTTTATGGCCAGAGGTGAAGTGCTTTCTGTTAAGTGGTAAGTATGAATAAGTACGGAAGACCATTTCTTCCTCAAATTGTTGTTAGCTTTGGGCTGGGGAGATCTCAGGAGTAAAGAAACAGCCTAACATGCATGAGGCCTTGAGCTTGAACTCTAGCAAGACACAGACACAGACACACAGAAACACTATTAAAGTGTGTGAAGCTCAGAAGCAGAACATTTGTCCAGAATGCACACAACCCACTTTACCCTTGGCACAACAAAAGGAAACAAAACAAAACAACAACAACAAAACTAGGGAAGTCAGGGTGGTAAGATACCTCCCCACAGGCTAGGCACTGGGAATACAGTAAGGAGAAGGTGCACACAGTTCCTGTCTAGTGTAGCTTACTGTCTTTTATCTTCTAATAAAAGATGCAGAGGGTTTGGGATGTAGTTCGGTGGTAGACCACTTGCCTAGTATCACACCCTGGGTTCAAACCCCACTATGGAAAAACTAGCCAGCAAAATGAATATGGAGATACAAAGTGGTTGCTATATATGCCTAGAGTTTATGTTATAGCCTGGGCTGTTCTGTATCTTATTATGTAGCTGCCCTCACCAGCTACAACTCATGGCAATCTTTCTGTTTTAGCCTATCAAAGTTTCCTATTCCTCCATGGAGCTGAAGAGATGGCTCAGTGGTTAAGAGCACTGCCTGCTCTTCCAGAGGTTCTGAGTTCAATTCCAAGCAACCACATGGTGGCTCACAACCATGTCTTTTTCTGATGTGTCTGAAGAGAGGCAAAGTGTTCTCATATACATAAAATAAATAAATAGATTTTTTAAAAATGGGGGTGTCTTATACATAAAAGAAAAGGAAGGAGGAGGAGGAGAAATAATCTCATGCAGCCTATACTGACCTTAAACTTACTGTGTAGCAGAGAATGTCTTGAATTCCTTATCCACCTGTTTCTACTAAAAACAGATGGTTGTGAACCACCATCTATGTGACTATTCCATAGTCACATAGTCAGTGTCATCAACTTTTCTTCTAAGCTTAAGTATGTCCATATAAAGTAACATGAATGACCGATGGAGGCTGAGGTATTAGAATGGCTCACTTTGGAGCATTTTTAATTGCCTTATCAGTGGCCTCTCTAGTCTGGTAGGGTGGGATAGAGTGATGTTTCTTTCTCTTTTGTTTGTTTTGGTTTTTGAGACAGGATTTCTTGGTGGAGCCCTGGCTGTCCTAGGCTTCACTCTGTAGGCTGGCCTCAAATGGAGAGCTCCGCCTGCCTCTGCCTCCAGAGTACTGGGATTATAGGTGTGCACTGCCAGGCACAGGAAGATTTCTAGATGGAATACATGTGATGGGGAAGCTGGAGAAAATGTTAAGAAAAAAACAAATTAAAAACTAAACAAACAAACAAAAAAACAATACTTGGATTTTGGACAAATGGCTCAGAGAGGGAGACAGGCCCTTCCTGAGGACAGTGGTTCCATTTCCTCTACTCACAGAGCTGCTCATGACCATCCCTAACTCTTGTCCCAGGGAATCTGATGCTCTCTTCTGACTTCCATGGTCACCTGACACCCACATAGTACAGACATATATGCAAACAAGTTACTTGCATGCATACACATAACATAAATAAAATTTAGAAGAATTTAAACCTTACTTACTCTTTACCCCAGTCAATGAAGGGATGTGATAGTAATAAAAGGGCAAAGTAGGGGCTGCGGCAGCCACCTCCCTCAGGAAATTTATTAGGGCATCTGAAAGAACAGGAGTCACATGAACACAAATAATTAGAAAATGGCTCAACGAGATGCAGCCAGCTTCTGGGAAGCTGAAATTCCTGACCACCCCATCACTCCACTACACAACTACAACGGCACAGCGCCGTAAGTTTTATTTTTCTTTCTGTAGAAAGGTCAGAACAAAGGGGCTGGAGAGATGGTCCAGAAGTGACAAGCACTGGCTGCTCCTCCAGGTCTGACTTCTGTGCTCACAAAGTGGTTTATAACCGTCTATTCTAGTCCTGGAGGATCTGACACAGTCTTCTGATCTCTGAGGAAACCAAACATGCCTATGTGGTTCAGTCATAGATGCAGACCACACACACCCACACATACACACCACATAAATGACATGGAAAAAAATATAGTTTCCTACCACAATAGTATACCATTAAACACCTGGCCTTCACTAGCAGGGTGGGGCATACTCAGACTTTGGGAAGCAGAGGCAGGTGGGCATCTGTGAGTTCAGTAGCCTGATACACTAGCAAGTTCTAAGCTAGCCACTGCGGCATGGTGAAAACCTGTCTCAAAAAAATAAAAATAAGAAATAAAAAATTTTCAAAAAAAGATTCCAGGGAGACTGGCAAATGGACCAGTCAGTACTTGCTTCTCAAATGGTCATAAAGACCTGAGTTCAGATCCTTAGCACCCATATTAAAAGCAGGCACAGTGGTGTTCACCTGTAATCCATGCTCTGAGAAGTAGACACAGTTAGGGTTTTACTGCTGTGAACAGACACCATGACCAAGGCAAGTCTTATAAAAGACAACATTTAATCAAGGCTGGCTTACAGACTCAGAGGTTCAGTCCATTATCATCAATGCAGGAACACAGCTGCATCCAGGCAGGCATGGTAGAGGAGGGGCTCAGAGTTCTACATCTTTATCTGAAGGCTGCTAGTAGAAGCAGGCAGCTAGAGTAAGGGTCTTAAGCCCATGCCCACAGTGAAACACCTACCCTAACAAGGCCACACCTACTTCAGCAGAGCCAAAAATATGCAAACCATGACATAGATAAAGGTGGATCCTCGGCCAGTGACAGAGTAACCCTGTCTCAAAAACTATGGTGGACAATGAAAAAGGAAGATAACTGAAGTCAATTATTTGCCTTCACATGTGCATGCATGTAACACCACACACACACACACACACACACACACACAGAGAGAGAGAGAGAGAGAGAGAGAGAGACAGACAGACAAACAGACAGACAGACAGAGAGACTGAGGGTGTAGATCAGATGTAGATACATACATATCAGACCCAAGGGCTGGGTTTGATCACCATCATGGTAGTGGGTAGGGAGAGAACAAGTTACATACTTTCCCACTAGTAGAAAATGATCACTCCATGTTACCATGAAAACCAGAGGCCTGCCATGGAAGACTTCTGTCCTTCAGGAGGGCTATGTGACAACAGAGACTATGCACCAGAGTCACAGCAAAGCAGTTGTAACTGAGTCAGCTCTACAGAAGCAGAGAAATCAGCTTCCAGAGGGAAGTTATAGTCAGACCTGTAGTGTAGCCCTGTGATCCCAGTTTCTTGAGAGACTGAGGCAAGATGATCAGAAGTTCAAGGCCTGGGGCCTGTGGGAAGGCTACACAGGTAAAAGTACTTGCAGCACAAGCCTAAAGACCTGAGTGTGATCCCCGAGATCCACAGAGAGCTCGAATGTTGAAAGTTCTCATCTCCTCAAGTCTATACTCAGCTGTGATCATGTGCATCTACACACACACACACACACACACACACACACACACACACACACACACACACACACGGCCTATCTGACAGGGCCAGCCTGAGTAACTTAGTTTTGTTCTTAGAAATTTAAAGAAAGAGGGGAATATAGCTCAGTTGTTGGATGCTGACCCTGAATAGTTCAGACCCTGGGTTCAATCCCGAGTGCTTAAAAAGCTTTAAGAATACAGTCCTGGGCACGGTGGCACATCCCTTTAATCCAGCACTTGGGAGGCAGGGGGAGGTGGATCTCTGAGTTTGAAGCCAGCTTAGTGTACAAAGAGAGTTCCAGAACACCCAGGGCTGTTACACAGAGAAACGCTGTCTCTAAAAAACGAAGTATGTGCATCAGGGAGAAGAGTGGTGGCTCAGGTCACTGGGCACCTTCCCCTTTTACTGATCTGGACAGAGCAGAAGCCTGCTCCTGGTTTACTGAGGAGGTGGGATTCCTCTGATTATCAAGGCAGCTGTGGCACTACTCAGAGATGAAGAGCTGGCAAACACTGTGCATGACACCCAAAAGTGTGACAATGCTGTGTCAGACCTTCTTTGTGCACCGTAAAAATATGTTCAGCACACGGGAAAATTATCATGTATAATTCTTTTTTCTGTTCACTTTTTGGAAAAACTGCTCATGTAAAAATTTGTACAACCGCCTTAAAAATGTCTATTCGAAATTCTCAAACTATCAGTAAATAAGTTATTACCTATATGAGTGATTGTTTTCTTTCTGTTTAAAAAAATTTTGTTTATTTATTTTATGTATATGAGTACACTGTAGCTGTCTTCAGACACACTAAAAGAGAGCATCAGACCCCATTACAGATGGCTGTGAGCCACCATGTGGTTGCTGAGAACTGAACTCAGGACCTCTGGAAGAGCAATAAATGCACTAAACTGCTGCGCCATCTCCCCAGCCCCAGTGATTGTTTTGTATCTGCCAATAATTGCCAATATTCCATGACAATCTGTGCATTTAGTTATGGTTTTAATTCTTTGCACAAATAACTCCCTCTCCCCTGTCCCTTAAATCTACAGGATAGCATATATCTTAGGTGAATAACAAAAGGAAATAAAAGGGAAAGAAAAGACTTGGCCGCTCCTTGGTCTGGTGGAGGACAAAGCTTATTGTAGGTATGTGGAAGAGCACAGTCAGAGGCAGACAAGCCTGGGAGAGCCCAGAGTGGTCACAATCCTTAGCTGTGTGAGGAAAGGGGGGGGGGGGTAGAGGAGAACCAGGTGCAACAGCCAGGAGGCCAAAGGAACAAAAGGAGCAGGTAACTAAACCTTGTGGATTATACAGGGAAGAGCCTCTGAGGAAGGCATCCCAGTTCAGGATAGAGGGCTAAGCATGCCAGTCATATCCTCTAACAGGACTGAGGGATACTGGAGAACCTGGCAGCTAGGACTGCTTTGATATGTTAAATAGGCACTTTAGCTTTGGTCTGAAACTCAAGGCTAGGCTAGCCTCAAACTCCCTTTCTAGCTGAAGATGACATTAAATTTATCTTCCTGCATTTACCTCTTCAGGGCTGGAATTTTAGAGATGCACCACCTGTTGGGATTCTGTAAACCCCACCCCTCAGTTACCTGGTAATAGCCAGGTATGCTCCACCCCAGTGACCTGACACTATAAAAGAGGCTGCTTGCCCCTCCTCTCTCTCTTGCCCGTTTGCACCCTCTTGTGCTCTTGCTCTCCCCCCACCTTGCCCCTACTCTCCCCCCTTCCTTTTCCCCCCTCTCTCCATGTGCTCATGGCCGGCCTCTATTCCTCTACTTCTCTATTCCTCTCCTCTCTCTCTCTGCCTCTACTACCCTCTTAACTCCCCCATGACCTGCATAAACTATTTTGTACTATACTGATGTGTGGCTGGTCCCTCAGGGGTAAGGGATTCCCAACATGCCCCCCCCCACCCCCAGAGGCATCTCCCTTGCCCCCAGGCCTCGCTGCACTTCCATGGGCCATATTCCCCCCTCCTACTCTCTTCATCCTTTTCCTAACCTGGTATTCTAGAGCTCAGTGCATGCTAGGGTAAGCAAGTATACAAAACATACTACATCCCAAATACCATTTTATTACTAATCAATATCGAATAAAATTTCATACTCTCTAATTGGTGGAGACAAAAAAACCAGAAATTCAACATTTCCTGCTATATAAAGAGCTCAAAGGCCAGGCCTGGTGGCTCATGCCTCTAAGCAGGCAGGTTTCTATAAGAGTTTAAAGCTAGTCTACATAGTGAGTTCCAGGATATCCAGGGCTATTCAGAGCAATCTTGTCTCAATGACCCCTCCCCAAACAGTTCAAGAGAAGGCTGGGCTACTTGAGAGCCTATCTTTAAAAACCCAAACCAAAACACATTCTTTCTGTGTCTCTCGGTCTATCTCTGTCTTTCTCTGTCTCTCTCTGTCTGCCTCTCTCTCTGCCTCTGTCTGTCTCTGTCTGTCTCTGTCTCCCTCTCCCTCTCTCTCTCCCATCCACCTCATGATTGGACACAGACAGTTTCTTCAGAGAAGAAAGCATCACAGGAGGAAACAATGCTTGTTTTGGACATCGGACGTTTTGGTGAAATTCCTTTTGATTTCATCACAATGCGTCAATTCTAAATAGGACCTGTAGCTTCAAAATGGCCATCATTTTATACCTACCTTCTGAGAAAAAAAATGAGCTCATACTTTGACTCTAAAAGTTCATAACTTATTTCACCAGGAGTGTACATTTGACCCAAACAAAGGCACCTACCAGCTGGGGTTCAGATGATCACCCAGATGAGCAGGTATGCTAGTTTGTATAAGCTTGGCCCAGGGAATGTTATTATTTGGAGGTGTGGCCTTGTTGGAGGAAGTGTGTCACTGTGGGATTGGCTTTGAGACCCTTCTTAGCTTCCTGGATGCCAGTTTTCTCCTAGCTGCCCTCGAAACAAGAGGTGGAATTCTCAGCTCCTCCGGCTCCATGCCTTCCAGGACACTGCCATGCCTTGGTGATAATGGACTGAATCTCTGAACCTGTAAGCCGGCCCCAATCAAATGTCCTTTATACGAGTTGCCTTGGTTATGGTGTTTGTTCACAGCAGTAAAACCCTAAGACAGCTGACAAAATAATTCAAGTGCTTTGCTATGGAACTTGGAGGAGGAACACTATTCCACTGCAATGTCACAATTCCAGTCTATAGGACTTTGCACTTATGAATTAAATAATATATATATATATATATATATATATATATATATATTAATTAATGAAAGCAAGAGGTGAACAGGGAAAAGCACTGTGCACTCAGACTGATGTCCTTCCTTACCTTTGTTCTGTGACTTGAAAAAGAAAGGCGCAATGACAGCAATACCATCAGCTCCAATTTCTGCTGCATGTTGGGCCTTTAAAAAAAAAAAAAAAAAAAAAAAAAAGGCCATAGTAGTGTTAGTGATGGTAGTCCCATAGAGCCTACACTCCCAGGCAGACATTAGAGTTAGCAACAATCTCTTCAAATCTGCCAACTCCCATGCTAGAAAATGAAAAGATTAACCAATTCAATGGACACAGTGGCTCTCAACCTTCCTGATGCTGCGACCCTTTAATACAGCTCCCCCTCGCATTGTGGGGACCCCAACCATAAAATTGCTTTAATCGATAATTCTGAACTGTGATTTTGCTACTGTTATGAATTGTTATGCAAAGCTCTGCATTTCTGATAGTCTTAGATCACCCATGTGAGAGGATCACTGACTCCCTGCCTGCCACAAGGGCTCAGGTTGAGAAGCACTCAATTAAAACAGCATTGCTAAGAATGTCCCAGACTGCAGAACAGACACACCTGGTTCAGGTAAGCTGAATGCTTAATTTATTTTTGCACAGCAAGTGTTTCTGCTCACTGGGCCATCCCTCTGGTGCTTCTTGATTTATTCTCATTGACTTATTTTTATTTTTGTGTATTTGTACAGAGCCATCCACAGAGACCAGAAGATGGTATCAGAGGCCCTGGAGCTGGAGTTACCATAGTGGTAAGCCTCCATGTGGGTCCTCTGGAAGAACAGCCAGGGCTCTTAACCTTTGAGCCATCTTTTCAGTCACCCAGGATAGTCTCTGCTTGCTTTTGATTTTTGGCACAGTCTTGGCTAGCCTGGAGCTCCTAAGTAAACCGGGCTTGACCTCACAGAGATCCACCTGTTTCAATCTCTCCAGTGTTGGGATTAAAGGTGTGTGACACACCGGGGTCCCTCCAGGCTTAAGCTGTTCTTGAACTAAAGATCTGCCTGCTTCCACCTTCTGAAAAACAGGAATCACAGCCTGTGCCACCAGGCCTGGCTACTCGGTTTGGATTTCAGTCAGCATACACACACCCCAAAATCTTACCACACCACCCAAACCACTCTGCTACGACTCGAGCAGCTCCGTTACAACAGAAAGACATGCATGTATAACTTCTCTTCCACTGTTCTGCCTACTCAGTGATATTACCTTTCCCATGGGATGGTGTAACAGTGACATTTTCAGTTGACGTTACTGAGGGGGAATGCGGTTGAGAAAGGTTGAAGAAAAGAGAATATAAATATCACAAAAGACACACAGCACCATGCTTTGACAGCTTCTTCAGTTCCCCGAGAGGAAAAGGAAAAAACAATAAAATCTTCTAATTGATTTATTATAGTATTTATTAGAGTTCTGTCTACACATACCTATGTGCCACATGTATGCCTGGTGCCCAGAAAATCCAGAGGAAGGTGCCCAATACCTCAGAATTGGAGTTACAGACAGTTGTGAGCTGCCATGTAAGTGCTGGAAATTGAACCTGAATCCTTTGGAGGAGCAGCCAGGGTTCTTAACCACTGAGCCATCTCTCCAGCCGCTAACATTTGAAATCTATCTCAAGTAGACTATCAAGGCAGCTTTGAAGGCTAGTGCCCCAGAGCAGGCAGCAGAGCCTGTTCGCCCTTCTATCAAAGCCATTGCACAGGTCACAACAGGACTCAGCATATGCTGCATGCCGATTGTGTCAGACCTTGTCCCATACTGAGAAAAAAAATAGGGCTTGTCTGGAGACAGTAACCTGAAAATATCCAGCAGACATGATTATCTATTTGCATGAGCATTTCAGACTTAGCTCAATGAAAGGGCATTTGTCTGGGAAGTGCAGGGCCCTAGGTTTAGTCTCCAGCAGCAACAAGCAAATAAAACCTTTCCACAGAAATAAAGGATAGAATTTAAAAGAGAAGTTTGGGATATAGTTCAGAGATCAGTGGAGTCATTGAGCATTGGCGTCGTTATCACAGGGTGTATGTGAATTATTCATTTAGTACAGCTTAAGAAGAAAGGGATCCTTAGCTGGAGTTGAGAAAAGGAAATGACCAGAGGGAGCAGGTGATATGACTGTGTAAGGCTCAACTTAGTTCAGCTTAGTAGACAGCAATACCATTGCTTCTCCTAGTACTGATATTTCAGGCCCTCATCCCTATACCAAAGGATGGCATTCAAGATCCTCTCTATACTTCTTGTGTCCAGTTGTGTTCTTTCCATCTGACACAATAGCATTTTAATGTGTGTGTGTGTGTGTGTGTGTGTGTGTGTGTGTGTGTGTGTGTGTGTGTGTGTGTGTGTGTGTATGGGGTCAAAGAACAACTTTTGAGACATGGTCTCACTGTATAGTCCCAGCTGTCTCAGAAGTCAAAGAATTCCATCTGCTTTGCTCTTCGTGTGCTAGGATTAAAGGCATATACCATGATGCCAGTTTTTACCTTTATTTTATTATTTTGTTAAGTCTCTTGCTGAACTTGATGCTGTTCTTTGATTGGGCTGGTCTGGCTGACTGATGAGCTTCAGACATCTGCCTGTCTCTGCTTGTCCCAAGGCCAGGGTCATAGACACTATAGCCACACCCATCTTTCTTTTTAAAGATTGATTGATTGATTTAATGTATGTGAGTACACTGTCACTCTCTTTAGACACATCAGAAGAGGGCATCAGATCACATTGCAGATGGTCGTGAGGCACCATGTAGTTGCTGGGAATTGAACTCACGACCTCTGGAAGAGGTCAGTGCTCCCAACCACTGAGCCATCTCTCCAGATCCCTCACCCATCTTTCTATGTGGTGTCTGAGGATCTGAATCTAGGTTCTTATGATTGCTGAACACATACTTGAGCTATCCCTAGCCCATCCCTTTAGTTTATCTAAGAATATTTAACTAATTCTACACGTACATAGCATTCACTCACATTAGACCCAAATAATGTGAAGAACAAACACATTTTTATGAAGAAGAACTGAGCTAGACTAAAACACTGCAATCTGGAAGCTAGAATATCCTGGGGACACAGTTAATTTGTAGCTGTATGAGGTCTGGGCCTTCTGATAAACATTTTGTTCTTTCTTTTCATAATCAAATCACCCAGGCCACAGAACCACCACCATTTGCTTTTGCTTTGTTTTCTCTTGAAACCAAGTTACACTATGTGGCCCAGGTTGGCTTCCAGCTCCCAATTCCCCTGCTTCAGTCTCTAGAGCACTAGGATTACAGACTATGTACCACTTTGCCTGGTCTGGCCTTTTGATCTAACATAGCCTACTCTCTAAGCCGAGAGCAACCCAAGTCTGCATTCTTGGTCCTATGTTCTAGCTGAAGTTTCTATATCTAGCTAGTTTCTACAGTTCTGAACAGGGAGCTCATCTGATATGTTTCTGGCTTACAGCTTTGGTTCTGAACCTCTAAAGAACTCCATTCTCCAGGGTAGCCCCATTCCCTTTTTGTCCAGCAGATGGCCTTGCCCTCACTTCTCAGAAAACGTGTTGGCTCATGTTCTATAGACTCAGCAGCTTTTATATCCAGCCTCAGCTCTTACTGGAGGAAGTTCCTTTGTCTCTTGTCCACTTGCCAGGTCGGCACAATGGTAAACACCTTCAGGACAGCCTTTAAGGCTGTGGAAGAGAACTCTAAAAACATGAGTTAGAAAGTGTATCATTTCTCAACTATGCAAAAATATAAGGATGCAGTATGAATGACACAAACCTAATGGAACAAAGGCAGCTGCAGATACAAAGGCAGGCAGATTCCTGAGTTCTAGGTCAGTCTGGGACACTTGAACCCAGGCCCAGGCATACTAGAAATGGTAATTTCAGAACAGGGTCTCACCCAGCTCGTTCATCATCTGTGCTAACAGACTGCAAAATCTTTGAATTCTTTTACAACGTTAAAAGAAAATGTATGCTTGCTATCTTCCAAGAATTAAGGGGCTGGGGTCACCAGATGCTGATTCTTTGGATATTCAAAAGGAAACCTGAATAACTGGATTGATACCTGAGATTAAAGACTGGGCTTAGGAGCTGTAGGAGATGAGCCATCTAGAGAATGTTTTAGAATAGCAAGAGAGAACTGCTTGGAGAACTGTCTCAAGAAGAACACCGAAAGAGCTGTCTGTAGATCTCTAGAAAGAAAGCAGATCAGAGAGAATGCAGGCTAGAAAGCTGTCTTTAGCAGAACATAGGCTGCCAGCTTGAACCCACGATTTGACTGGGAGTTGTTTGTTTCACCGTTCCCGGACATCCCTTCCTCAGAACCCCTCTCCAAGCCAAGGCTAGCTCTTGACATCAGCTGTTGACATCTCTTTGAGCTACTGCCTTTCCATGGCCCCATGCCTGTGGTCCCACATTTGATCTCCTCCAGTCAAAGATAGGATTGATATTAATTCTACCATTAAAAAAGGAGGTCCCTTGACTAGTCTCACAGAGGGACGCATAGCCATACCAGTTCTTGTGACTCCTTCAAGCTTAGTGCTCCCACGTGAATCACCACCTGGTCCAACCTGCAGAAGACAAGAATGTGAATCTCCTGGAGTTGAGAAGAACAAAGAAGGGCCGCACCATCTTGGTTTGTGCCTCGAGACTAATAAGATGCTTGAATCAATTTCTCCCATTATCCCCAGGACCCACAACATGAAACAGGAGAATCCATTCCCCAAAATTGTCATCTGACCTCCATGCACATGCCATGGCACAGGTGTTTATGTGCGCTCACATAAACACCCCAAATCCCAACACTAGTCAAGAACACGTGAAAACTGGGTCTAGTGGCACAGGTCTGCCATCCCAGCTGCTTGGAAAGCTGAGGCAGGAGGGTTCCAAATTCAAGGCAAATCTGAGGAAAATACTGAAATTACTTGTCTTCAAAGCAACAAAAATTAAAAAATATCTAAGACTCTCAAAAAATTAAAACCATTATTTAAAAAATTAAAAAGTGTATGGGTGTGGTGGCTTATGCTTTTAATTCCTGCACTCAGGAGGCAGAGGCAGAACCAAGTGATCTATAGATAAAACTTCCAGGACAGTCAGGGCTACACAGAGAAACCCTGCCTAGAAAATAAATAAACAAATAAATAAATAAATAAATAAACAAACAAACAAACAAATAAATAGAATAGAATAGAATAGAATAGAATAAAAAGTAGGCAAGAATGAATAAAAACAGGCCCTAGTGGCACAGGTCTGTGATCAAAGCTATTTGGAAAACTGATGCAGGGGAATTACAAGTTTAAGGAAACCTTGGGGACTTACTGAGACCTTGTCTCAATAAAAAATACAAAAAGGCTACAGATAATTAAGATATGTCTCAGTAGTAAGGCACGACCCTAACATGTAGGAAGCAGCTCTGCATTCTATCCATAGCATTACAACTTTAAAAAGTGCATGGAGATATTCTCTGTTTTCATAAAGTATGCTGGCCACTATTCAAAGTTCTTTTAGGGCTGGAGAGATGGATCAGCAGTTAAAAGTACTGGCTACTCTTCCAGAGGATTCTAGTTTGATTCTTAGCATCCATGTGGTTGTTTACAGACTTTCAATAACCCAGTGTGTGTGGAGAAAAAGTAGGGGAATTGAACTCCAGTTGTTAGGTTTGTGGGCAAGTGCCTTTTCCTACTGAGCCATTTCCTTTACCCCTACATTATTTTATTTATTATTTATTTATTTAGAAGATAGGTTCTTTCTTTTTTAAAAAATTTATTTACTATATATAAGTACATTGTAGTTGTCTTCAGACACACCAGAAGAGGGCATCAGATCCCATTACAGATGGTTGTGAGCCACCATGTGGTTGCTGGGAACTGAAATCAGGACCTCTGGAAGAGCAGTCAGTGCTCTTAACCACTAACTGAGCCATCTCTCCAGCCCAGGTTCTTTCTATTATGGAGCTCATTATGATGGGATTAAAGGGGTACATTACCATACCCAGCCCTCCAAAATTATTTTAAATTGTCCTTTTCCTTCCAATTCACAAAATCTCATTTGCTCCTGGTGTTGACTACTTGATCAGAGCACTTGGAAAATTACACTATCTACAGGCCACACACTTTCTATATACAAGTGCATGTATTAGCATTTCTTCTAGGCTCCATCCCACAGTTACCTGGCAACAGCCAGATGTGCCTGACTCACTATAAAAGGTGCTGTTTGCCTCCTCACTCTATTCTCTTGCTCTCTTCTGCTCTTTGTCTCTTGGCCCCTTACCCTCTTCACCCTCTGTCCCTTCTCTTCCCATTCCCTCCCCTCCCCTTCTTTCTTTCTCTTCTCT
>NC_137969.1:86332835-86487835 GCF_963924665.1 Micromys minutus | reverse complement strand
GTAACAGAAGGAAATGAGACAGGCTAGAGAGGGAAGGAGGGACTGCAGGCAGGCAGCAAACCAAAAGACTTTAAGAAAGTAGGTCTGTACAATAGGAAAAATACTGGTGCAGGACGAAGGGTGGAGCTGCTGCAGTTACATGGCATAGCCGTTGGATGGCACTGCTGTTCTGCTCACATGCAACCCGAATCAGGAATGGCCCCTGTCTCCTGGAAGCTCACATTCCCAGCAAAGTTGGAGGATCTAAACAGCAATCTATCCTTTTCTTTTCATGTTTTAAAGAAAAGTCGTGAGTACAGGGCGTCACAGAGGGTAACATAAGCTCGTTTCTTCTCATGCCAAGGTGGCACACGGGTGCATGTGCGTACTCGGAGACATGCGTTCAGACTATTACGAGTGAGAATCCGAGAGCATGATTCAGAGTGAATTTCCTCGACCTCGAAAACATTCTTGGCCACTGGTAGATGCTGATTCAGAGTTCAAAGGTCATAATTGGTCTATACACGTCAATCAAAACCGGGCTGGGGAGTGTTAGCAAAGTGCCCAGCAGTTCCAAGGAAAAGAGGTCTCTCTAGGCAGGTGTTTTTAGTTCTGCAAGAAGTCATTCAAAGAAAGCCCCTGATGGGTAAAACCATATAAATATAATGAAGGGTCTATATGAGGAACTTGTTATGACTTCAGTTTTGCTTCCTCTTCCAAGAAGGTTTGCTATGAATGTAGCCCTGTCTAGGACCGACCCTCAGAGGGAACGGAATGCCACAGTGCTAAAAGTCTAGAGGAAGTCAGTGGTCACCCAAAGCTCACTTTGTAGGGTTGAAGCCAGGACTCTGAGGAGTGCTGAGAAGGGAACAGGCTGGTGAGGTGGACAGTCAGGTAATAAAGAACTGTGGGCCGTTTGAAGAATTGAGCTTTTCCTAGAGATAGTAGGGAAACTGGGGTGCTATAAGCAGGGAACCTTATACTTGCTATACAGTAACAAATAATATTAATACAATACAGAGATGAAATGACAGGGTGGTTGTTGACCAGATGACAATTATCTCAACTCAGTTTATGGTTCTGGTTATCTACATGGAGTCATTTAACCCTGTTATCCATTTTATGATCTAGGAAAGCTTAGAGCACCCTTCTCTTTAAATGTACAGCTCAGTTAAAAGCTTACCCCCATCACCCAGACTTGTACATAAAAGCTAGTCTCCATCAGACCATCTGAACACAGCCTCCACCAGTTGTTTTGCTACTTTATTATATTTCTTGACCAAGAAAAAAAGAAATGGCCCTTAACTGCTATATACTACTTCAACACACATTAACTGGAATCAGTGAGAACCCAATGGGCACGTGTTAAATTCTGTTGGGATTGGGGAACAAGGGTGGTTACAGTGAGAAGGTAAAGTTGACAGCTGAGTCTGGGTTGTGTAAGGAGGCAGGGGAGAGGAGGGTAGAGGGGATCTCACACAAGAAGCAGGGAAACATGACATGAAGTCCAGAAGAGACCAACCCAGGATCTAAGGGAAGGTAGGCAGATGGCCAATGATAGTGGGTCAGATAAAGGAATATACTCACGTTTATTCAGCTTAGATTGTTATGTTCAACTCAATCACTTTCTTCATGGCAAGATCCCTTAGGAGGCCACCCTTCAAATTCCAACTATTAACCAAATTTCTCAGGTTCTGACTTATGGGAGCTGTATTATAATGTCACCATCCTATTCATAGTTTAAAACACCATCTTGGAGCAGAAATCAGCTGAGATTGAACCCTTGAGCTGACCACATATCACTCTATATGGCCAGTTAGCTAAACAGTTACAGGATCCTGTCAACAAGGTCACAAGTCTATCTTGTTCACAAGAAGAGCAGAAAGAAAATAACTCAACCAAGAGACCCCTGTGCTTAGCTTTCCCTTGCTCTTCCATAATCATGCTTCAGAAGGAGGACAGCTGTTTTGGTGTGACTATCTCATGAACCATGAACATTTGTTGATTTCTTGTGGGTAGTATTTTCTCCACTGAGATCACAGAACGTACGTTCTAGCTTGACCAATGAGCAACTTCACTGAGCCACCAGGCTCACTCTTCTCTGACAATCAGCCTATTTTAAAGGACCCAGACAGTTTTCCATCTTCTATGGCTCACTCAGGGGTATATCCCTGCACCCTAGAAGTGATTACTGGTTTGTGGTGTGCAGAACTCTCAGATGTGTACTCTGCTCACCTCTCCATTCTTGTCTTAGCACACAGGCTCCAGGGAGGCTCCCACTGCCCACCACGCAGCACCAAGCATTGGGTAATTATATGCAATGTTTCCTCTGTCCTGGAGGTAACTACTGCAGTTCTCCATCCACAGAAGTGTGGCTTTATGTTTTAGTTTGTTATTAATGTTCTAAAGAGCCAAATAGTTCCAAACCTTGTTATAAAAAAACTAAAATATCCATAATCTGCCTCCTTCTTCCTCTGCCTTTCTCCTTCCCCATGGATAGCCCTCCCTGCCCCTGTTTGCTGTTTATTTTTTGGATATACACTTTCATTCTGCAAACTTTCAGATCAATCTCTTCATTCTCCACTCTTGGAAATTCTCTACTAAGTTCTCACTATGAAAGAAGATTTGTCTCTCCTTAGCACCTCCTTTCCCCGCCTCCACATTTTTCCTCTCCCCAACCTCCCAGAAGAATTATATCATCATTTTTAGTTAGATCTGTGTTCAGTGTTTACATAATTATGACTGTATTCACAGCATGCCCCTGTAGTAAAAGCACCATTACATTTTCTTTCTTGTACAACTTTTAATTTTCCCTAGAGTTAATAATTGTCTCAGTTCTTCATTTGTGTACATCCCTGTTCACTCAGCATCAATTTTTACCTACACATTTTTATGTATGTAAATTTCTTCTCATTGTATTATGCACCTCACATTAATCCTGCCATTTTTAACCTTGAAATGATCTAGATGCCATCTTTGTTTCTTCTCTAGTCTGTGCTGTTTGCACCGCAGACCTGCCAAGCATCTGTCTGTTTAAGTTTTCATCACCATTCCAGAATCCTGTCTTCCCCTTGCTTGTGCTGGATCCTTGTTTCTTCTTAGACCCCATATTGTCTCATATTTTTATTATCCCGTCTCTTTGCTAGACCATACCCTAGAGAAAAATATCAGGGACATTAAATATTGAAAAATTCAGAGCCTGAGAATAGACTTATTCTACCCTGACATTTGATTGATGGTTTACCCATATATAGACCCCCGAATTGGAAGTTATTTTTTCTCATAATTTTTAAATCAACATCTCATGTCTTCTAATTTCTGTTGTCATTGCCAATGGACCAATGATCACTGAAGAGAAGACAAAGAGGCAAGCCTGGGGCATAGCTGCATCTTGATGGTCTGTGTGTGACTTTGCTGAAAGCAGGAAGGGGTTTCTTTTTGTGGAGTTGTGAAGTTTTTACAGTGATATCCTTTGATGTGAGGTTGTGCTCTTCTTTGATGTTGCCCACCTCACACACCTTGGCAATCCACACAGTCATTTCCTGGAGACATTGGAAAGGGGAACTCATTCTGATTTTGCTGTTCTTCCTCTGGGAATTTTTTAGTATTTAAAGCTGTTTTTCTAATTTCATATTATTCATCTCCTGTATTCTTTGTCTTTGTATGTTTTTGTTCTGTGAGAAATTTCTTCAAGGTTATTTGCCAAGTATATGTTCATGCTTTCAAAGTTTTCACTTCAGAGAGAGCTTTAATATTTGATTTTTGAATGTTCCCTCATTTTAAAAGAGAACACTGTTTGTTTCAACAATAAAATTCTTGAAAAAATATTGATTCTATTTCCTCTGTCTCTGTACACACACACACACACACACACACACACACACATACACACACACACATAGACACACACACAGAGAGATGGGGGTGTATATCTTTGACTTGAAAATCTTCTAAATATCTGCATAGGGTTTTTTTTTTTTTTCTTTTTCATTTCTTAAAAAGAGAGTCTTTTTTCAAACAACTGGAAGTTCTGGTCTGTCCTTTCCAGATGAAAAGCAGGCACGGAGAAATTCCTTGCTGATGAATGGGAACTGTCAACTATAAATAGCTTCACGGTTAGGAGATCTGGCTGACCCACTATAGGCTGTGTTGTATTGTGCTAGCAGGGATGGTCTAAGTAGTAATGCCCTGGCTGCAGATGCAGAAGGCTCAGAATCCTGCCTGAGACACACAACTCCCTGTTGTTAGGACAGCATCTCTGGCCTTCCTGTCTCCTGTTTCCTGTCTCCATCCCAGCAACCTTCTTGTCTACTCCATGAAGTCCTCTGCTATGGTGCATGAGGTTAGCCTTGGACATGTGTAAGTTAGAGAGTATGAAAAAGATGCTACCTGGTGCTTTCTACATCTTAAGCCAACTGTCGGCCATTTCTCCTAAATCATCCTTGTTTTTACCTCATTGTTGGATGCATATTGTGCTTTCCTGGGCTCTGCTGTACAGTGGCTTCTACTGCCAGCCAAAAGTTCAGCCTTCAGATCTCTATGGAGTCTGTTAGCAAATGCCCATCTGCTTTTCCTCTTTGTTTGGTATTGTTTTTTTTTTTCTTTTTCCTTGTGCCCCTGAAGATGTATTCCTTTTGAAAAAGTTCCCTGTGATGTTTCTGGTAAGGCTTCCAGAGACAGAGGGAATTCATCCATTCAGTCCACCAGTTTTTCGGAAGCACACAACTGTTTTGGATTGTTGTGTGGCAGGATCTCCTACTGAGGCTTCTGCTGCAGGACTCTGCATCTGCAGGACCAGAGCCTTCCTTCCTGACAGTGCTTCTGTGTCTGAACCTTGAACAGAGCACTCTACTTGCATATATAACATGATTACATAAGACATTTGGATCTTCTCACTGGATTATAAACTGCTTGAGTAAAGAAGTCCTGTTAGCTATTTTTACATCCTTAAGATCTAGCACACAACCAGGCGCCTGCATGCCCAAGGAAGGCATGTTGAAGTGAACAGAAACTGTACACTGCTTTCTGTGAGTGAACTCATGTATATAAAGAGAAGTCTAGTTATTTGATGGCCAGAGCCCTCAAATTATGACTATTTTCCAAGATCCTTTATCCTTGTTCCTGGGACAACAAGCAGTGGGATTTCAGACTAAACTTTGCCTAAGAAACTGCTTTTTAAATCTAGAACATGCAGAGGAATGGGTTACTCACCCCCAAAAAACTCTGGTTGTCATGAATCAAAGCAATAACAGACTGACTTTTGTCAGTGTGTTATTCAGGTATCCTGGTTGTAGAGAGATTGGTATTTATAATTACTACCTCTTGTGTATGATATCACAGTGTAATTAGGAATGAGTGTTCTATACTCTCAAGTTTCTTTATGGCCCTAAAGCATCCTTAGCCTAGTATGTTCTAGTGAAGGGTATATTTCCACAGGCAAATTTGCCCAAAGCTAGGTGTAGATGAGGAGTTTCAGAGGCTTGTGGGACCAGTAATCATATAAAGAGGATCCTGTGCTCAAGTTTCCCTATTAGGAATCTAGCTAAAAGTAACAGTTTGGGATACCAACTGGGTTGACCATTAGCACTGTCTCTTTCCCTAAAGTCAAGTCATCAAACCATACAACTTTTTCTGGTGACATAAGAAGCCATTTGGCAGCTACTTCAACAACCCAACCTTCAGTTGAAGAATCTAGACTTTGAAAAACTGGCTTGGGTTAGCAGAATGAACATCTGGAAGGTCCACCGAGTTATGGAAGTTTTTGGAAGTCAGGGGAGCCCAGTCTAGTCAGGATGAACAGGAAGTAGAAGAATCTGAAGCAGCAACGAGGAAATGAGAAGCCAGGCTACACCTGCAGGTTCACAGTGGGCATCTACTATGACGCCTGAGCTGAAGAGGAAAGAATATGCAGCTTAAATGAACAAGTCCAACCCAGACACCTAAGTCTTAGCAGTATTTTTCTCTGCTTAATGATCCATGCTTCAGAAATATTCTTTCTTAAGATCCCATGTTCACATTTGAACTAGTGCTGCCTGCTGAAGGATGTCACTTCACTTCAGATGGCAGCTTGCCATTTATTCTGGTGACAATGTTTAGCCAGATCAGGAGAAGAAGCATTGGCGAGAGCAAGTGAAGGAACTAAAGATGCTCTAGATATGTCTGGGGAAACACACCTGTCAGGAGTCTGTTGGGCTCATTGGGTCATTGCCATGCCATTGCATGTTCTGTAAACCAGAATAATTGATCAGGTTGGCATCTTTATATATACACGTGCTGGAAACGAGACAGCTGAAATAGCCACACCAAAGAGAGCAACTGCAATTCTGTAATGGAAAGACATGATTCAGCCTCTCCAGTCTCCTTTTGTTTATTTTTCTTCTCCTCATAACAGGTTTAAACAATAAATGAAATTTAGACATAGATCTGAATGTCACTGAATTGCAAATACAGTGTTGCGCTCAGAAAATCCAGAGACCAAATGAGGATACAAAATTTCCAAGTGGCTGATCAGACCACCTAAACTGTGGCCTCCATTGGGTGATTCTTCTCTATTGAGATCATGGGTAAGAACAGGGACATGCTTATAAATAATAATACCCCTTGTTGGATGTGATCTTCAGCTGGTGAATTAACTTCTCAAAATCTCAGTTTCCATACGTAAGACAGAAAAACACACCATTATTTCATAAGCTCCCTCTGAATGTTATCAAGGACACAGGCATGGCACAGCAAACTTCACATAGAGCTTGGCAACTGCTTGTCCAGAGAATGCTGGGAAGATAATGAGGATTTCTTCAGTTCCTTCCTGTGGCTTTCTGTTTTGTGATCAGGAAGTGTAGGGCATCCCTCAATTACTCTGAAGATATTCTTCTGTGGTGAAAGAAGTCTCTCAAAGAAAGTGAGGGGATACAGAATCTCTCATATTTTCCAAGAAAGGAGATCCAAGGAAGCATTTTATGAGCACCAATACTGATGCCCAGTACCACACCCCTGGAAGCTGTACAGGGGGCATCCAATAAAGACTGAAGAAGTTACAAGTTCTTTTTTGCTTCTAATCTATTTCACCTTGGATAAGTTGGATTCTTTGCGATGCTGGGAAGTCTCCATCTGCTGAAACTGTACCATCAACTCTTTCCTTGAAAGTTATTAGAATTTAAAAAGGCCAGATAATCTGAAAATGCCTGGCACCCTGCACATAGAAGGCATTCATGATTAATGTCAATTTCTTCCCCTCCCATGGCTCTTCCTTTATGGCCTGCTCATGAATTTCCAATGCATAATTCACAATCCAGATTCCAGTTCAGACAAAAACATTGAGAGATGGCAGAATCACGATTAAATAACATCTTAATAGCCCAGAAAAAAACAGGGCTATAGAAATATGAGATAAAGTTCAATAAGGCTAAATGTGAGGCTGGCATTCTGTTTCCATAGCCACTTAGTGCTCAAGTACATGGCAGATTTGTGAGTGTGGGCACATCTGAGCATAGCTCACAGCCCAGGCTTTAATGACAAAAGCATCACATCTCATTTCCCGAAGGGCATGGGTCTGCTGTGGTCACTGCAGGGCAGACGGTCCCTAGAGCATTCTGGGAGCCATGGCTTTTAGAAAGAAACCCTGATGTGCCACAGCTTCTCCAGGGATGTGGCCAGTGTGGTGACTATTGTGAAAAACGATGGAAAGATTGGAGGAGTGTTAATAGCACAGGAAATAGAAGATTATGGCAAAATATTCCATTTATCTCTTTATTTAAGAGATTATTTCATGAAAGAGGGACCAGATTGGTGGCATGTTCTATGAAAACCAATGTGAAGTTGAAAGCTTCAAGAAGAAATATTTAATTCTAGAAATCCTTTCTTCATTCCTACCCTTATACAAACATTTCACAAGCATTGTTTAAATCAAGTATATATTTGAAATTTGACTTTGTGGTCAGTAGACAGTGATATGCTATATGTTTAACAAGTATCTCTTTGGAGGAAAGAAAAGAGAAAGTTGTGACTTATAGTATTTGCCACTTCTATGGTATAAATCCTTCGCTTGTGGATGTTTATAAGTTGTAAACTCTGACTTGAGGAGACACATGGCCAATTGGCACACTTCTATCTACTGGGGGTTCCAACTCAAAGTCACAGGCATTAATGCAAGAGAGCTACAGTTGAGTAGGATAAACTATTCTAATCAAGGTGTGACCTAGGTTCTTGGACCTGAGAGAGGAGAAAATTCTGACAGTGCATTGGCTAAGAATAAGGTATAGGAACACATTTCAGGCAGAGGAGGGAACACGTGTAAACATGAGAGGAAATGGTAATCCTGGGCTAATGAAAATTGTTGCTTTGGGTAGGGAATGCCAACACTGAAGATGTATTTGTCAAAACATATTAGTAAATTTGACTCTTATTTTGAAGGCAGTAAGAAAATAGATTAAAGGTTTTCCAAGAGAATCGCATCATAAGTTTGATGTTAGAAAATCTAATCTGAGAGAAAAATGGAAAAGTGGAGTGTGTTAGGTCAAGACTGGAAGCAAAGGTGATTAGAAATCACCTAGGTAGAGGAGTGCCACTAGAAAGTCAAAAGAAAGATACACATTAAAGTTACACCAGAAACAACAGAACCAGTGATAAAAGGTGAGGAGAGAGCAGGGCATGGTGCTTACCATGGTGCACAAATGAGGAAGGCTGTGTAGGCTAGCGTAAGTAACATCCATCTTATTAGAGAAGAGTTTTCACAAGAACCAGCTTGGAGATCTTACAAACATCAGCTCCTATGCTGATTTTAGTTTGGAGGCTTTGGGTCTCTGAATCTGTATTTTAAAAGTAGCTCAATAGAGTATCTTAAAGAACCTCTAGACTGTGTTTTCACACATACACTTGGCCAATGTTTACTATAGTCACACATCATTGTATAGGTCCTGGGGAGGCATGGTGAGTGAGATGCCATTTCTGCCAGGAAAGTTCTGGTTCTTTACATAAGAGGAGGGCCATATAAGCTAAATATGTATACTGATATTTATATTGAGATGCACAGTATGTGACACCAGGTAAGGGGATGGAGATTAATGAAAGGTGGGGATAGGGCTGCTGTTTTAGGTCAGGTAGTTGGAGAACCTCTGAAGGGTAATACTTAAGCTAAGATGGAAAAATATAGTGAAAAATAAGAAACACTGAGGCACAGTGTTTGCAGAAGGGCTGGTGAGATGACTCAATAGATACAAGCATTGCTCTGCAAGCCCAGTGATCAGAATTTGATCCCCCAGAACTCAGAAAAAAAATCTATTTATGATGGATTATGTCTATAATCCTTGCATTTTTATGGCAAGGTAGAAAGCAGAGGCAGAAGAGTCCCCAAAACCTGGTGTACAAAGAAGAACCAAATGAGACCATTGTCTTAATAAGATAGGAGACTAACTCCCTCAAAGTGTCTTCTGACCTCCACATCCATGCTGTGTACAGTATGCACATGTGCACAAGTGCATATGCTCACACACTCTCATACTCATACATATGCACAAATATATCAAATGAAAGAAATAATAAATAGAAGTTCTTACAGAACGTCATATAGAAATAGCAGATTCTGAAGGCATCACATTTGGGCTTTGGCATGAAGTATAGCACCAATAGGAGATAAGGTCTGAGTGGAGCCAGGTACTAAGTCAATTAAGAGAACACAGAGCCAGGTGCTGGACAGATGGCTCAGTGGCTAACAGGGTACAGTGTTCTTGCAGTAGACCTAAACTCAATTTCCAGCACTCATATCTGGTGACTCAACTGTGCTCGTAATCCCAGGGGATCTCATACCTTTCACCTTCTCTGGCATGGGCATTCATGTGCACAGACCTATATAATACACATAATTAAAAATAATTCTAAAATGTAAGAAAAACATGAAAAAGAGACCATAAAACAGATCTGGCACAGAATGGAGATTTGGCGCTATCAAGAGAGTTGACTGTGCTAATGTGAATAGAGACTAGAAACTGAGACCTGAACTCATGAGCAAGGTCAAGAAAGAGTTCCGGGGCGGCAGGGAGAATATCAGTCAGAGATAAGAAGAGAAACAGCAGTTGATGTCACTAGCTCAGAAAACAGTTGCCTACGAAGGATAACACAAACAAAGTCAAGAACTACTTTGGAACCAAATGAGAGTGGTATTGATGACATATTGATGACGTTTGGGACCAAAGATCATGTTTTATTATTATGACTACAGGTTTAAAACAAGGAGGGGGTGTGAGAACAGAACAGACAGATGCATCAGTGGAGAACAGAAAATGGATGTAGTTGAAATGAAACTTATTTAAAAAGTTAAAGGGAAGAGAAATGGTAAAAGAAGGGATGTGAATTGAAGAAGAATCCTTAAGACACAGAAACCCAGCATGTGTCTGTGATGAGGAAACAGGCAGCAACAATGAGAGGAATGACATGGTTATGCCATTGCTTAATGGAGGGTAGAAAGAAGAATGGATGTTTCTATAGATACAGTCCTAGGGAGGCTGAGAGCACCACCCAACTCACTGGGAACCTTTAGTTTATAGTGAAGTAGAGTTTATAGCTATCTGCAAAGAGTAGGGTGGGCAGATTGCCCAGCAGATCTGAAGATAGTATTAAAGGCCTGAAAACTTGTTCTTGGAAACAGACCAGAGATGCTTCTAGAACCATGCCATGTTCCACATTCTCAAAAGGTGGGGAATCAGGTGGGATGATGTTGGGTATACTGTCATGGGTAACCAACAGCACCTCTAGAAGGAAAGCTTGTCATTATGTGATGGCCATTTAGGCCAATTTTCTCTAGAGTGGTGCCTTGGTTGGTTTGAAGATGACCTGTACTGGAACTACCCACATACTTATGACATCACCATGAATAAGCTCTAATGGCCAGAGAGCCCAAGGACTTGCATCTTCATGAGCTTTCCAGAGGAGTCTAATGTCTACAAAAATCTAAGAACCACTCCTCCATCAACTTATAATTTGTTTGGTCAGCATCCCAATTGATTCCCCAGCCTCATCAGAATCCTTCAAAAAGGGGACACTGTTGGCAGCAGTAAGAACAGCCTCTTCAAACCCATGTAGATAGCCAGTTTTCTATTTGACTTGCTCTAACAGGGGCTAGTTCAGTGCTGAGAATGTTTCAGTATCAATATATGATCTAGAAGGAAAGGTACGTTTTCCCCCTGTCATCCTCCTTGCTGGCTCCTCTTCTTGCCTAGCAGAAAGCAGCACAATTGCAAAGCTGGAATCTACTCTCACAGGTCCTCTTCACAGGCAAGGGCGGACCCATCACAACCACTTTCCTGCAGGAGACCCTTCCTGCTCACACCTTGTCACTGGCTCTGACACTCATTCAGCTGGCTCTCCAGTGAATCTCAAAGCCCAGCAACTCTAGACTACCCCTCCCAGACTGGAGAAAGGGGAATTTAACAGCCAGTATTAATTAGGCAAATGTCATGCAGGCATGAGTCACCACAGCCCTGAGTATTTTAATCCATTACAAATGGAAGTGCTCACAGCAAGCTGGAGCCTGAAGCACCATCAGCTACCCCCTCAGGCGCTAGTTCCCTAAGCAGCACTGGAGGGTTCTTTCCATCTGACCCACTGGCTCTGGCCATGACTCTGCAGGAGAGGGTTTGTGGTGTGGGACCCCTGCATGCATAATCCCTGCTAGTCTGTTCATATAACTAACTGGATGTCAAAATAAGCAATTAGGCCAAGCCAGAGGTTTGTGTAGGCCATAACATAGGAAGCATTCTTGTTGACAGAAAGGCTAGCTGATTAGAAATCTCAGAGGCTTCAAGGGAATCATCAACCTGTCGATCAGGTCCTAACTCTAGAGATAGGGGAGGAGCTTGACCATCCTGCAGTTTTCTCAAGTCACTCTATGGTTACAGAAAAGATAGAGTTCTTTCCTACAGATGCCTGTCCTGCTTTCCTTTCCCTAAGCATATCCCCTACCTAAGTGCCAAAGACAGGAAAGTAGGAGGAAGCTTCAAGATTGAGATTTTATCTATTAATACTTTACCTTGATTTTTCATTTTGAAAATCTACCGAATATGTAGTAACAATGGACTCTGAGTCTGCCATGAGTACTGCCCTTGATAATTTCAAACTGAAGGGGATTAGAGTTTACTCACCCTCAGCTATATACCAGGCTGAGAGAAACGAAAATAGACTATACAAGGAGAACCAATGAGGTTATGACAGAATAGATAATTGAGCACAAGGAGTCTCTGTTTCATTAGATTGCTCAAGGATGAGTATGTTGATTCCCTATGTGTTTGGTGGAATACATGAGTATAAGTAAACCTGTGTATGGGACTAGAGGACCCATAGGGTGTCGTTCTTAACCACTTTCCATCTTGGTTTGTTTGTTTACTTATTTATTATTTGTCTGTTGAGACAATTTCTTATTGAACCTTGAGCTAGCTTATCAGTTCTGCTAGACTGGCTGTTCAACAAGTCCCATGGTTCCCTCTGTTTCTGCCTCTCAAGCTGTGAAATTACAGGCATAGGCTGCTATGCCTGGCTTTTTTTATTTTTAATGTAGATGCTGCAAATCTAAGCTCATCCAAAAAGCATTTCATTAACTGAGCCATCCTCCAGCCTTGGTTGAGAATGTTTCAAAGACTCGATATACTGAATAGTGACTGTAGTTAATAATGTGTTTTATATCTGAAGTTTGATATGACTGTAGAGCTCAAATGTTCTCATCCCACACAAGCTAGTAGCCAAGCCACAAGGCAATGAATGTATTGGCTACCTTGACTATGGCCATAATTTCATAGCATGCATCAAAATGTCACACCACATTGTTTATAGTAGATATGCATAATTTTCATTTGCCAGTAGAATCTCAATAAAGCCAGAGACCATCGTCAGGAAATCCCATGGGAAAGCATCCAAGGAGAGGTAGCACCTGGGCTTGCAAGTTCAGTTCTTCACTCAAAGGCTGGATCTCCATTCCAACCTCAGAATCAGTGAGCAGTCAAGTAGGATGAAGGTGAAAACTTGGTTGTCTTGACTCTCACTTTAGTGTACTGAAACATTAGATGGGGGTTCTCCATCAGTAAAGAGCTAGAGATAAGAAAATAGGTCAAGTATGGCACACACAGTACCATGCATCTGCCCACCAAGAAATGACAACAACAACTATACTCCCAGAGCAGGCAAACCTTCTTGGTGTTTACTGTTCAGATAACAGTACCACCTTCTCCTGGTCTCATGAATGACCTCATCTTTCCCTTCACACCCTATATCTAATTGTCTTTGCCCATATTTCATAGATTTTGTTTCTTTCTGGTGTATCAAATTTCCTACATATTATGTTTATAAATATCTTTAAAATGTGTTTTTTTAATTTAATGGTCCAGTTCCTTTACTTTATCTTTAAGCCCTGATATGCAATCCATTTTGTTGGCAAAGCTTCCTACTGAGGGCTTTTGACTGCTCTTATTTGGTCTCAGACCCAGTACAATGTTTTTGTTTCCACAAAATTATTATGAGTTGCCGATTCACAACACACATTTTATGAAAAAATCTGCACATGGCTTCTCAGTGACATTGACAATGCCCAGTTAATTTATCCCCAGATACTTTTTTTTTAGATGTTTAAAGAAAACAGGAAAAGGGCATGGTAGATGAGAAAGTCTCAGAAGATTCAGCCCAAGTATAAACATTCATATGAATTAAGTCGTAAGATTTTGGAATCAGAAGATTCTAGAAGAGTTAATCAAGTCATCCCAGCATTCATACATAGAGTTCACTGGAGACTCTCCTTCTTCTTCTCTTCATGGATATCTTCAGGATTCTTGAGTTGTGTAAGAATCTCATAGAATAAGCTACCTCCAGTGAATGAGGGGCTGATGCTCATCTAAGTAATTAGACTTTTAGGAGCTAGCCAAAACAAAAAAAAACATCACAAAGTACTGGCATTCTAGACCCAAGGTCAAATGCCCCAGCCCCTCTTGACATAGTGTTCAGACTCCTTTAAAATTGAGGTATATCTCATGACTAGAAGGTCAGTCTCAAATTTCCCACAAGAATGACATCTGAAAGTGAAAAATATAGCTTTTGAGATCTGTCAGGGTGGCCACCAATCTTGTTTGCACAGAATAATGTGAGTAAAGGATATTCTTTAGGTTCATCTGGTCAGTTCTCCACACAGTAAAAGAGAAAGAAAGACACTGTAAGCAACAGACACAAACCACTTCATCCGAGTGTTTTGAGGACAAGAATACTGTGTCCTAAAACCAAGATGATTTCAAAATTTACAGCATTTTACAGTATTTTAATTTATGTCAACCACTTTTTTTTCCCCAGCTACTCTAATGGCTCATTGTCAAGTTGTTTAATAATTCAGTATAATGGGTCTCAATCTTGCATGAACATTAGAATTACATAAAAATTTTTTTTAAAAATGTTGCAACCAAATCCACATCTTTGACAATTGATTTAATTGACCCACCATGGGGTCTGGATGTCAGTAGACTTTAAAAACTCCCCAGAAGATTCCAGTCTGCACCGGGCTTAGAGAGTACTTGGCCCTAGCAGAATTGCTTATTCGATGACAGGTGAGTTGGGCTGCTGATAGGCTTGACTGATTTCCTAGAAGAAGCCACATAACTGATAGATCCAATTGGCTAGTTATGTGTGAGTTAGGGATCTGTAACCCTGTTTGCAGAAATTTAGTGAGACATAAAGATTCTTCTTCGAAAGCGGAAGTTTTGTTTGATCCAGGGAAGTCAGCCTCACATGCAAGGATGTGTGAATTCCAAACACATTTGCTGAATTTGGATATTTTAATTTTTAGATGCAAATCAGAGAAAAATGGAGTGTTTCTAGGATGAGTCAGAGTACTTTAGTCTGTTAAAAGATGCTTAAGGCAGGACCTTGCAGAAAGGCATGCTTCTTTAGGCATGGCATTCAAGCAGCTCTCTTCTGTGCCAACCACAGTTTTTTCTTGAATTCTATCTAATGTTTTAACATCTTGAACCTTGCTGATTCTAAAGGGAATTTGTTTCCCGAACCAGCCAACACCCACAGGTAGTAGAGGGCATGCCTACAAGAAAGCTTTGCATATGTGAGCTAACTACTTCAAAATCCAGTATTGTTCCATAATTGTTCTTATAACTAGACCCCACCTCATTATCACATGGCCTGATTTTAGAAACTGATATTCTTGGAGTCCAGGAGAATTATTCAAGCTATCTTAGGCTAAATCTGACTTCTATTTTCCTGCCACCAAAAGGCTTTTGTCCAGTTTCCTGTCCCCTCTGCCTCTGGCTGACCCTGTTGCTTCCCATGTGGCTGTCATATCACAGCCTGTTCACACTGTTGAAATCTGTTTCTGTAGCATTGACTGCTATCTCCCAATCTACTGTACTCTTCACACCTAAGGAATAACAAAACTTACTTTAAAACACTCTCCTACATCTGTTGAAGGAAGAAAACTGGGAGTAAAGTTAAAGGCAACCAGGAACAAGCTGAAACCCTTGTCTCTACATGGGTTGGGGGAAGGTGTTGAAAATTGCCTTGCAGGTTCTTAAGTGTTAAACCCGGGAAATGATGGTAGTCAGAAGCTGATCCTTTGGTGCCCATTTATCAGAATGTGGTTCTCCCTGGCAGAAACTTGCTTTCTTTCTTTCAGATGAAAGGCTGTTAGTGATGCAGTCCACATGTCGAAGAACCAGCATTAAATGTGTTTTAATCATGTGAAAGTGTTGGACAACAATGTGTACAAAAAGACATCATCTGTCCTAAAGCCCTCCATGGTACAACAGTGAAGCAAGCAGGTGTTTGGAAAAATCTGGTTGTCTCATCCAGGGGAGAGGTTGAGAGTGCTTCCAAGTACTAATATCCAGCTGGCAGCTCATTAGTGTGGAGGAGGAGTCCCATTACATTGCTAATGTTCTTGGTTTCTCTTGAGGATCAAAGGCTAGTGGGTGGGTTTGAAGTACTCATAAGACAAAACACCTCAGTCTCTGTGCCTTGTGGGGACTTTGTTCTTTTTGCTCATTGTCTGTCTGAGTTGTTATCTCTAGTGACCACTAACTGCACTAGTAGTAGTGTCACATGGAAACACAATAAAATGAAGGTCTTTTACTTTGGCTCATGGCTTTGATTTATCCAATTTGCTTATATATTTACCACCATAGGAAGGAATGTCAACAACTTAGGCTAGCTTAGTATACTCAGTGCTGAGCATAAATGTGCCCTCAGGACCCTCAGTTATACAATGTAGATGTGACTTCTCAGGGCCTTGGTTTTTGTACCCAGTTTAATTATGGACATAGATTAACTACTGAATGAGTTTATGTAAGAACAGCAAAAGGCTCCTGATAAAAACTCAGTAAATATCTCTCATTCGCCACTTAGAAACCACGAGGTGCTTAGAGGTCCCTCACTGGATTTTCTAAGGGGAGAAACTGGTTTTGGAGCCTAATAAAAGAGCAGAGGGACCAGGGATTTTCATCTTAGCTTTGGAGATATTTAGGATTTGGCTATAGCTTTCAGAGCCTGTGGGTCGCCTTGAGATCTACCATTTTGGATGCAAGCCACAATCAGTTCATTTCCCAGATGCCAGTGAGGACCTGGCACCTGACAAGGACCAGCAGGAAGCTTAGAATTCTCTAGGGTTGAAGCCACACATGTTGACGGAGAAGACGAGTACTTCATAGTCACATAGGGCTGGATTCTCATCATTGTGGCCAATATAATCTCATAGCTTTTCTGGGGAGCTCTTTGTCATACCTTCTTAGCCTGGCAAACTTCTTTGCAACCAGAGCCTGGTTCAAGTTCATGTCCTAAAAATGTCATCTATAACTGGTCCAGGATAAATTTATTGTCTTTTCTCCAGCCTTACTCTGGTTATGGCAGTGCAGTGTCTCTCAGATTGAAAGACACCATTGACGTAAAACACTACACCACAGAGTGCTACTCAGTCATCTTTTGGTTGATGTATGTGTCTGATTAGACGACATCTTCAAAGCCAGGGGTTTTGTCTCCTTTATCTTTGCATCCCCAGTGGCTGAAACATAAAAGCAACTTCATAAATGTTAGGATAGGTGAAAGAATTCAGAAAACTCCTCTGAGCATTAGTTTAACAATGGGAGAAAGGATGGGAGCAGATGCACAGGGATGCCTGCTTCTCAGCGTGTACAGGACACCCTTGCTGAGATGCTGTGTGCAACTGTGTGCACTGAACATAGTAATTATCAAACCTCAGATGCAGCACAGTGATTGTTTAGTGGCAAAAATTGGCCCTGGTCCCATCCCTTCCTGGGGCTCTTTCTCAGAAATGGCATCATTTGGGGGGGGGGTCTCTAAGCGTGTTTACCAGGGCACCTCGGGAAGTCTGCTTTTCTGTGGCCTGAGTTTGACTAGGTATGTTTTCTATAGTCTTTCCATTTGACTAAGATTTGTCATCTTCAGCCTCAGGCTCAGTAGCCATTCTTTCCCCAAATTTTTATCTGAAACTGCATATCTTCTAGATTGTGGCAGGGGTCTTAGTTTTCTTTAACATTTAACTTTTTTTTTTAATTTGTATGTTATATGGATGCCTTTATGAATACAGATGACCACAAAGTTCAGAGGTATCTGAGTTCTTGGATCTGGAGTCACAGGTAGTTGTGAACTGTCTGACCTGGGATCTGGGAGTGTCCTCTGCAAGTGGGGTCTGTGCTCTAACCACTGAGTAATCTTTCTAGCCTAGGGGCAACGATTTTCTTAGGGCTTAGAATACAATCTTTCAGAAGAGCTGAGTGGCCCTTCCTCACCAAATTCCACCAAATCTTTTGGCAGGAGCTTCAGAGCTTAAGGGAAGCTTGCCAGATAGAGCACAACCTTCACAGCTCGTTTTTAGGTTCCAGGGCTATTTATGGATAAAAATACAAGCTCTTTGCTTCCTCAATAGAGTACTTGGCTACACTGCAGTTATTTTAATCTGTCAGGAATATGGATTTTATTTCTTTCCTTCACACTCCTTCCAAATAATTTTCACAATATATCCAACCTGGTCACTTGTAATTCAGTAAGACAGAGGTGGATGAAGGCCCCAGCCAGTAAGACGTCCACTGTGATAAGAATAAAAGGTCATAAATATTCTAGAAAACAATGTAACTGCATCTTCAGGTATTTTCAGACAGTTTTGCACATTGCACCTCACTCTAGAATAGACCATACCCTTTCTGTGGTCTAATGTAAATATTTCAGCTCACTCTAGAATAGGCCATATCCCTTCTGTGGGCTAATGTACATATTTATGCCACATCACAGCCTTTGGTAAAATCTAAGGCCTGAGCCCTACAGAGATGCTCAGTTACAGAGCACTGGCCTCTGTGCGTTTCCACAGGCACCACTGTGTGCCAGCATGCTACAGATGGCATTGCTGACTGGCAGCCACACCGCCAATAAAAAGCTGCAATGTGGCCCAAGGTGCTGCAAGATGCTGTGTATGCACTGAACTCTCAAGCTTGCCTCAGAACCCCAGAGGCATCCAGGAGTGATTGATTGTAACACAGCGAGGCAGCTGGTATATCAGCCAGGCATCTTGAGTCCAGGTTTCTGCCTGATGGTTTTATAATGAGACAAAGGAAAACATAGCTCAGTGAATCTGTGCTGTGGTGCAGGACTCTTTTCTCAAGCCCTGATTGTACCATCAAGCATATATGAAGAGAGATACATGTCATGACCATAACTTCCTACATGAGACAAGGGTCACCTGGCAACAGAACTAGTGTCTGCCAATACTAGACACTATTAACACAATCCATCCTGGTACTTCCCAGCTTGAACTGGACTTCTTAGCTCATTGCTGACGTCATTCAAGTTCATCTTATCCAAATTCTTATAGGAATATCAAAAAGGCCATGCTTGGGACATAGATATTGTTCTTAATATTTCTGTCAAGTGGAAAGTAAAGGAGCCAACTTAAAAAAAAAAGTAATTGCAATAAAGACAATTGGTTTTGACAACACTAACCAGAAGTGATGTTTGAAAATTTTTTCACCTGTCTGGAAAGTTCTGGAACCCAGTGTGCGGGTTAACATATACACGACAGGATAAAGGTGTCATCACAATCTTTAGCACAAGGTTTTTTAGCTGCAGCCAAATCACTAGCTAATTGGAGGAAATTCTTTCCCCTCCTTATCTCTGGTTCCTCTCCATTCTCTTAGGTATCCTACTCTAGGACATGGAGCTTCTTTTCTAAGAACAATCAGAACACATTGATGGTGCATATTGAAGGGATTTGTTTTATTGTTGTCATACATACAAAAAGCTTCTGTTGATAAAATCCAGCCCCATCTTTCTCAGCTTTCCCCAACGCACAGATTTCTTGTCTTTGGAATCATGTTCTTACTTTCAAGTTGGTGCTTTTAGCTTCTACATGTGAGAGAGAACATGCTGTCTTTATACACCAGGAATACCCCCAGCCCATAGACTTTGATTCCACCCATTCTGCTGCAAATGTCAGAACTTGATCCCTTTTTGCACTTGAATAATGCTCCATTGTGTAGACACCACACATTTTTTTTTGTTATTCATTCTTCTGTTATTGGACATGTAGGCTGATTTAGTACTGTGCTTATTGTGAACAAGAATGTGGTAACCATGGGTGTGTAGGGGTTATTTTGTTATTGATTTAATTCCCTTTGGATATTCAGGAGTAGGGTGACTAGGTCATGTGATAGATCTATTTTTTTAAAATAAATTTTAGTAGACCATTTATTTATTGTGTGTGTGTGTGTGTGTGTGTGTGTGTGTGTTTGCATGTGTGTACACCTTCATGCATGTGCACATGCATATCTGCCACATTACACATGTGGAGCTCAGTCAGTTTTCTCCTTTTATCACATGGATCCCAGGGATCTGATTTAGGTTCTCAAGCTTGGCAGCAAGAATCTTTTGCACACTGAGAAACCTTGCAGGCTCTATTTTTATATATTTTTGAAGAAAGTCCAAACTGCTTTTCATAATGGCTGGACTAATTTAAAATCCCACTAACAGCATATAAGAATCGAATTTCTCTAAATTCTCAATAGTATTTGTTACTTGTTTTTTAAAAAAATAATAGACACTCTAAGAAGCTTTTAGTTTCATGGGGTCCCTTTCATTAATTTTTAATCTTAGTGCCTGAACTATTGGTATTCTGTTCAGGAATTTGTCTTCTGTAGCAATGTACTCAAGGCATTTTCCCACTTTTTCTTCTATTAGATTTACTGTGTCCATTTTCATGTTGAGGTCTTTGATCTGCTTCCACTTGAATTTCATGCAGTGTGATAAATATTAGTCAACTGCATTAACCCACCCAACAAAACTTTGGCTCAAAAATTGTCCTGTCTACAAGATACATAGGGATAAAGATGGAGCAGAGATTGAGGGAACAGCCAATCAATGAGTGTCCTAACTTTGGTCCTATCTAATGGACGAGAACAAAACCCTAATGTTATTAATGATGCTCTGCCATGCTTGCAAACAGTAGCTTAGCATAACTGTCTCCTGATAGACTTTTTCCAGCAATAGATGAAAACAGACATAGAGACCCATACCAAACATCAGGAAGAGAAGGGGATGGGATTGAGCAAGCCAGAGGAGTCAAGGATGACACAAGAAGACTACAAAGTCAACTAACCAGGGTCCAATGGGGCTTACAGAGACTGAACCACCAACCAAAGTGCATGCAGGGGTGGACCTGGGCCTCCTGTACATTTGTAGCAGATGGGCAGATTGGTCTTAATGTGGTCCCCTAACAATTAGAATCGGGGGGCTGTTTTTGACACTGTTGTCTTCCTTTGGGACTCTTTCTCTTAGCTGGACTTCCTGGTTGGGCCCCTCAGTTGGAGAGGATACATTTAGTCCTGCTGTGACTTGATGTCCCAAAGTGGGGTGGTGCCCGAGAGGGGTTTCTTGGAGCAGAAGGAGAGGGGTAATGGGGGAAGGGACTTATAAGGGTAGGGTTGGGAGAAGAGGAGTGTGACTGTGGCCAGGATGTAAAGTGAATAAATAAATAAATAAACAGATAAATAGATGAGAAGCCTAATAGACACTCTCACTGTAGTGAGATGACATTCATTCTGTTTTGATATACATTTCACTGATGGCTAATGATATTGACATTTTTCATCTATTATTTAGATGTTTATATTTCTTTTTCAAGAACTCTGTTCAGATGGTTTTTGTCCTTTTTTAATTAAATTGTTTTATTTATTTACATTTCAAGTGTTGCCACTCTTCCTAGTCCCCCTTCCAGTGTTCTTTATTCCATCCCCCTTTTGCCTCTGAGAGGGTGTTTCCCCACCCAACTACCCACCCCCTCAACCCTTACTCCCCAATCTCATATCCCCCATCATCTCCCTTCCCTGGGGCATCAAGTCTCTACAGGATTAGATACATCCTCTTTCACTGAGGCCAGAAAAGCAGTCCTCTGCTACATATGTGCTGGGAACCTCAGATCAGCACATGTATGTTCTTTGGTTGGTGACTTAGTTTCTGATAGCTCCCAGGGGTCTGGGTTAGTTGACACTGTTGGTCTTTCTGTGGGGTTGCCATCTCCTTCAGCTCCTTCAGTCCTTTTCCTAACTCTTCCATAGTAGTCCTGGGCCTCAGTTCAGTGGTTGGCTGTAAGTATCAGCATCTGTCTCAGTAAGCTGCTGGTAGAGCCTCTCAGAGGACAGCCATGCTAGGCTCCTGTCTGCAAGTACAACATGGCATCAGTAATAGTGTCAGGGTTTGGTACCTGTCTATGGGATGGATCCAATTGGATTGCTAAGTTCTGTGATTCCTTCTGCATTGTATGCTTAGAATTTTCTAAACCTTCTTTATTTATGGGTCTAGAATGCTTCAGCTGCCCTTCTAGCCCATGTACCAGAGGTAGGGGAAAAGAAATTTTATAGGAAAAGAGGATTGTGGAACTATTTAGAAGTATTTTATTGGGGCGATTCTATTTTTTGTTATTAATCAACACCATTCTACTGTCTTTGTTAGGAATACTATTGCTATGATGAAATACTATGACCACAAGCAACTTGGGGAGAAGTTTTATTTCACTCACACTTCCATACAACAGTTCATCATCAAAAGCAATGAGAGCAAGAAGTCAGACGTGTCAAGAACTTTGCATCAAGTTGATGCAAAGGCCATGGAGAAGCACTGCTTATTGGCTTGCCCCCTCATAGCTTCATAGGCCTGCTTTTTTATAGAACTCAGAACCTCCAGCCAAGAGATGCTACCACTCATAATGGGCTGGGACCTTCCCTATCAATCACTAATTAAGAAAATGTCTCACAGGTCTATCTACAACCTTATGGTAACATTTTATTCATAGAGATTCCCTCCTCTCTGATGACTTTAGCTTGTGCCAAGTTGACAAAACTATCCAGCACACCTACTATGTCTTCAGATTAGATACTGTAAAACTTCTGGCTCTGCTCTTTTTGCTCCAGATTCTATTTGGTAGCTTTTATATGTCCATATAAACTTTAAAATTATTCTTTTTAATTCTGTAAAAAAAAAATTTCTCTTTTTTTAAAATAAAGAAACCCCTTTATGATATGTTTAAGAAAAGAGAAAAGAAGTGATCTGAAATGACTTGATGTTACCCAACAGTTATTTTTCTCTTGTTCTGTCTCTTGTCACCCATCCCATTATAGGGAAAGTTACTTTGAAATAACAATCCAAGTTTTTTTTTCTTTCTGATTTCTATAGCCTTTATCTGTAAATCATTTTTGTTTGTTTTCAATACATCCTGACAATAATTTTTCCTCCTTCCACTTTCCCAGTCCCTCCCTGCCTCTCCACCAGATCTATTCCCCTTCTCTTCAGAAAACAAGAACAACAACAACAAAACAAACAAACATACAAAAACAGGCCTCCTAGGGATAGCAACAAAACCTGGCACACCAAGAGACAATAAGGCATCAGCCCTCACATCAAGGTTGGACAAGGAAATAGGAGGAAAAGGTCCTAAGGACAGGCAAAACGTCGGAATACCACAAAACACCAAACTTCAGAACCATAACATATATGTAGAGGAGCCAGCATAGACCCATACCAGCTCCATGACTGTAGCTTCATTCTCTGTGAGCCTCAATGAGGTCTGCTTAGTTGGTTTTGTGGGTTTTCTTGTGGTTTCCTTGAGCCCACTGGGTCACACATCCTTCCTTCTCCTCTTCCACAGGGTTGCCTAGCTTCCAAAGGAAGGACTTGATGGAGATCTCTAATGTGGGCTTTCTCTCTGCCTACCGTTTGTCTCTGCATCTGCTCCCACCAGCTGCTGGTAGAGGCCTCTTTAATGACAGTTGGTCTAGACAAAAATCTAATATCATCTGGTTTTTGACAGAAACTGTAGAGAATTAGTTCTACTTTATGACTATGACAATCTTTGAATCCTTTGTTTGTTCACTTTCTTTAAATAGTGCTTTGAAATTTTTGTTGTAAAAGTCTCTGCTTTGCCTGGCAAACTTTTGGAGATATTATAATACAAACAAGATTCATTTACATAAGAGTTAAATATTAATTATTACTGTAGGTAAAACCGATAGTGTATCATTTCCGCATGTTTAAATTAGCTGGCATTTGGGAATGATTGCCTGCATCTGTGTTCATCAACAATACTATTCTATATTTTAGTAGTGTTCTTTTATTTTTTCTCCCCCGAAAAAAAATTCTTTTGGATATTCTTTGCATTTACATTTCACATGTTATCCCTTTCCAACAATCCCATTCCCCCTCTCCCTCCTATTGCTTCCATGGAGGTGTTCCCTTTCCCAACCTCTCTCTCCAATCTCAGCGCCTTGGTATTCCCCTACACTGGGCAAATGAGCCTTCACTGGACCAAAGGCCTCTACCCTAAATGATGTCAGAAAATGCTATCCTCTGGTGCATATACACCTGGGGCCATGGGTCTCTCCATAAGAACTCTTTGGTTGGTATTTTAGTCCATGGGAGCTGTGGTGGGTTTGGTTAGTTTATAATTTTGTTCTCCCAAAGGGGTTGCAGACCCTTTCAGCTCCTTCAGTTCTTTCTCTAGCTTCATTTCTTCATTGGGGCTCTCATGATCACTCTGTACCAGTAAGTCTCTGGCAGAGCCTCTAAAGAGGCATCCATATCAGGTTCTTGCCAGTAAGCACTAATTGGCATCAGTAATAGTGCTTGAGTTCCTTGGGTGCATATTGGGGTTATCTCCAGGTAAGGCAGTCTTTAAATGATCTTTCTGTCATTCCTGCTCCACTATTTGTCCCTTTACTTTCTCCCAGGAATGTTTTGTCCTTCCTTCTAAGAAAAACTGAGGCATTCACCTACTGGCTTTCCTTCTCTTTGAGCTTCATAAGTTCTGTAAATTGTTTCTTGGGTATTCTGAACTTTTTGGGCTAGTATCAACTTATCAGTGAGTATATACCATGAATATTCTTTTGTGACTGGATTATCTCACTCAGGACGATAGCTACAAGTTCCATCCATTTGCCTAGGAATTTCATGAAGTCATTGTTTTTAATAGCTGAATAGTACTCCATTGTGTAAATGTACCACAATTTCTGTACCCATTCCTCTGCTGAGCGGTTCTTTCCAGCTTCTGGCTATTATAAATAAGGCTGCTATGAAAATGGTGGATCATGGGTTCTTATTAGATTTTGGAGCTTTGTTTGGGTATATGCCCAGGAGTGGGATAGCTGTGTCATCAGGTAGTACTATATGTCCAGTTTTCTGAGGAAGCGAGACTGATTTCCAGAATGGTTGTACCAGTTTACAACCTTACTAAGTGGAGGAGTGTTCCTCTTTCTCCACATTCTTGCCAGCACCTGCTGTCACCTGAGTTTTTGATCTTACCCATAGTGATTGGTGTGAGGTGGAATCTTAGGGTTGTTTTGATTTGCATTTCCCTGATGACTAGGGATGTTGAACATTTCTTTAGGTACTTCATTTGATATTCTTAAGCTGAGAAATCTCTGTGTAGCTCTGTATCCCATTTTTAAATAGGATTATTTGATTCTCTAGTGTCTAACTACATAAGTTCTTTGTATATATTAGATACTAGCCTTCTATCAAATGTAGGATTGGTAAAGATCATTTCCCAATCTGTTGGTTGTTTTTTTGTACTTTTGACAGTGTTCTTGGCCTTATAGAAGCTTTTCAGTTTCATGAGGTCCCATTTGTTGATTCTTGATCTTAGAGCATAAGCCACTGGTGTTCTTCTGCTCAGAATATTTTCACCTGTGCCTATATCTTCCCCACTTTCTATTAGTTTCTGTGTACCTGGTTTTAGGTGGAGGTCTTTGATTCACTTGGACTTGAGCTGTGTACAGGGAGATAAAAAGGGATTGATTTGCATTCTGCTGCATACTGTCTGCCAGTTGAACCAACACCATTTGTTGAAGATGCTGTCCTTTTTCCATTAAACATTTTTAGCACATTTGTCAAAGATCAAGTGACTATAGGTGTGTAGGTTCAATTCTGGGCCTTCAATTCTGTTCCATTGTTCTATTGTCTGTTTCTCTACCAATACCAGGCAGTTTTTTATCACACTTGATCTATAATACAGCTTGAGGTCAGGAAAGGTGATTCCACCAGAAGTTTTTTTTTTTTTTTTTTTTTTTTTTTTGAGAATATTTTTTCTATCCTGGGTTTTTTTATTTTAAATTAATTTGCAAATTTTTATTTCTAACTTTATGTAGAATTGTGTTGCACTTTTGATGGGGATTGCATTGAATTTATAGATTGCCTTTGTCAAAATTGCCATTTTTACAATATTGATTCTTCCCATCAATGAGCATGGGAGATCTTCCCATCTTCTGAGATCTTCTTCAATTTTCTTCAGAGACTTGAAGTTCTTGTTATACAGATCCTTCACTTGCTTGGTTAGGTTCACATCTAGGGATTTTATATTGTTTGTGACTATTGTGAACAATGTCAATTTTCTAATTTCTTTCTCAGCATGTTTGTCCTTTGAGTAGAGGAAGGCTACTGATTTGTTTGATTTAATCTTATATCCACCCACTTTGCTGAAGGTGTTTATCAGATGTAAAAGTTCCATGGTGGAAATTTTGAGGTCACTTATGTATACTATCAGATCATCAGCAAATAGTGATATTTTGACTTCTTCCTTTCCAAGTTGTATCTCTTTGACCTCTTTTCACTTTCTGATTACCCTGGCTAGTACTTCCAGTACTATATTAAATAGGTAATGAGAGAGTGGGCAGCCTTATCTAGTCCCTGATTTTAATGGGATTGCTTCAAGTTTCTCACCATTTACTTTGATGGTAACTACTGCTTTGCTGTATATTGTTTTTACTATGTTTAAGTATTATCCTTGAATACCTGACCTTTCCAAGATGTTTAACATGAAGGGGTGTTGGATTTTGTCAAATGCTTTCTCAGCATCTAGAGAAATAATCATGTGATTTTTTTCTTTAAGTTTGTTTATATAGTATATAACAAGGATGGAGTTTTGTATTTTAAACCATCCTTGCATCCCTGGGATGAAGCCTATTTGATCATGTTGAATGATCATTTTGATGTGTTTTTGAAACCAGTTTCCAAGAATTTTGTTGAGTGTTTTTTCATGAATGTTAATGAGGGAAATTGTTCTAAAGTTCTCTTTCTTAGTAGTGTCTATGTGTGGTTTACGAATGAATGTAATTGTGGCTTCACAGAATGAGTTGGGTAGAATTCCCTCTGTTTCTATTTTGTGGAAGAGTTTGGAGAGTGTTGGTGTTAAGTCTTCTATGAAGGTCTGATAGAATTCTGCAGTAAACCCTTCAGGTCCTAGGCTTTTTTGGTTGGAAGGTTTTTGATGACTGTTTCTATTTCTTTAGGGGCTATGTTCTGTTTCGATGTTGATTTAGCTTTGGTACCCAGTGTCTGTCTAGAAAAATGTCCATTTTCTCTAGATTTTCTAGTTTATTGAGTATAGGCTTTTAAAATACGGTCTGATGATTTCCTTAATTTTCTCAGTTTCTGTTGTTGTCTTCCCTTTCCTTTCTCATTTTGTCAATTTGGATACTCTATCTGGGCCCTCTGGTTAGTCTGGCTAAGGGTTTATCAATCTTGTTGATTTTCTAAAAGTACCAGATCTTGATTTTGTTGATTCTTTGTATAGTTCTTTTTGTTTCTATTTTGTTGATTTCTGCTCTGAGTTTGATTATTTTTTGCCATTTATTCCTTTTGGGTTTATCTGCTTCATTTTGTTCTAGAGCTTTCAGGTGTGATGTCAAGCTGTTAGTGTATGCACACTCCAGTTTCTTTTTGGAGGCACTCAGCACTATGAGTTTTCCCCTTAGCACTGCTTTCATTGTATCCCAAAGGTTTGGGTATGTTGTACCTTGATTTTTGTTAAATTCTAAAAAGTCTTTGATTTTTTTTTGTTTTTTTTTTTACAATTTCTTCCTTAACCAAGCTATCATTGAGTAGAGCATTGTTTAGCTCCCATGAGTATGTTGGTTTTTTTGTTGTTTTTGTTATTATTGAAAACCAGGCTTAGTTCATGGTGATCTGATAGAATGCATAGGATTTTTTCTACTTTCTTGTATCTGTTGAGGCCTGCTTTGTGACCAACTATATGGTCAATTTTGGAGAAGGTGCCATGAGGTGTTGAGAAGAAGGTATATTCTCTTGTTTTAAGATTAATTATTCTATAGGTATCTGTTAAATCCATTTGGTTCATAGCTTCTGTTAGTTTCACTGTGTCTCTGTTCAGATTCTGCTTCCATGATCTGTCCGTTGGTGAGAGTGGGGTGTTGAAGTCTCCCACTACTATTGTGTGTGGTGCAATATAAGTTTTGAGCTTTCATAGTGTTACTTTTATCAATGTGGGTGCCCTTGTATTTGGAGTATAGATGTTCAGGATTGAGAGTTTATCTTGACAGATCTTTCCTTTGATGAGTTAAAAGTATCTTTTCTTGTCTTTTTTGGTGACTTTTCACTAAAAATTTATTTTATTCTATGGTAGGATGGGTACTTCAGCTTGTTTCTTGGGACCATTTGCTTGGAAAATTTTTTCCCAACTTTTTACTCTGAGGAAGTACTTGTCTTTGTTGCTGAGATGCAGCAAAGTGCTACATCCTGTTTACATATGTAGTCTGATAATCTACGCCTTTTTATTGGGGAATTGAATCCATTGATGCTACTGGATATTAAGGAATAATGATTGTTGTTTCCTGCTATTTTTGTTGTTAAAGGTAGAGTTATATTTGTGTACTTTTTTCCTTTGGTGTTTGTTGCAAGAGGATTAGTTTCTTGATTTTCCTGGGGTGAAGTTTCCCTGTTTGTGTTGGAGTTTTCCTTCTATTATCATTTGTAGGGCTGGATTTCTGTACCTATATTTTAAATTTGTTTTTGTTGTGGAATATCTTGGTTTCTCCATCTATGGTGATTGATTGAGAATTTTGCTTGATATTGTAACCTGAGCTGGAACTTGTGTTCCCTGTTGTCTGTATGATGTCAGACTAGGATCTTCTAGTTTTCATAGTGTCTGTTGAAAAGTCTAGTGTAATTCTGATCAGTCTGCTTTTATATGTTGCCTTTTTCTCTTACTGCTTTTAGTATTCTTTATTTTTTTGTTTTGACTAGTTTTTTTTTTTGGAAGAATTTCTTTTCTGGTCCAGTCTATTTGGTGTTCTGTAAGCTTCTTTTATGTTTGTGATCATCTCTCTCTCTCTCTCTCTCTCTCTCTCTCTCTCTCTCTCTCTCTCTCTCTCTCTTTTTAAGAAAAGTTTTCTTCTATAATTTTGTTAAAGATATTTACTTGGCCTTTCAGTTGGGAGCCTTGGCTCTCTTATACACCTATTATTTTTAGGTTTGGTCTTCTCATTGTTTCCTGGATTTCCTGGATGTTTGGGTTAGAATCTTTTTGATTTTTGCATTTTCTCTGTCTGTTGTGTCAATGATTTCTATGGTATCTTCTGCTCCTAAGATTTTCTCCTCCATCTCTTGTATCCTGTTGGTGATGCTTTCATCTATGACTCTGGATGTCTTTGCAAGGTTTTCCAACTTCAGGGATGTGTCCTTTTGTGATTTCTTCATTCTTCATATTTCTGTTTTTAGTTTCTTCTCCTGGTTGTTTGTGCTTTTCTGTAGCTCTTTCAGTGATCTTTGTGTGTTTTTTTCTTTTTTATTCTTTGTGTGTGTGTGTGTGTGTGTGTGTGTGTGTTTCCTCTTTAAGGGTTTCAACTTGTTTGCCTGTGTTCCCCTGGCTTTTCTGTACTTCTGTAAGTGTGTTATATATGTGTTTCTAAAAAAATCTCCATCATCATCATGAAGTATGATTTTAAGTCTAAATCTTGTTTTTCTGGTGAGTTGGGATATCCACTATTTGCCATGTTGGGAGAACTGGTTTCTGATTTTCTAGGTTGTCTTTGTTTCCATTAGATTCTTATGCTTGACTCTTCCCATCCTGTTATTGGTGATGCTAAGTGATCTTGTCTCTTACTGTAGCTTGTCTCTCTTGTGACTCTTGTGAGTCCCTGGTCTCCAGAGGGAGATTGTTACTTGGGTTTCATCTCTCTGGATTGACTGTGAGTTCTGATGGCAGAGCCCAGTCCTGATGCAGCTGGTCCGGGTCTGTCATTGGGCTGGAAGTGTGTGCTCCCAGGCAGCACCGCCACCTGTGCTGTGAGAGTTCTGGGAGGTCTCTCCCAGGGTAGACAGTGTGCAGAAGCAGTTGACTCACCCTTCCACTTAGGATAAAGAGCACTCTTGCAGGTCTTTGGTGCTTTCAGCAACCTGTAGGTGGGTGGGCCGTGGGTCCTGATGAAACTGGGCCAGTTGTCATTGCTTCTAAATGGGAACAACTAAGACCTTTTAAAAACAAGTCCATATGTTTGTTATGGTGAGTTATAGAGCTTATATAAGCTCTTAGCTCTATGCCTGGTATACAGAAGGCACTCACTAAATGCTATTTGTAATTGTTAATTGTTAGGATTTAGAACCCATGCCATTAAATTGTATAAAGGCATAAGGAATTGATGGAGACTTCACAAATAATTATAAATTTTGAATTTTGACATTATTAACATCAAACAAATGCCCACATTTCAATAGTTTTAGTATGAATGATGTATATTCTTGTTCGTGGTCATAAGTTTATTTTCTCTCTTTACAAGGGAAATATTGAAACACTTGAGGAGAGTCTTTTCAGATTGATCAGCCTGTCAGTCCACTGGGAGTCCAGGGAGCTGTATCCATCTAGCTTTCATGTCTTTATTGAAATTTCTTCTGATTTTGAGAAACACATTATACTTTTTATCTTAGTATTGGGACGGGTACACACTTCCAAGTTTACTATACATTAGTCATGATGGATGGATGGATGGATGGATGGATGGATGGATGGATGGATGGATGGATTGATGACTTCAAAATAGCTCATGGACAAGAGTCCTATATCTATTTTTTTCTGACCTCCTCTAGTGAGATACTGAAGATCTATAAATCACTCTGAGGAGAAATGGAGTACTCACAATTAAAGAGTGAAACAGCTAATATTGAGAAAGGACTCCTAATCATGGCATTTAGAAGCAAGCAAGTTCTTTTTCATTCATTTTCAAATATAATTGAGCAACCAACTCTTCTTTGTTACCTTCTCTAGAATCTCTAGAATTTACAGTGAGAGCAGAGACCATTCTCTGGGAAAACTGTTCCACACTTGGCATGGCCAGTACTTGGCCTCTTTTTGTACACAAATCCATTCTAGAAGCATTTAAAAGCTTGAAGGGGAAAAGAAGGAAATAGGCCACAGGAGCAGCTTTGAACAGCTTTACATAAGCTAGTTACAGTGTGTAAGGACCATAAAGCTTGGAATCACACATGTGTTTAGGGATCTTAGAAGATATTTAAGCACCCTTGCCTCTAATGAGCTTTCCTAGAGAAAAGCAGAAAAAACAAATTGCTCAACTTGGAAACCCCTTCAATGTTTTTGCATAGGATTCCAAGGACTTGAAAGAAAATAAGAAACCAACTCTTAAATATATACAAATTATATGTACACATGAATATATTCATATACAAATACATACATATATTATATGACATTAACAGGAATAAAAAGGAACAGTTTTAAATAACAACCACCTCAGTTGCTATGGCCCCTGACCTATGAACAAGTATATTTGGACCCCATAGCTTTCCATTACTTTTGTAAATACAGTGTATCTGTGATTAGGAGTCAGAAGAATCTTAATATAAAAACTCAAAATGAGAAGGAGTTGCCTTCATTTGGAGGTGGTGGTTTTCTGTTTTTGTTTGTTCTGTTTTTATTTTGTTTTGTAGCTGAAAATGGATTCTTTTCTCATTCAATATATCCTTATCACAGTTCTCCTCCTTCCATTCCTCCCAGACTCCCTACTTTCCCCCAGATTCACTCCCCTTCTGTCTCCCTTAAGAAAGGAGCAGGTCTCCAAGTGGAAACACACACACACACACACACACACACACACACACACACACACACACACACACTGCATCAAGCCACAGTAAGATAAGACAAAAGTCCTCACACCAAGGCTGGACAAGGCAGCCCAGGAGGAGGGAGAGTCTAATCTTCTGTGTGATTCCCTGAGATCTCAAAGGAGGGAACCAAGGGAAACCTCTGATTTAGGCTCTCCACTAAATTTCTGGCTGTGGGTCCAGCATCTGTTCCCATAGGTTGAAAGTAGTGGTCTTCTTTGTGTCCAGCCCTTAATTTTCCACGCCTAACATGTTTGGAGGAGGAATGATATCTCTTCCCCACCCTCACCCCCCACACCAGGTTCAGGTTCTAGAGGCAGTAAATTAAAGTAACTGAAAAAAAGGGGGATAACAAGAGGAAAAATATCATTTTAAAAATAATAATAATAATAATGTTATGCATTGTGGAAATGTTCACAGAATTGAAAACCTGAAGATTCGGAAACACATATTCCATTTTAACAAAGGCTAATAAATGTGAAGTCACAACAAGACACAGGGGAAAGGGTTTGGGCTAGAGACAACAATGCGTTCAAAAGTAGCCAGAAAATATATGGGACAAGCTGTGGAAATATAAGCATTATTTTTAGTGAGGTTTAATCTGTAGAGATCCATCTCAGGAGATCGACTTTCTGTCTCCAGTGATAAGGATGCTTGCTGCTTCTTGGCACAAGGAAGGCACCTTTCTCACAGGAAATTTATATTCTGTTTCATAAAAAACGGGAAAGGCCAAGAGCCCTTCCTGTATATGCTGTTTTTCAAAAGCCTTCAGCTCTAAATAACCAGTGTGGCAGAGTGCCATATTTTGGGTTGAAAGATTCTTTTTGTTTAGATAGTTTCAAATCCCAGTCTCATTTTAGTCACTCTCTTCTGACCCCCTGCAACTTCACCACAACAAGAGCCGGGTACAGAAGTGACCACAATAGCCCGGAGTTTCATAACCAACTCTGAGTGTGGAAAATCCATAGCTTCCTTCCTTCTGCTACCACGGCTAATGCCAGTGCTCTCAGAGTTGGAGCAGACTTTCGGCTGCCACAGCTCAGAGTTCTGACTTATTCTCAGTCTCTCCCAGGACTTTTAAAAGTCTCTGTCACTTTTGTTATTGCTCTACATGCTGTATTCATACTTTACTATAAAAAATGCTTTTGTGGGGGGTAATGGGTATGCAGAGAACCAATGCTAATGCCTTAGTGGGTTCATTGAAACAAGTCTTATAAGTTTCCACTGTCAGCAAACATTCTGAAAGGCACAATCCAAAGACATATAAATGTGATACTTACATGCTGAGGAATGTGGTTAGGGAAACAGTAAAGGACCCCTTCCTCTTTTTTAAAAAGTAAACTATTAAACTTCTATAAGATTATAAAACCAGGCATGTAGACTAAAAGTGCTACGATGTAGCACACAGTAGTGTTAAGTATGAGTGGAGGTGTACACATGATGACATTTGTGGTGCAGTGTGCCTGTTGTGTGTCCAGAACCAAGGCTGCTCTAATAATGCACATTGTAACATGGCTAAGAATTGCCAGAAACATCTCCATTATCCATTTGATTTTCATTTTCATTGGATATGCTCATTATTTACATTTCATATGTTACCCCCCTTTCCCCATCTCCTATCCCTCTCCTCCCCCCCCCCCTTTCTTTCATGAAGATGCTCCCACTCCCAACCACCCACTCCCACCTCAGTACCCTGGAATTCCCCTACACTAGGTTCACTGGACCAAAGGCCTCTCCTCTCATTGATGCCAGACAATGTTATCTTCTGCTACATATGCAACTGGAGCCATGGGTCTCTCTTTATGTACTCACTGGTTGGTGTTTTAGTCCCCGGGAGCTCTGGAGGGTTTGGATGGTTGATATTGTTATTCTTCCCATGAGGTTGCAGACCCTTTCAGCTCTTTCAATTCTTTCTATATCTCCTTAATTGGGGTTCCTGTGTTCAGTCTGATGGCTAGCTAGAAGCATTCTTATCTGTATTCTATTTTTTAAAATTAATTTTTGGTTGTGCGCTTAGAAACCTTGACTGTTGAATATTCTCATGATCCTCACACACAGTTATGTGGCCCAGTATCTAAGAAGCTGGGCTCTAGTGGGCAAGTGGAGACACAGATAGTAAGAATAGTACCTAATCTGTCTCAGAATGGGGTTGGATACCAGCTACCCACCCACCCATCCATCTATCCATGCACCTACTCATCTATTCATTCAATTACTGAGAGGACAGAGGCAGAGGGACGGGAAGGGTTTTCTCCTGGTTTTGCTGTTTGCTTACATGGGCAAAAAGTGGGTAATCACTCCTATGTTGAATACAATAAGTTTAGCTCCTAATGAGATATCAGAGCTTCAACTAAATATGTGTATGAGCTCATGAGCAAATAAAAGCTAAGGTTAGGGAACTGGAAAATCATTAATATGTAGATAGTAATTAAGTAACAAGACACAAATTCCAGAAGCAAAGAGAAGATGCAAGAAATTCTACTATTTAGATCCCAGAAGAGATGAGGGCTCTGAAGTGACCCAGCAGGGAATATAAGTTTCTGGCTGACAATCTCCAGGAAAATCTGAAGAAAGACAATTTCAGTTGGATCAAATGCCCCGTAGAGATCATCCAATGTGTTTCTTTTATTATAATTTTTTCATCAAAACACCAGCAAAATTGCCACTATATTCATTTATTTATTCAAGTAAGTATTTTTAAGCCCTTGCTATATGCCTAGCACCCTTCTAGATTCTGGCGCAATAATAAACAAGTAATAAAACAAAGACTGTGTATAAGACAGGTTAAAATGTTCATCAAGACTATGAAGAATCCTGTGTTGTGATTTATTAGTTAGAAATCAATATAGTTTCAGCTATTGTGTTTCAACTATTCTAATAACAGTTGGCTTATAAGTTTTGTTCTTTCCCAGAGGGACATCATGTAAGAACTTGTCAGTGTGCCTCATCCTCGTGTGTTTTGATCTTCTGCAGTCACAGTAGCTGCAATTTATTTTTCCACTTCTCAAGATCATGGACTGTCAGAAATAGAAGTCTTCAGATGCTTAAACTTTGGCTCTTACATTTCTGTTGAAGATCAGCCCTGTGCCAGTGCTTTTGCAGGGCTTGAGCTACCATGGCATACAAAAATGCCAAGTTGATAAAGACTCCAACTTACTGTAGAGAATGGAGAGGTACTACTGAAGGGCCTGGGCCAAGGCAAATGCCCTTCTCTGCACTTGCTCATACGTTATTTCATCTTTCTCTGTTCAAATTCCATCACCAACCAGGGTTTATCATCCACACAACGAGGCTGATAACCGAGCTATCTCATAGTTGTTAGAAGGTAAGTTTTACAAACAGCAAAACCACACAGGTCTTGGATTTTGCTTAAATCATAAATGAGGGGACCTACAGATATCGTAAGTCAGAGAACAGAAAATATGAAATCTTCTCATAAGAATAGATGCTGAAATAAAATTTCAATAAGTGTAAAACTAGCCAACATTATCAGAGTGGTAATTTGTTAGATTTGGTAAGTAGCACCTGAGTCAGGTAGGGAGGGATTACCTAAACAATAGTCAAGGAGTGAGTACAGGAAGGAGAATGTGAGACCGGAAGCAACAGTAAATTAGGAAGACCTAGGATACTGAATGTCACTGAGCCTGCTGTTCTGTAGATTATAAATGGGGCGGTGCAATGACAAGAGAAATTTTATGCTCCAAAAGAACCATATGTAGCATGTCTGAATTTTAAGAACAAGAAAAGGCCATTGAAAAATCTCACACAGAGCAAGAACTAATTCATATTTTAATGAGGTTTCTTGGCAAAGAACTATGTGGAAAGGGAATGGGATGAATGGGAACATCCCGGATCTCCCCCTCTCTCATATGTAAATATCCAGCCTAGAAATTGTAATAATATCAACAAGGAATTGGAAGTTATTATAGATTAAAAATTGATTCAAGATAATAGATAAAGTCAGCTGAACTTCCTGAGCAATGGATTCAAACTATGTTTCTAACCTGGGCACGTGGAACAATGGTAAAACCTATGAATGAGCAATTAACATAAAGTCAAGATTTGGAGAGTTTGATAGTTTAGTTCAGTAGTTCTCAACCTGTGGGTTGTGACACCTTTGGTCACCTCTATCTCCCAAAATATTTACAATTCATAACAATAGCAAAATTGCAGTTATGAAGTAGCAATAAAAATAATTTTATGGTCTCCACAACATGAGGAATTACTATTAAATCATCACAGCATTAGGAAGTTTGAGACCACAAGTCTAGGTTGTTAACTTGATTGGATCTGGAATCAGCTGAGGACATATGGACACAGGGCTTTCTAGGGTGTTTCTTGGAAGGATTTCCAGAGGGAGCAGTGCCTTCTGGGAGCAGCCTGGCTGTGAAGAGGTCCAAGGCAAAAGTAGCACAGCTTGTGAGAATGCCCTTGCTTCCTGATGGGGAGTGTCTGTCCTGTTGCTGTTGCTTCCATCTTTCATTACCATCACAGTTCAACTCTCCACCTTTGCATGTGGACCAAAGACCACTGGCTCCCCAGGAATCCTCCAGACCTTCAGTACCATATTTGAACTTCTGAGATACCTCATTTTGTGGCATCAGAAGCTACCAAGTTCTCAGCCTGTGAGATGTGTAGAGAAAAAGCAGTTTCCAAGCAGATAAAAGGTGATCAGCTAGGAAGACAGAAAACTAGGGGAGTGTCAACTGGCAGAAAAGGGGGTCATAAGGTGTGGTCAAACATTACAGTGGCTAGCAGCACTCATCAGATTCTTAGAGCTTATCACCTTTCCCTGTGACTCCACTGGTAAGTACTCTTCTAATTATCTTTAAATTAAGTAAGGAAGGCAAGACAAGGGAAGGTACACAAGTTGCTCAGTGATCTTATAGGGAGGAGTCACAATACCCACCCAGGTTCTAAGACTACTGAGTTCATGTTTCCCACTACTCTATTAAGTTACTGCATCATACTTGCTGTACAGAGGTATGATGTGGAGAAGTACATTCCAAGAGGGGAGTAGATGGGATATAGTTGTGTTGTTGTTGTTTTTCAATTTAATTGTAACAGGGAGAGAGGCTAATACCTGAATTGAAGAAATTGCTGTTTTGGATATGTTATTTCTATGCTAGGGTGTAAGGTTGGAGATGACATTGTGAGCCTGGAAACCTAACAGGACCATGTGGAATGGCAGCTGCAAAGCACCAAGGTCCCATCGAAGGTGATGACTCAGATCACAGAAAGCCCAGATCACACCCACCACAGCACAGATGCCAGTGTTTGGCAACTTATCAGGGTTTATGCTACCCAAAGCCTCTGCAGGTCCTCTGTTCTTTACCTCTTTGCTATAGAGCTTCACAAGTGCCTAAAGTACATTTCTACACTGTTTTTGTGGCTGCAATCATTCATGCAGCCGCGAATCACTCGAATAGGATGCTGCCAAAATTTGGTGGGTCTCAGCAGGGTTCTCATCATACCTGAACAGACCTTGCAAAGACAGATGTCTCCTGCAGCTCCTTTTGTGGGGGCATTTTTTTTTGAGAAGGCAAATATTAGTGTATCTTCCAAAGAAATAAACCATTTCCTTCTGTAGAAACTGTGAATGAGGTTTGGGATAAAGGAGCTTATGCACCTACATTGTGTTCTTATGCAATAGTCCCACAAAACAAAACTAACCATTTGATGTTGTTTTACTATTCTATTTGCATTTCAAATTGTTACAGTGAGGTATATTTATCAGACAAAGGACAGTTGGATAGATATATCAGCAAATGGTCTTTGATAAACTAAAATTGACAAGATATAAATGAGACCATAAGAATCATGTAAGTGGAATGCTAAAGATACCTCACACAGTCCAGCAGTGTTGCTGGCACCTCTTGGCTACCACGCATTTGAATACCAGAGCTGAGCAAGAGACTGGCCTTGAAGTCTATGAAGGCTGGTGAGGGAAGAAGTGTGCATTAAGCCCTCAGTAGGAGACCCATTGCTTCTTCTTTCCAGACCTCCATTTGAAGTCAGAGGTTCTTTCTTCAACACTTAAAAAGTATTTTTTAAAAATGCATATACCCTGAGACCTATGTCAGAGATTCTCATATGAAAACAATGTTACCGATGTTCAACCGACACACAGTAAGCTAAACTCTCTGAAACACAGTGTTGTAAAGTTTGATTTTACACATTTGAGACCATTATTGCAATCAAAACAATGGACACATCTACCAACTAGTAGTTTCCTCTTGCCCATTGGAACTCTACCCTCCCAGTACTCTAGCCCCATCCCCCCACACCCACTGACATGGTTTCTATTACAACACAATAATCAGTGTTCCCTAAAGTTCTATGTAAATGAAATCAACACTTACTTTACATTTTTCTTCAATCAGTTACAATAGTTGTGAGGTCCAAATAGGTAGTTGAATCCATAGTTCATTAACTTGTGACTAGTATTTTATTACATATTGTATAGCATATATGACAGGTTAATCATTCAGCTATTGATGGATATTTGGGTTATTTCAAATTTGGGTCACTTTTCAGTCAATACATGGGAAAGTTACAATATGGGCACATTTCTGAGTCTCTTTGGAAGAAATATTTGAGGTAGAATAACTGGGTAATATCGTAGGTGCATACTATTTTAGGAGAAAGTCAAATGATTCATAATAGTGCTTGTGACATTTGATTCTCTTATTGGAACCATATAAGAATTGCATTTCCTCCACATCCTTATCAAGCTGTATATTATCATTCTTTTTTAATAAGAAAGACACCCAAAGGCTATGGTATCTCATAGCAGATTAGGTTTCCATTTCCCAGTGACTAACGATGTGCACTCTCATGTGCGAATGTGCTCTGTTCTATCCTTAATTATGGAATGTGTAATATTTTCCCTAGCGTCCTTTCTATTCTCCTGAAATGTCTTTCAAAGAAAACCTTTGGGTTTTTCAAATTTCTTCATTTATTTGTGTGAGTATGTTGGTGGGCACATTTACCACATCATATGTGAAGGTCAGTGGGCAAGTTATAGGAGTCAACTCTCTTGTTCTATTATGTGAGCCCTAGAGATCAAGCTTAGGACCTCAGGCTTTATAGCAAGTGCCTTTTCCTGCCAAACCATCTCTGGCCCAGTTTTTAAGTTGAAATTTTGTTGCGCTTAGAGAAGTTGTTCTTTTGATATCATGTCTGGAAAAAAAAAACTTTCCTTAAGTCCTATCCAAAGATACAATGAGTTTTACACATGTATTATCTAAGAATGCATTTTGTATATATATCCAGTTGGGAAGAATAAAATTTGTGGAAATGACTATTGTTTGTTTATTAAAGCACTCTGTCCCTTGTCAAATGTTATCCCTTTTCCTGTATGTGTAGGTCTGTTTCTGTGCTGAGTCTTGTGCGTGGCTGGCATGCTCATCTGTCCGTCTTGACACCAGAACAGCATTGCATGTTCTCATTCATGGTAGAATCATGGTGTCATGGAATAAGGTGGTATTAGTATTTAAATTATTCTTTTATGCCAGAAGCATATTGTTTAAATTCTTTTCATTTTCATAAATTATGGAATCTATTTGTCAGAGTTACAAAGAAGCTTGCTACGACTTCTTTTTATTGGTACTATATCTAACTTGTAAAACAAACAAAAAATCAGGCAGAATTCATACCTAACTGAGAATCTCCACTTTAGACTTTGCAAATATTTCCTTTCATTATAATTTCTGATTTCTCTTGGCAGTATTTTGCATCTTTCAATGCATAGATATGAACATATTTTACAACTTTTATCCCTGAAGAGTCTAAAATTCTATCTTGTTGCTACTAATATATTTGTTTTATTAAATTACAATTTCTAATGAGTGGGGACTGCAGACAGAAATACAGTAGATTCTTACATGTTAATATTCTTTTCTTACAAAATGATTTATGTTTAGGTGTGTGTGTGTGTGTATGTGTGTGTGTGTGTGTGTGTGTGTGTGCGAGAGAGAGAGAGAGAGAGAGAGAGAGAGAGCGCGCTTTTAGGTGCACATGGAGACCAAAAGGTATTGGTTGTCAGCCCCTGGATATAAGTGCTACAAACTGAAGTTGAAACTTCTGGAAGAACAGTGTGTGATCCTAACCATGGAGCCATCTTTCCAGTTTCTATATTTAATTTTCTGATCCAAAACCTTGCTAAGCTCAGTCAATAGTTTTAGTGGGAATTCCACTAAGAGCTTTTTACACAGATGAAAGCATAGTCTGCCTACAGGAGTTACTCTTCCTTTCCACTGAATAGCTCTCATTTGTTTTCCTTAACTTATGCATTTGTTTGAACCTCCAGGACAGTGTTTGAACACCAATGCTGACAGGCACCATTTCCTTATTATTAAGGGATGGATTTTGTTGTTTGTTTGTATTTATAGGCTTGACATTTTTAAAAAGTTTAAAATGTAATTACATTAAATTAAAAATATTAATTTTATTAAAATATTGTGTCATTTCCCCATCCTTTTTCTCTCTCAAACTCCTACCATGAAATGCCCTGTGTTCCTTCTTAAATTCATGGCTTCTAAACTCTTTTTCTCTAATTTGTATTTTTCTATATATGTATGCATATGTGTAGATGTTTATATAATAATACATGGCCCTATATGTGGAAATATACTTTGTTCAGACTCTAAGCATTCTTTAGTTGCCTGTAGTTCTTTTTCTAGGGTTGTGGCTCCAGGAGAAAACTTAACAAATGAACACACTTCCCCAATTCTTTAAGTTTACAGTAGAAATTTTTAACTTCCTCTTAAGAGATTCCTCTGCCAACTTTTTAGGAAGAGACAATATTATCAGTACCACTGGGGTACAAAGAACTATTAGGGGTTGTTAAAGAGCCAAATACTAACCAGAAGCACTTGACAGATCCTGAGAGTTGATACAGGTGAGAAGCATTTTGATGGGTGGGTGAATTACAGTTCTGGTACTGACCAGGCATGGTCCAGAAGACAGGTGTTGGTAGATGGAATCATTCCAAACCTTAGCAGTAAGACCTTCACCTGGGGGTCTGGAGAAACCAAACTGATTTGCAATAAATAGATATGTAGAGGAGAGGGTTCCTACTTCATCTGGTATCAGTTCTTCACTCTTTACATCACAGAACACTTGCAACTGGAATTACCTGAAGAGCAACCTTTCAGCGTCTTTTCAAGTGTGGCTTAGTAAGCAGATCTCACCGAAAATCAGTGCTAATCTTCACACAGTGAGGGACAGTTTCAGGGCAATAACAGACACTGGCTGTTTCTTTTGTTATGGTAAAAGAGAGATTTTTACCTTTTAGCCAGTACTAATATGGTGAAAGAAATAATAAAAATAAGTCAAAACAATTGCTATCTCCTTATAAAAGGCCTGCCATCCTCCACACATTGCCAGTGACTTTGTTAACCTCAATATACTCACAATTATAAAAGAAAAAGGCATACCCTTTTTACATTCCATTTCAGACAATCTCAAACATGATAAAGTTGGTTTATGGTCATGTTAAAGATCAGTGGGGGAAAAAAACAGACTTTTTTTCTTTGTTGCCAAAAGAGGGGCACAAAGCAGAGCTCTATAGTAGACTATTGTGAAGGGACATCTGGTTTCTTGCTGTGAATGTTAAATAAAATGACAAAATTACTTTTCTTTACACCCAATCTTGTAGGCTTAAAAACAATGCAGTCTCTGGGTGTGTTGGACACTGTGGAGAAGAGTCTAGCTGTAAAGCCCGCGGGCCACCAGGCTTCAGCCTCATTGAAGCCCAGGCGGTCTGCTTTCGAGCACTTACATACCTCTTAAGGAGGGAAAGCCATGAAAATCCTGTCATTATTTGTTCCCATTTGAAAATGAAAAACAATGTGTATTTGGAAATTGGCTTTAGCTCAGTCAAGCTCACTCACAGCTCTTGGATTTGAATTCATCAGGCTGGTGAGCTAATACTTAGGCAGTTCATTTCCCCTTCTGAGTTTGCTTATTCCAGATCAGGGCATGAAGGTGGCAGCTGTGAAAAGTCCCTGAAGTTGATCTATCAGTTAAAAAGCACACAGCAGCAATAGGCTGGCACAGATGCCAGCCATGCCGCCGAGGACAAATGGGTTTTGATGCTTCATAAGGCTGATCTACTGAATTGGGTTGTTGACAGGAGAAAACTCTTAACCTATTTCAAAGGTGGTCATGTTCTTTCGAAAGTAGTTCAGCTGCCCTGTCGTTTACTCCAGAGCCACTTTTATAAGACTCCAGATGGTTCAGACTGAATCCATGAGAGTCTTTCTTTCTGCTACTGCTATATATGTTTATATGCCGTAAAGGACACACTAGTACTGCATGGGTACCTGTGCTGCTGGTGTATGCTGCCATATTATCATTAGCACTCACAAGTGTTGCCAAAGCTATCAATCCCTCAATGCCATGGTCTAAAAAAATGTGTCTTAGTTTGATCCATTTACAGCGGGACTTGTGTCTTGTCTTCTGTCACAGCAGCTGCTGTGATATAATGTGTATATAGTTTGCTGATTAAAACCTTCTTTTCCCCAGAGGTCTTCCCAGCAATCGCTACTTACTGGTCCCATCTTTGTTTCTCAGTATCACTTAGGACTAGTCAATCATCTTTTAAAAAAATGTGATTTAAACAAGAAAAACCATCACATATCTGCCTCTCAGTTGCCGTTTCCTTCCCTCTTAAATGGACACAGACTTCCATCTGAAGGACTTCCTTTAACATTTATTATGCTAAAGACTTGCTGTCAAGCTGCCTTTTCAGTATTCGAGTATGAGAAGTTATTTGCCTTCTTTTTTTGAAAGGCATTTTCAATGATTATACAATTCGAGGTTAAGGCAATATGGCTTGTTTTAAGTGTTTTGAAGTGCAACTTAACCATCTCTGAGCATGTATTCTCTCTGCTTCCACTAGTGTTCTCTCCATCCCACAGTCTGCTTTTTTCTCTATGTTGGTTCTCCTCGTGATGCTTAAGTCTCTTGACCCTCTTCGTCATTGCTCTTTGAATCATTTTATTATAACGTGTCCTTATATTGATCATGCTAAACATTGTTTGAATTCTTTGGATATATGTTTTTATTATCTTCAAAAACTGGGATGCTTTCAGATCTAGTTCTTTGGATATTCTTCCTGGTACTTTTGCTAACCACTCAGCACTGTCCACAGGCACATCTTAGTGCTGTAGTTAAGTGGATAGACTGCTGGAAAAGAGCCCACAGCATACTGCTGCTCTGTGCATGTATTCTTGAGTCCTCTCTGTTTTGTTTTGAGTAGTTTGTACTGTTGCATCTTCATATTCCTGGGTACATCCAGAATGCAGCCGAGTTCCTTAGAAGTCTAATTCTCCTTGTTTGCTTGGTAGAGATTTGTTAGCCAAAACTGGCATAGTTACCAGTCTAGGACTAATTATTTACCTCCATGATGCAAAATTCTATTTGATCTTTGAACAGGCACTATTGGCTCTATTTGTCATGGTTATTTGTTCTAAGATGTCTTTACCCCTAGCCTCTTAGATAGATGTCTGTGTGTGTGTGTGTGTGTGTGTGTGTGTACCCATGCTTTATCAGCAACTCAAAAGGTAGCTCTATAGCCATTCAGTTTGCTCATGATCTCATAAGCCATACATATAGCTTATGTATGACTCTCCCTCACTCTCATGCTCACTTGTTTTTTTTTTTTCCTTTGAGCCTCTGTATTGAGAATTCTACTAATTAAGCCTCACAAAGTTTTCAAGCTTCTTGTTTAGCTTAAATAGTTCACAGAACTCCAGTTTGCATCAGAGACTGGAAATGTTCTGGGAACGTAAGGTAGGGTGACTATCACGCATACCTATCCACATCCAACCCGCATCCCACCCATATCCTGAGATCTCAGTCCTCAGTTCTTATTTTCAGTGTTATGTAAACTGAGATTTCATATATTTTGTCCATTTATGACTCTATTGTATTTTTAAGGACTAAAAAGGTGAAATGCTTGAGTCTTCATTTGTATGTATGTGCTATGCATGCCTACTTTTACAAAGAAGAGAGCATCTGATCCCCATCTACTGAAAACTGTTGGCTATTGCAATGCAATAGTAAAACATGGTTTCGGTTACCCAGCTTAGCCACACATAGAATCTCCAGAGGTCATTACTTTGTAATTAGTCAAAGCAGCCAAACAGATGACATTGGAGAATAACCAAACATGACAAATACTGTTGTAGACTAAGGGATAACCTCAAGAAAACATTTTTATTTTTCATAGTCAAAAAGAGATCTATTGGAAGGATCTTTACTGTATTCTTTGTTAATCCAAATCTAGAAACTATTTCTTTTTACTGCTATTGCCTTCTATCTGACCAAAATCACCGGCATCCGACTCCTTTTTCCTCTTCAGCTTTAGGATTCCAAGAAGTGCTTTCTGTCAGTCTCTACAGGTCCTTCTTCTATCACATGTAACTCCTGGACAAAGGCCAGCAATTTCTGAGAAAGATAATATTGAACATGAAAATACTGCTCTATTTTGTAGACAGACCAACTGAGGCTACAGGAAGAATGAATGGTACCAGGTCCCCAATTCCCACCAGAGGCAGAAACAGCAAGGAACTTTCTGGCTCCCTGGGGTGTCATATATTTTAGCAGAAGGATTCCAGCCCTTAGTAGAGGACCTGATGAGGATTAAACTACAGCCTAAGTCCCGGGAACCAGAGTTTTCTGTAAGCTTGCCTAGGTGAACAGTGCTTCAAAAGCTGTTCTCATCCTCCGGCTCTGATCTGAGATGAAAACCATTTGCCCAACTGCCTCACTACTCCGTCTGTCAATTCTGCCTGGCATTCCAGTTAGATGTGTTGTCCTTCTTCACTTTTACCTTCACTGAAGTTGTGGGATAAAAGGGGTTCCCTCAAGATAATGTTAAAGTTTTCATATTGTCTCAGGGCTTATTGTTCCAGGTTCCAGTGAATCCAGTGGTGAAGAAGTACCTCAATCAGGCAGGCATAAGGAGCATATTAGAATTTTTTCTGTAAGTGAAGGACTTGAGACCTTGGTGAATTATACAGCTAAAAGCTTGTTTTGAAGATAGTTCTGTTAAATAGAACGGAGTGCTTAGGGCCTTAAATATGCAAAGTTTCCCCCCACCACCATGGCTTCCACCAGACTACCACAAAGGTAAAATAAAAGCATCCTCATTTGCTGGGCCCTTCAGGCATTTCCCTGTAAAACTGCTACACTGGTTGCCAGACTCTACATTTTTATACAGAAGATTCACTGATGCTCACCAGACCAGCTGGGATAGTTATGTTTAGCAGAACTTAGAGTAACTTCCAGTCATGGAGTAGTTGGTGTGTTGTTATTTTTAGGTCACTGAAATTTTGGTAACTGAAGTACATCTAGTTATCTTGTATGTATTAAGAAACACACACACATTTGATAAAAATGAAGCGTTTAGTAGGTAAGACTATAAAGCAAGTGTACATTCATCACAATATGCCTATATATAAGAACATACTTGAAAGGGGAAATTATGAATCAAGGTCTATGGAAACACAAGGGTAAGAAGACTTTAGAAGAATGATTTGTTTCTCATACGTTTTTTACTGAAGTTGGCTACCTCAAGTTACCTTTGACCATGTGTCTAGAAAACAGAAACCTAATTATCAGAAATCTGAACACTAAATTCAGCACCTTCCCAAATCCACATAGATGACTTAGTGATGGTATAAGATTGAACTTTTCTCTGGTCCCAACCCATCCCCCTGATTTCTTCATCCTTCTTCTCCAGTCCCCATCCTGCCATCTCCCTGACCTGGCTCTGTCTGCTGCTGCACACATGCTTGCCTTCAGGCTTGCACACAAGTGTTTTCTTCTGCTGAGTGGCCTCTTCCTAGTCTAACATGGTGGGCACTTTGCTCTCCATATCCCTTTCACCTTCCTTATTTTCACTTCCTGTTACCACTTTGGACTGGTCTTTGTCCTCACAAAGGGGCACGTTCTTCCTAATGGCATGTACACAGACCTGGCACCCTTGAACCATGCCAAGGAGTCTGCATGTAAGTGTTTTTGCCTCCTCATGTCATAAGATTAGTTTACTATGGATGCTTTCACTCTAAGGTGATTCCGTGTTGAAAGTGAGGTGAAAGGAAGACTTAGCTCACTAGGAAGTAGCTGAGAATGGCTCTGCCTCTGGAGTCTTAGCTCCTTATCTACTCCTAATGGAGTACTGGTGGTTAGCTGGGGCCCTTTAAGAAGTAGAAATCAAGGCAGTTTATGCTTCTAAGATATTTGTTTGGGTAAATGTCAGGAAAAGAATCTAGAAAGAAGGAATCTGGGAAGCCAGGATGTCACATAGCTAAAGCCACACAACAGGAGGATAACCTATCTTCCAGAGTCTGACTATGCAGAAGATGAGTGTGTGTGTGTGTGTGTGTGTGTGTGTGTGTGTGTGTGTGTGTGTGTGTGTGTGATCAGAGAGGGTATCAGATCCCCAGAAAATAAAGTAACAGGCTATATGATGTGGATACCAGGAACCAAATTTAGGTCCTCTGGAAGATCAGCAAGTATTCTTAATCACCAAGACATGGCTCCAGCCCTAAGGGAGACATATTTAACTCTGTGGTCATATCAATAGCCTTTTCTATCTGTAACAAAATAATCTGATGTTGTATCCATTTCTCTGAGATGGAAAAATTCTACCCTGCAGGGAAGCTCCTTAAACCAGAAGGTGAACAACTTGAATGGCTTCAGGTTATCTCTGAAACTGACAAGAGCCTGTGGCCTTTCTTTTCCCAACAGTAAACAAGCCAAGCTGCTGAGCTGCACATTCAGACAACCCAAGCTGCAAAGGAGACTCTGGCACCAGACCTGCTGCCCGGAAGAAGCATAATGGTTTGGAAGAGGCTTAACCGAGCTGTGTCACTGCCACGGGTCACTCTGCAACCTGTTGAGCTCACTGCACGTTGTGCAGCATGATCTGGGCACCCGGTTTCTGTGCACAGTCACCCGTGCTGGATGGGCTTTGCTGGCACAGCTGTATTTGAGTCATTTCTGCTTCTGTAACTAACTCCTCATTCAAATTCCTGTATGTAAATAACCCCATTGAAACTCACTGCTTCACCAAGTTGGATGCTGGTGGTACTTTGATAGGTTCCCTAATTTTGATCAGCAGACATAGGGAAAGCTTCTCCCCAGAAGTTTTGTCATGTAGCATTGGACAAGAATCAACTTAATGGGAGGAAGGATTTATTTCTTCTGAGAAGTCTAGTGCACCACTCCATCCATAATGCCAGAGAGAACATCACAGCAAGCAGAGAAGGAACAATGGTGGATGGTGGGGACCCAACTGGTTCCATTGCAAGTACTGTCAGAAAACAAGAGTGAATTGCAAGGAGGGCCAGGCTATTAAATCTCAAAGCTTACTCCAGTCACCTATTTTCTCTAGTAAGGCTCTGGGCCCTAAAGGTTCTACAGCTTCTCCACTAGATGAACAAAGAAGTCACATACGTGAGCTTAGGGGAGGCGGGTCACAATGAAACCGCAGCTGTAGCTCTAGGGATATCATATGGTTTGTGGCAATATGTTTAACATGGAGAAAAGTGACTAGTATGTGAGAAATAAATGTTTATCAGTTGAATGAAGTATCCATTGGGATATACGAGGCACTTGTTAAGTAAGAGCAAACGTGGGTAAATACACATAGAAAACAACAATCTTCCTAAACGTTTTGGCCATCACCGAGGGTAACTCTCCAGTTAGGCAGTGATGTACACGGACAGATATATTCCCCCAGGAAAGAGAATGAGGCTTGGCTGTTGTCTGGGCAGGTACACTTACAGACACTTCAGACCTGTCTATTTCAAGCACTTAATCCACATGAAATAGTGATAGTTCACATGCCTGAAACTATTCCAAGCTAGCAAGATGTATAGCTTGCTGTAATATATATCTCAGAAGATTACAGCAGGGGCTCCAGGGCACATGAGTTTCCCTTCCTTTATTTATTTGGCTTAAAACAGTAAAGATCACTCTGTTCTAGTTCGTGATATCTGAAATCAAGGCGTCAGCAAGGTCAGGCTCTCCCTGAAGGCTGTGGGAGAATCTCAGCTTCTGGGTGCTGGCACCGGGGCACTGTGTTCTCTCAGCTAACTTGCTCTAGTCATTGCCCATTATCATACAGCATTCTCCTTGTGCATTGTCTGTCTCTACATCCAAAGTTCCCTGTACATCAACTTTCCTTTTTGTTTAAATTGTGAGGCATATATCGTGAAATTTTCCATCTCGCCTTTTTCCAGCATGCATGCTCTGGCGTTAAGCACATTGACACTACTGCACAACCATTCCTCAGCAACTTTTCTCCTTCTGTAAAACTGAAATTCTATACACATTAACAAGTACTTTCTTCTTTTCCTCCAATATTCCAGCCTCAACCCTAGGAAGCCACACTGCTGGTCTCCTTCTTGTAGATTTGTATGAGTTACTTTAGGTGTTTCCTAGGAATAGGTCAATACCAATTCAGTTACACGTGTCTTCCCCTATTGCTCTCTACCATGTATGTATGTATGTATGTATTTATGTATGTATGTATGTATATGTATGTATGTATGTATGTATGCATGTAGGCATGCATGTATGAATATATGGATGTATGTATTAAGACAGGGTCTCTCACTATACTTAGAGCTCACTGATTTGCCAGAAATTTGCTTACTTCTGCCTTTCTGCCTACTGGGATTACAGAGAGGTGCACACCACCAAACCTGACTTTCCCCTTGGGGTCTGTATTTTATCAAACAATAGATTCCATCACCCACTCCTTATTCTTCCTCCTCTTCACTTAAATCTAAATCCCCCATATTAAGGAACTAACCTTCCAATGCTTAGAATGTGACCGTAAGATAGTTTTGAAAAGGGGTAATTAGGCTGGGTGTGTTGGCATACTCCTCCAATTCCCCCACCACTTGAGAAACAGGCAGAGACAGGTTGACCTCTGTGAGTTTGTGGTTAGCCTAATCTACATAGTGAATTCTGGGACAGTCAATGCCACATAGAGAGACCCTTTCTCAAACAAACAAGCAACAAGAAGTAATTGTTTATATGAGGCAAAAAGAAGTAATTTACATGAGGCAGGGAATTTATTGTTCAATCACTTCTTTTGGAGATCACCTTCAAATAATCACATTCTGAAACACTGCAGTATTAGGTTCTTAATGTAAGAATTTTAGAACATCTGATACAGCCATTCACCACAGTTCAGTTATTGCTCTCAGAAAGTCAGCACTGATGGAATTCTTGTGAGCATTTCATAGACCCTGTTCACATTTTCTAATGGTTTTTCTGTCATTTTTCTCACCCACAATCAATACATCTCAAGTTTAGTGATCTCATCTCTTTAAGTCTCTTTAATGTGGAACAGTTTCTTCATCTTCCTTTGTTCTTCTCGATCTTATTTTGAAGTGTGCTGTTCAGTTATTTTATTCAAGACCTCTTAATTTGCATGATGATTCCTCATGATTAAATTTAGGCTAGCATTGTTTCAAGAATATCACAGAAGTTATCTTGTGTCCTTCCTGGGATATCACGCCAAGGGGCTGTTGTGTGGGTAGGGGCATTTAGAGACACTTCAGACCTGCACACTTCAACTACTTAATATATAAAATAACATTAGTTCGATTTCCTGAAAACATTCCAAGCTGGCAGGCTTCAGTGTTCATTTGCCCCGTTGCTGGCAATGTTATATTTAACCATTTGGTGTAGATAATGGCTGCCAAGCCTCATATATATTCTTTATAACAAATAAGTGTCGCATGGAAAAATACTTTGACTATAAAAACTCTCTTTTGTATGTTTTTTTTTAATTTATTTTTGGGGTGGGGTATGTGCACATGAGAGAGGAATACTATTCAGCAATTTAAAAAATCATGGAATTTTCAGGCAAATGGAGGGAACCTTAAAATATCCTGAGTGAAGGAACAGTCTCCAAAGAGCATGCATGTATGTATATACTCACATGTAAGTAGATAGATATTAGCCATAAAGTACAGGTACCATGTTACACTCCACTGATCCGAAGAAGCTAAACAAGAAGGAAGGTCCAAGCAAGGAAGCTTGCATTTCACTTCGAAGGGGGAATAGTCATAAGAGGCAGCTGGAGGGAGGGAACCAGGAGAGGGGGGAATAGGAAGGAGAATGGGGGATTCAGGATCAGGTGTGGGGAAGGACCCGAGAGATAGCTAGATGGCCATAAAAATTCATGAAAATCTGCAGCTGATGAGAGTGAGGAGATCAGGGGTATCTCCAGGATGAGAAAGAGACTTGAGAAAAGGGAGGTGCTCAAGAATCAGTGGAGATGAACTTACCTGTGACTCACTACACTGGGAATACGAAACCTGAAGAAGAAGCCACGTCTTGTAGCCAGGCAGAAACCCCAGTGGAACAATAGAGACACCAACTCTCACACAAAACTTTCAACCCAAAATGTATCCTGTCTATAAGAAATGCAGGCACAGGAGATAGAGCAGAGATGGAGGGAATGGCCAACCAATAATTAGCCCAACTTGAGACTTATCCCATGGGCAAGCATCAATCCCTAACACTATTAATGATACTCCATTATGCTTGTAGACCGGAGCAAGTTTTTCTTTGAGAGGCTCTACCCAGCAACTGACTCAGACAGATACAGACACCCATAGTTGAACAGTGGATGGAGCCTAGGGGCTTTAATGGAAGAGTAAAGGGAATGATTGTAGGCCCCAAAGGGGTTAGGAACTCCACAGGAAGACCAACAGAGCCCCTGGACCCTTGGGGCTCTCAAAATCTGAACCACCAACCAAAGAACATACACAGGCTGGACCAAGGCCTCCCCACACATATGTAGCAGATGTGCAGCTTGGTCTTCATGTGGGTCCTGAACAACTGGAGTAGGAGCTATCCCCAAAGCTGTTGCCTGTCCTTGGGCTATGTTCTTCTATCTGGGCTGTCTTATCTGGCCTCAATGGGAGAGGAAGCACCTAGCCTCATAGAGACTTGAAATGCTAAGATATCGGTTGGGAGGAGTAACCAAGGAGCCTATCTTCTCAGAGGAGAAGGGAAGGGGCATAGGGGAAGGACTATCAGTGGGGATGACCATGGGGGGGGGGGCAGTGAGCAGAATGTAAAGTGACTAAGTAAAAAATTAAATTAAAAAACTGTGTTGGGTGTAGGATATGTGCACACGAGTGCAGATGCTCATAGGAGCCAGAGGTGCCCAGTACTCTTGGAGCTGGTCCTTCTCCAAGAGCAGTTCCTACTTTTAATTCCTGAGCCATCTCTTTATCCCTCCAAAAATCTCTTCACATACTTACTATAGTTCTGTGTATTAATTTTAGGTTCCACTGATGACTTTTGTCAGTGCAGTGTTTGCTGGATGGTAAGACAAGATTCCTAGCATCCCTTCTACATGTAACCGATGGGAACTGACAATAAAGTGGACCTCTTTTTCTCCATCATATTTCATCTTAGAGAACTTGCAGAATATACTTTATTTTGTTAGTAATAATCCAACATTCATATGTACAGTGAGTGCCCAGGGCTGGACCACTGGGAATCCATTCAACTGGCTTTGGCATCATTTTGTTGCAGCCCTATTGTATTGAAAACATTTTCTGATCTCTGACATGAAATATTTCATAGCATCTTTATGTTTCCCTCTCCCAGCCTGGAATGTATCCCTTTAAGGGTCCTGGTTCATTTTACTGATAAGTGGCACTTGATCTAAGCAGTTCACATTTCTAGACAATGAACACTAGGCTGGCTTGCTGTTGTGACATTACAATTGCTTCTTGACCATCTCCAGGAGTAAGAAAGTGAAATATATATATGAATGCACATATATACACAGCTCTCAGAGCGCCTTCCTAGATCCAATTTTATGTGCTCTTAAACCTTGCATTACAGCTATGTCTCCAACTCCAAACCAGCCTCTGTAAAGCTATTATCCATGTTTTTCCTTTAACCACAGTATATCTTCCAACTCACAGAACACACAAGGCAGTTTCAAGAAATCTAAACTGATTTTCCTAAAACATACCTTTTAACTCTAGAGCTCACATGCATCCCCCCCTCTTTCTCTCCCTCTCTCTCTCTTAGAGTTAGAACACACAGTCAAGCTGTTGTTTTCAAAAGCTGCTGTCACGAGTAACCATCCTGACACCCTTTAGTATGGTTTATTACCTGTCTTGAAGGTTGGTTTGTCCTTTTTTAAAAGTCATATTCCATTTGGATCTTCTTCCTCACCTTCTTAGCTTTAATTATTTATTCTCTCCATCTGAGAAATGTTAACACAACCCTAAAATCACAACCATACAAGTTTTGTTTTAGTTAAGAACTGTCACTCCCCCGATCCCTTCTCCCACACTCCCGTTCCCTTCCCCACCCCTGCTTCTGTTCACCATCTGTAGATAAACACTCTTAAAGCTTTAACTTTATTCTTTCTCATTTATTTCCCAACATCCACCAAATTTATGTGTATCTTCTCATTTCTTTTTTTCTTATACTCAAAGTTAACTCTTACGTGGTTCTTCTGCTCGCCCAACATCATATCCTGAAAAGCAATCTGCATTCGTTTGTAAATTACTCCTTCGGGCTTTTTTCTTCTGCATTTGGACATACCTTTCTAGTCAACAACATTGCTACATTTTGTAAGCATACAATTTTCTCAACCAATTTTAATAAGGGTTCAACCTCCCCTCTAGCCCACCACCCAAAAAAAGGCAGTGGAAAAGAAAAATTATTAGGATAAGGGGGAAGTGGACCTGTTTCGAAATAATTTTTTAGGGTGAGTCCAATCTTCATTGTCAGAATATCAGGAGTCCAGCCCGCTAGCAAAAAAACCAACATGAATCAGCAGCTCTAGACGAATCCACTCAGCAGACACCACCCAGGAATCAGCAAGAGCAGTTCAATTCATATGAAACTGCAAGGTTCACTTGCCCAAGTCCACTGTGTAAGCAGCAAGAAGGCACCCTCTTGAGAAGTTCTTCGTCCAGTTTCTCTTTATCAAGTCACTACCTGTAAAGCTCAGCAAAGCAATGTGAGGCAAACCAAGACATCAGTGAAGAATGGCGAGGTGGAGCAAAGCAAGCCAGAGCTCAGGATCCCACTGTCTGCAGGGTATCATAAATCTTTTCACATGTTTGCTAAAGCAAAACATCCTTTCACCTGTGTGCCTCGCAAGACATCATTTGACATAAATGACTTCCAAAGAAACCAAAGTTTCCACTTCAATATTTTATTGTTTTTCACACTGCTAAATGACCACATTTAATGAATAATTTGTACATGAGTGTTTTCCTATTGTTGAAAGTATGTTTTTAGAGTAAACCCCTAGAATAACTTCTAGCATTGTTTCTACTCTCATGCTGGGTCAGAAGATAACCTCATAGCTTTTTTTTTTTAATTATGTATTGCCAATTCTTCTTCAAAAGAACTGCCTTATTTTATCCCACACACGAGCATCTGTTTCCATTTGGTATCACTGGAAAAATGTTCTCCCAATTTTTTTAGCACATATCTTCCTGATAGACAAAAGATATACTTCAGTGTCATCAACATTACACCAGATTAATTTGTATAAAATTTACTTATGATGGGGATTGACCATCTTTTATATGTTTGAGATTAATTGGTATATATTGTAAAACCATATATATTGTAAAACATAAACCTAATGCCTTGGCCTTTAGTCAGGTCTTTGTCTGTCTCTTAATTTTTGCATACTATAGCTATCATTTCAGATACATATTTAAAAATATTTTCTCCCACTTTTCCAAATCTCTTCTGATTTCCTTCATGAAGGTTTTGCTCTACCGATTGTCCTTTGCTCTCAAATTGGCTATAAGAATTACTAGATTCAAAACTGCATCCTATGAGGATGATTGAAAGAATTCCGAGGGGAGCTTGAAGTGGATCCAGCATAGGTTTTCCCATCTAATTCTGCATCTACAGCAGCAGCAGTGACCTTTATTATAGAGAGGTGACCCCACTCTTGGAATTAAGGTTTCCATTTGAAAAACCCATGGATTCTGGGGCAGCTTTTCCTCTGTTTTTCTCTTTTTTTTTTATGCCCTCACTGGTCTAAACTTTCTTTATGCTAACAGTTCCCATAGTGCTTTGCCTCTAAGTCTTTGTATAGCTTTCCTCCCTGGCAGGACTGCCTCATCTTTCTCTCGTCCTGTTAACTCTCATCTAAGTTTCTGATCTCGGCTTTCTCCACAGGGAGAGCAATGTCCCCATCCATGCATTCTCACGGCATTCTCTCACCAGTTCTAGAAACTATCATCACAGATGGAATGGCATGTTTAATGCCTGTGTGCCCCAATAAATTAGAAAGCTATTGTTTTCTGCCATTAAGTAATTCTTGGGATCAGCTATAGTGCTTAGATTTGGTGGCTGCATATGGGGTGGATCCCAAGGTGAGGAGGCTTCTGAGTGATCTTTTCTTCAATTCCTGCTCCTCTATTTGACCTTGCATTTCCTTCTGTGAGTGTTTTGTTCTCCCTTCTAAGAAGGACTGAGGCATCCCTATTTTGGCCTTTCTCCTTTTTGAGTTTAGAGATGCCTCCTCAGGGACTATGCTAGAGTCATATCGATATGATACAGCTGGGAATGCTTACAGCTAACCATCAGTCTGAACTCAGGGACCCCAATGAGGGTGCTAAAGAAAGAACCTAATTAGTTGAAAGGTGTTGCAACCTCATGGGAAGAACAACTTTATCAACCAAACAAACCCTCTAAAACTCCCATGGACTAAAACACCAACCTTTGTGCACACATTGACAGACCTATTGATCCAGTTGCATATGTAGCTGAAGATAGCAGTGTCTGGCATAAATGTGAGAAGAGTCTTTTGGCCCAGGGAGAGCACGTTTTCCCAATGTAGGGGAATGCCAAGGCAATGGCGTGGAGAGAGTGATTAGGAGGGAGTGCACCTTTGTGAAGGCAAATGGAGTAGGAGAGGCAAGGGAGAAGGATGGGAAAAAGAATAACATCTCAAATATAAATACAGAGTATCTAATAAAAATTATGGGAAAAAAAGCTATTGCTGTCTTATTAAATTGTGTAGTTATAGAAGCTGGTTTAATTTTTTTCATAGTGATTATGCAATAAATCTTTTGTAGATTTACTGCAAACTATGATTCAGATTTGGTTTGGCTAGATCCTGTGTGATATTAGTTCAGTCCTGGCTTTTTTGAACATGCTTTTCCCAGGATGCAAGTGGGTATTGTAAAGGATCAACTGTTTTCTCTGAAGATTATACAGTTGGTAGTTGTGCTTTAAGATGACCAAATGAAGGAAAATATTTGGTAGATTGGAAATGTGTCTAAGATATATGGATATGATCTCACTTGAGATAATTTGTATATATTGTTATTATAATATATTTTTATGGTTTAAATGTAAATATATTTTGATCCTTCCAGATCTTGTCTTTCTCCCTACCTATCCAACTTTAATTTCTTTCTCAGGAAACAAGCAAACACCCAATGAAACAACAACCCTTACCCCCACCCAAAACCTGTCCTAGGGTTTCCATTGCTGTAAAGAGATAGTATGATGAAGGAAACTCTTATAAAGGACAACATTTAATTGAGGTTGACTTACAGGTTCAGAAGTTCAGTCCATTATCATCATGGTGAGAAGCCTGGAAGCATCCAGGGGAACTTTGTGCTAGAGAAGGAGCTGAGAATTCTACATCTTGATCCAAGGGCACCCAGGAAGAGACTGTCTTCTGCAGGCAGACAGAAAGGGATTGTCTTCTGTATTAGGCAAAATTGAGCTCTAGGAGATCTCAAAGCTTGCCTACCCAGTGATATATGTCCTCCAACAAAGCCTCACCTATTCCAAACGAGGACACACCTCCTAATAGTGCCACTTCCCATGGGCTAATCATATTCAAACCACCATGCACCCCCAAACAAAATAAAAACATGCCTCCTTCAAATATCCAAACTTTACCAAATAAAAAAACACAAAAAACTGTTGAGTCCATTATATGTTGGTCAACTACTCTTGAATATAAGGCCTGCCCTGGGTGGTTGATATACCCAGAACTACTCTATTGAAGAAGAATGATTTGTCAGGCAAAAATACATGCTTGGATTAGCCAAAGCCTGGATTATAGTAAATATTTTCCAGGATTGTCTAGATAAGAAGAATCAGCCCACTCAGATGGCACTCAATATTGATAATGTCACTTCTATCCATTGGATATTCCTCAATTGAGAATTCTTTGTTTAGCTCTGTACCCCATTTTAAATAGGATTGCTTGATTTTCTGTAGTTTAACTTCTTGAGTTCTTTGTATATATTTGATATTAGACCTCTATCAGATATGTGATTGTTAAAAAACCTTTCCCAATCTGTTGGGTGCCATTTTGTTTTCTTGACGGGGTCCTTAGCCTTACAAAAACTTTGCAATCTCATTAAGTCCCATTTATCTATTCTTGATCTTAGAGCACAAGCCACTGGTTGTTCTGTTCAAAAATATTTCCCCTGTGCCTATGTGTTTTAAGCTTTTCTCTACTTTCTCTTCTAATAGTTTCAGTGTACCTGGTTTTATGTAGAGATCTTTGATCCACTTGCACTTGAGCATTGTACAAGGAGATAAGAAATAATCTATTTTCATTCTTCTGCATGCTGACTGCCAGTTGAGCCAACACTATTTGTTGAAAAGTCTGTCCTTTTTCCATTGAATGTTTTCAGGTCCTTTGTCAAAGATCAAGTGGCCATATGTGTGAGAGTTCATTTCTGAATCTTCTATTCTGTTCCATTGATCTGCCTGCCTATCTTTGTACCAGTACCATGTGGTTTTTAACACAATTGCTTTGTAACATAGCTTGAGGTCAGGGATGGTGATTCCCATAGAAATTTCCTTGATATTGAGAATAAATTTCACTATTCTAGGTTTTTTATTATTCCAGATGAATTTGCAAATTGCTCCTTCCATCTCAATGAAGAATCAGTTGGAATTTTGATGGGGATTGCATTGAATGTATAGATTACTTTTGGTAAGATGGCCATTTTTACAATGTTGATCCTTCCAATCCATGAGCATGGGGGATCTTTCTTCTTCGATGTTCTTCAATTTCCTTCTTCAGAGATTTGAAGTTCTTGTCATACAGGTTCTTCACATGCTTAGTTAGGGTCACACCAAGGTATTTTATATTGTTTGTGACTATTGTGAAGGGTATCTTTTTTCCTAATTTCTTTCTCAGCATGTTTGTCCTTTGAGTAGAGGAAGGCTACTGATTTGTTTGAGTTAATTTTATATCTATCCAGTTTGCTGAAGTTGTTTATCAGCTATAAATGTTCTCTGGTGGAATTTTTGAGGTCACTTAAATATACTATCATATCTTCTGCAAATAGTGATATTTTGACTTCTTCATTTCCAATTTGTATCCCTTTAACTCCTTTTGGCTGCCTGATTGTTCTGGTTAGTACTTCCAGTACTATATATTTTAAACAGGTAATGAGAGAGTGGGTATTCTTGTCTAGTCCCTGATTTTAGTGGGATTAGTTCAAGTTTCTCACCATTTAGTTTGATGTTGGCTACTGGTATGCGGCATATTACTTCTATTGTGTTTAAGAATGAGCCTTGAATTACAAATTTTCCCATACTTTTAATATGAAGGGGTGTTGACTTTTGTCAAATGCTTTCTCAGCATGTAAAGAGGTGATCATGTGGCTTTTTTTCTTTGAATTTGTTTATATAGTGAATGGCATTAATGGATTTTCATATATTGAGCCATCCTTGCATCCCTACGATGAAGCCTACATGATCATGGTGAATGATCATTTTGATGTGTTCTTGAATTCAGTTTGCAAAAATTTTGAGTATTTTAGCATCAATGTTCATGAGGGAAATTGGTCTAAAGTTTTCTTTCTTTGTAGAGTCTTTGTGTTGTTTAGGAATGAGTGTAATTCTAGCTTCGAAGAAAGAGTTGGGTAGTATTCCTTCAGTTTCTATTTTGTGGAATATTTTGGAGAGTATTAATATTTGATTTGCTATGAAGGTCTGATAGAATTATGCTGCTGTTTAGATGTTTTTTCAGATCCTCTAGGTTTTCCAGTTTTGTTGAGTATAGGCTTTTGTAGTAGGATCTGATGATTTCTTGAATTTCCTCAGTTTCTCTTGTTATGTGTTACCTTTCATTTTTTATATTGTTAATTTGGATACTCTATCTGTGTCCTCTAGTTAGTTTGGCTAAGAGTTTATCAATTTTGTTGATTTTCTAAAAGAACAAGCTCTTGGTTTTTCTTTTCTTTTTTTCTTTTTTTGTTTTTTTGTTTGTTTTTTTTTTGTTGTTGTTATTGTTGTTGCTTTGGGGTTTTTTTGTTGTTGGTTTTTTGTTTTTTTTTTTTTTTTTTTTTTTTTTTTTTTTTTTTTGATTCTTTGTATAGTTCTTTTTGCTTCTATTTGGTTGATTTCAGCTCTGAGTTTGATTATTTCCTGCCATCTCTTTCTTTTGGGTGTACCTGCTTTGTTTTGTTCTAGAGCTTTCATGTGTGATGTCAAGCTGTTAGTGTGTGCTCTCTCCAGTTTCTTTTTGGAGGTGCTGAGCAGTATGAGGTTTCCTCTTTGCACTGCTTTCCTTGTATCCCATAAGTTTGGGTATGTTGTGACTTCATTTTTTTTTTTTAAATTCTAAAAATTTTTTGATTACTTTCTTTATTTCTTCCTTGACCAAGCTATTGTTGAGTACAGCATTTTTTTAGCTTCCATATAAATGTGGGCTTTTTGTTGTTTTTGTTGGCATTGAGGACCTGCCTTAGTCCATGGTGATCTGATAGAATGCATCAGATTATTTAGACATTCTTTAATCTGTTGAGGCCTGTTTTGTGACTGACTATGGTCAATTTTCGAGAAGGTGTCATGAGGTTCTGAGAAGAGTTTTTTTTGTTTTTTTTTTTTTTTTTTTTTTTTTTTTTTTTTTTTTTTTTTTTAACTTCTGGGTTGCCTGTCCCAGGATAGACATTGGGAGGGAATGTGGACTCACCCTGGGCTCAGGAGTGACACCTTTCCTGAAGCTCTTCCTCTTCTGAGCCCCCAGAAACCTGAAGGCAGGCTGCCAGTACAGATGAAACTGGGTAGGTTCTGGCCTTGTGCTATAAGTGTGAGTTCCTAGGCCGCACTTCTCCCACCAATGCCCTGAGAGTTCTTGGAGGCCTTTCTGGGAATGGCCATTGGGTAGGGAATATGGAGTGCTCAGGAGTGAGAGCCCTCTTGCAGTTCTTCTGAGTCCTCTCTTCACTCTTTTACCCTAAGGTGCAGTCTACCATTGATGTTACGGTGTGTTTCTTGGATGCAGCAACAAGATGGATCCTGTTTTTGCACACATTCTGTTAGTCTGTGTCTTTTTAATATAAAATTGGGACCACTTACATTGAGAGTTATCAATGATTAATGATATTTTTTTCCTGTTTTATTGTTTTTGGTAGAGATGTTATTGTTGTTTTTGGAGGAGGAGGTAGTGGTGGTGGTCGTGGTGGTAGTGGTGGTGGTGGTGGTGGTGGTGGTGTGTGTACATGAACATGCATATGTGCTTCTCCCCTTTTGATTTAGTGGTCTGGGTTTATTTATTTCTTGTGTTTTATAAGGTGTAGTTAACCTCTTAAGGTTGGAGTTTTCTTTCTACCAGCTTCTGTGGGGCTAGGTTTGTAAGTGGATGTTGCTTAAATGTGGTTTTATTATAGAACATTTTATTTTCTTTATCTATTTTGATGGAAAGTTTTGATGGTTATGGTATAGTTTTCTGGCATTTGTGGTTTCTTGGAGTCTACAGCATATTTGTCTATGACTGTCTGGATTTAGAGTCTCACTTTAGAACTCAGGTGCAATTTTACTAGGTCTGCCACTATGCATTACTTGTTCTTTTTCCCTTTCAGCTTTTAATATTCTGTCTTTATTCTTGTGTTTAGTGTTTTTTTTGTGTGCCATGGGAATTTTTCTGTTGTGATCTATCTTCTCTCCTGACCTGATTGCTGCTGCTGCTGCTGCTGCTTCTGTTTCTTGTTCTTTGTTTCTTGTCTTGTTCTTCTCCTTTTCATTCTTCTTGTTGTTCTTGTTCTTGTTCTTCTTGCTATTTCTCCTCCTTCTTCAACTTTCATTGTGATTTCCTCATAAAAACTCACTGTTTGCTCAAAGGTATACATTTCTTTTCTAGCTAGCCCCATCCTGAGATATGACCATACTCTAATCAGAATAGCTATCATCAAGTAATATGACAGCACATGTTGGAGTGAATATGAAGAGGATGAACTCTTATCCACTACTGGGAGGAGTACAAACTGATACAGCCATCATGGAAATCAATTTGCAGTTTCTTAAAAATATATCATTACCCTATGCCCCTAGTATTTCAATTCAAGGCACTTGTCTGGAGAACTCCACATCTTACCATAGAGATATGTGTACATCAGGAAATGGAGTCAACCTGGGTGCTCTCCTTCATTCTTGACAGATAATTTTGTAAGATTATTTGGGTTTTTAATTTTGTAAGATTTTTTTGGTTGATACTTTTAAAGTTATCTTCATAAGTTTATTCTTTGACTATCAATGTTTCAGATGAAAAAATATCTGATAGTTCTGTCAAGGATAGACAGGGCACTTCAACACTATCTTTGGACCTCAACAGTCTTATTAACATATGGCTTATTTTCACCCCATTTGGCATATGTGAAGTTTCTTATATTTTTAAATGTATATCTTAAATAAAATTTATGGGTTTCCAGCAATAATGGCTACAGTTACTCTTCTTTTCTCTTTTATTTGCTCTGTTGTAATCTTACTCATTTGCTCTCTCACTTACTCTCTCACAAAATCACTCACTTCCTCACTCACTCCCTTACTTGCTACCTTACCCACTTGCTCACTCACTCACTGGCTCACTCTCTCTCACTCCCTAGCTCACTTACAAACTTGCTTGCTCACTCATCAGCTCTCTCACTCACTCACCCATTCCCTTGCTAGCTCACTCATTCCCTCACTCTCTCACTCCCTAGCTCACTCACTTGCTCACTCACTCACTCACTCACTTACTTGCTCACTCACTCACTCACTTGCTCACTCACTCACTCACTTACTCACTCACTCACTTGCTCACCCACTCAATCACTTGCTCACACACTTGCTCACTCACTTACTGGCTCACTCTTTCTCACTCCCTAGCTCACTTGCTTACTCACACACTTACTCACTCACTTTTTCTAGAGACTCTAACATTAGTGTTCTGATGCTGTATGGTATGGTATACACTCTCAGGACCACATTCAGTTTCTTCTCTTTTATTCTTTTTTCTTCCTCTGGCCAGCAGTTTTCATCTTTCCATCTTTAGGTAGCTCATATTTATTGAATTCATGAATGGAATTCAATGTTGGAATTTATTTATTGATGTCTCTGATGTGTCCATAAATCATTTCCTAGTTTTCTACACAATCTTTTACTTTTTGGAGTCTCTTAAAAGAATTTGTTTCTAGTAAACTCACTATCTTCTCTTTCTCTTTTTATTGGTTTACTGGTGCCTCCTTTGAATGAGCTTGTATCTTTTCATTTCGTGCTAAAATATGAAATTGATACTCATTATAATTTTCCATTTGTGCTACATAGCTTTTGTCAACTTGACAAAGTTTAGGGTCTTTTAGGAAGAAGGAATATTAATTGAGAAATGCTAACACCAGACTGTCCTGAGGGGATTTTCTTGATTGATGCTTGATGTTGGTGAGACCATTTCACAGGTGAATGGTGCCACCACTTTCAAGGTGGTCCTGGACGCTATTAGAAAGAAGAGAGAGTGAGTCAGTAAGCAACATTTCTTTACTGCATTTGCTTCCATTCCTACCTCCAGGTTCTGCCTTGAGGTCCTTCACTAGCTCTCCTCAGTGATGGACAATATGTGAAAGTGTAAGATCAAATAAACCCTTTCCAAGTTGTTTGTGGTTATGGTATTTCATTATAGCAATAGAAACCTAAGATACTATGCAAGCCTTTCTCTAGATTTTACATTCCTTCAATAAATTCTAACACTCCCAAATAATTATACTACACAGACTCTGTCAGTTGTCTGCAAAGACAGATTTCTGATAATTCTGTATCTGCAATCTTCTTTTATATTCATGCAATGATTGATTTTGGTATGTCAAACCTTAATTTCCTAAAGTATCCCATCTGGACATGAGACAATATCATTTTTATGTATGGTTGAATTTGGTTTGCTAAAATTTGTCTCAAAAGTTTACATCCATGGTTATAAGGGATATTTTTGATAGTTCATTTTTAGTAATTCTGTATGGTTTTAGCATAAGCTGAATTGTAACCTCCTTGAATGACTTGGAAAGTAATTCATCCTTTTCAATTTTGTGGAAGAATGTGTATAGAATTGCTGTTAATTTTCCAAAAATATTTAGTTTAATTAACTGGAGAAGCCATCTGGACCTGGAGTTTCTTTTGTAGAAGGATTCTTAATGACATGTTTCATCTAAGTTGTCAATTTTATTGGCATAAATTTATTCATAATATTTCCTTATTAGCCTTTTAATATCTCTTGAATCTGTAGTGGTGCTTTACCTAATACCAAAAGCTTACTGTCATTTCTTTTGTTTTCTTGTTCAGATATCAAAGAGCTAGCTTATGTTTTACAGATCTTCTCTATTTCATGTACTCTATTTTATTTATTCCTTTGGTGGTATATATTAGTACCTCATCCATGTGGGTGCCATTTCTTTCAGTTACTGCTGAAAGAAGTGAGTGTCATTAGTGCCCTTCTCTTCTTTTCCAGTATTGACATTTATCCTATAAAACTGAGATATATTGCATATAAAGATGTGATAGAAGTTTTCATTTTCATTTAATTTCTAGATACTTCTATACTTGATTCTGGCCAAAAGACTGAGGCACTGTGGCAAAAAGTAATTGGCTTAAAAAAAAAAAAAAAAAAAAAAAAAAAAAAGCAAAGGTTTTCTTAGCTCACAGTTTCAGAGCTTTTGTTTAGCCCATAGGGTAGGGAGAACATGGAGAATTATGTATTTTTATTCTTTAAATTTCAATTTAGCTATTTTTTATATATTTGAAGTAAGTTGCTTTATAAACATAGAGTTGGATACTCTTTTTATCCAATCTGACAATCTCTTGATGTATTAAAGAATATTTACTTTAATGTAATTGAGTGATATATTTTATTTTTTTACTTCTTTTGTATTAATTGAGGTTATTTAAAATTCTTTTTAACTTTGTGACTTATTTATTACAGGCATTTTTCCATGTAATTGGTTGTTCAGTCTGGGGTCTATAATATGTAACCTTAATTTATCTGTTTTAAGTGATAAAGTACTCACAAGAGACTTACAATAGTGCACTTCATTTCTTGTCTTATGACCTTGGGCTACCATAAATTTTATTGTATAAGTGTAAAAAGTAATAGAATACATTATTACTTTTATTTATACCTTAGTATTTTATAAATGTCTAAAAATAGAAAAACCTTATATCTACTCATGTAGTTATTATTTCTAAAACAGCACAAGATTCTGTGGTACATACATCTGAAATAGATCTCAACAGTTTTCAAATCTAAGTATGAACGGGCCACATTTCTTTCTAAAGCCTAGGAGAGTGCACTTTCTTACATTTTTTCAGCTCTAGGACACCATCATTCTGAGACTGTATCCTCACAATGCTATTGCTCCTGTTCTTCTGCTGCTCCCCCTCTCATATCCTCATGATTATATTGAGCCAACTCAGATTATTAAATACCTCCACATCTCAAGGTTTACTGATTTGCCAAATCTTATATTCCCCTTTTAATTAGTTTCCTTCATATAACCTATTTTCAAAGATTAGAATATCGGCACCTGAGCAGGAGGTTCTTCCTATATAGCATGTCTCCGTTCTTCTCTAAATACTTTTGAGTTGTTGTTGGGGGTGGTGATTTATTTTTTTTTGAAAATTTCATACAGTGTATATGAACATATTTATGTTTCTTCTTTCCCTCACCATTACCACCTTTCCATACTTCCACCCAAATCTGAGATTACTTTTTTTTCTTCTTCCAGTTGGTGCTGCCTGGTGAGTCTTGGGAGTAGTGTCTGTGCTGGCAATGTACTCATTCTACCATGGGTCAAATTATTAAAGAAAACTCAGTCCCCGTCTCCCAGCAGCTACCAAACATCACCAGTTTATCAGTGGTAGAGTTTGTTTGGCGAGAGCTCGAGTAGACCTTGTGCAGGCTGTCACAACTGTTGTTGAGTTCTTATGTGCAGCTGTCCTGCTGGATTTGGAAGACCCAGTCCCTAGATGTTACCCATCATGTCTGTCTCAATCTTTTTGTCCCCTTTCTAGGAGAACTCCTGAGTTATGGGGGGAGGGCTGAGATCGAATGTCCCACTTATGGCTGAACAAATCATTGCCATTTTGTAAGCTGGGTAATTGGGGTCTCTGTGTTAACTACCATTTACTGCAAGCAGAGCCTTCACTGCTGAGTGTTAAGGGATAGTCTAACCTGTGAGCATTTTCTTAATTACTGATTTTCAGAAATTGGTAATGCTTTTCATTATCATGTTTTTTTTTAAACGACTTTATTTTGCAAAACAAAGATAAATGTAAAGATTTTAAACATTTTCATTATCATGTTTTTATTTCTCATTCTCCTTTTGGTTGACTTTCTGAAATGAAGTTAATAACTTTCAGCAATTTTGAAAACAATTTTAATTATATCTAATTCAAATAGTTTTAACTTTTCAGGAATTCACATTATGCATTTTCTTTTTTTTCTTACCACTTTACTTTATAAAAAAAGAGGGATACACATACAGATTTTTAAAGGCATTTTGGCATAACATTATATGAATATTTTTGTCAGTACTTAATTCTTTTAGAGGTTTGATAGCATGCATTGAAATCCCACTAGTTACCATAAGCATGAAGTCCATGTAGGACAGAACGTAACATGGAAACAGATTTCTTTTTTTCCCCCCAGTGAGGCAAATTCTTCTTATTTCTTTTTTTTAATTGAACAACTTTATTTTAAAAAACAAAGATAAATATACAGATTTTATGTATTTTTGCATGAAAGCATTTGAATATATATTTGTCAGTACTTGATTTTTTTTAAAGGTTTGATAACATGCCTTAAAATCTTCCTAGTTATAATGAGTATAAAGTACATGTAAAACAAGATGTAACCTGGAAATAGTCAAAGTTTTTTTGGTGTGTAAAGATTAAGCATAATGGTTTTTCATTTTCATTTTCTTATTTATTTTTTTTGGCTTTTTTTTTCTTGAACTTCATATAGTCTGTGAGTTGTTTCTGGGGTGTTTAGAGCTTTCTGGGGTTAGTATTCAATAATCAGTGACTGCATATTATGTCTGTTCTTTTGTGACTGGGTTATCTCACTAAGGATGATATTCTCAAGATGCATCTATTCTCTTAAGAATTTTATAAAGTCGTTGTTTCTGATAGCTGAGTAGTACTCCATTGTGTAAATATACCACGATTTTTGTATCCATTCATCTACTGAAGGACATCTGGGTTCTTTCCAGATTCTGGCTATTATAAATAGGGCTGCTGTGAACATTGTGGTGCATGTGTCTTTGTTGTATGTTGGGGTGTCTCTGGGATATATGCCCAGAAGTAGAATAACTGGGTCTTCAGGTAGTACTATGTCCAATTTTCTGAGGAATCGCCAGACTGATTTCCAGAGTGGTTGTATCAGTTTACAACCCCACCAACAGTGGAGAAGTGTTCCTCTTTCTCCACATCCTCGACAGCATCTGCTGTCATCTGAATTTTTGATCTTAGCCATTCTGGTTGGTGTGAGGTGGAATCTTCGGGTTGTTTTGATTTGCATTTCCCTGATGGCTAATCATGTCAAACACTTCCTTAGATGCTCCTCAGCCATTTGATATTCCTCAATTGAGAACTTTTTGTTTAGCTCTGTACCCCATTTTTTAAAAGGTTGTTTGATTCTCTGGTGTCTAACTTCTTCAGTTCTTTGTATACCTTGGATATTAGGCCTCTATTACATGTGGGGTTGGTAAAGATCTATTCCCAATCTGTTGGCTGCATTTTATTGTCTTGACAGTGTCCTTAGCCTTACAGGAGCTTTGCAATCTCATTAAGTCCCATTTGTCGATATTTGACCTTAGAGCATGAGCCATTGGTGTTCTGTTCAGGAAATTTTCTCCTGTGCCTATGTGTTCTAAGGTTTTCCCTAATTTCCCTTCTAATAGTTTCAGTGTACCTGGTTTAATGTGGAGATCTTTGATCCACTTGAACTTGAGCTTTGTACAAGGAGATAAGAAAGGGTCTATTTTCATTCTTCTGCATGCTGAGTGCCAGTTGAACCAACACCATTTGTTGAAAAGTCTGTCCTTTTTCCATTGAATGTTTACAGCTCCTTTGTCAAAAATCAAGTGACCATATATGTGAGGGCTCATTTCTGGATCTTCTATTCTATTCCATTGATCAATGTGCCTATTTTTGTACCAGTACCATGTAGTTTTTAGCACAGTTGCCTTGTAATATAGCTTGAGGTCAGGGACGGTGATTCCCGCAGATGTTTTCTAGTTGTTGAGGATGGATTTCGATATTCTAGGTCTTTCTTTATTCCAGATGAAATTGCACAGTGCTCTTTCCAACTCTATGAAGAATTGGGTTGGAATTTTGATGGGAATTTCATTGAATCTGTAGATTGCTTTTGGTAAGATGGCCATTTTTGCAATGTTGATCCTTCTAATCATGAGCATGGGAGATCTTACCATTTTCTGAGATATTCCTTGAGTTTCTTCTTCAGAGATTTGAAGTTCATGTCATAGAGGCCCTTCACTTGCTTAGTTAGAGTAACACCAAGGTATTTCATATTGTTTGTTACTATTTTGAAGGTTATCTTTTTCCTATTTTCTTTCTCTGCATGTTTGTCCTTTGAGTAGAGGAAGGCTACTGATTTGTTTGATTTAATTTTATATCCAGTCACTTTGCTGAATTTGTTTATCAGCTGTAGAAGTTCTATGATGGAAAATTTCGGGTCACTTACATACACTATCATGTCATCTGCAAATAGGAATATTTTTACTTTTTCCTTTCTAGTTTGTATCCCTTTGATTTCCTTTTGCTGTCTAATTGCTCCGACCAGGACTTCCAGTACTATGTTAAATAGGTAGGGGGAGATTGGGCAGGCTTATCTAATCCCTGATTTTAGTGGGATTGTTTCAAGTTTCTCACCATTAAGTTTGATGTTGGCAATTGGTTTGCTGTATATTGCTTTTATTATGTTTAAGTATGGACCTTGAATTCCTGCTCTTTCCAAAACTTTTAACATGAAGGGGTGTTGAATTTTGTCAAATGCTATGTCAGCGTCTAGTGAGGTGACCATGTGGTTTTTTTCTTTGAGTTTGTTTAAATAGTGGATTACATTGATGGAGTTCCATATATTAAACTATCCCTGCATCCCAGGGATGAAACTTACTTGATCATGGTGAAAGATCGCTTTGATGTGTTCTTGGATTCAGTTTGCAAGGATTTTGTTGAGTATTTTTGCATCAATGTTCATAAGTGAGATTGGTTTGAAGTTCTCTTTCTTTGTAGGGTTTTTGTGTGGTTCAGGAACGAAGGTCGTTTTGGCCTCAAAGAATGAGTTAAGTAGTGTTCCGTCTGACTCTATCTTGTGGAATAGTTTGGAGACTATTGGTATTAGGTTGTCAATAAATGTCTGATAAAATTCTGCACTGAACCCATCTGCACCTGGGATTTTTTTCTTTGCTTGTGAGGCTTTTGATGACTGTTTCTATTTCTTTAGGTGTTATGGGATTATTTAGATGGTTTACCTGGTGCTGGTTTAACTTTAGTATCTTGTATCTGTCTTGTAGTCATCCATTTCCTCCAGATTTTCCAGCTTTGTTGAGTATAGGCTTTTGTAGTAAGATCTGATGATTCCTTGAATTACCCCAGTTTCAGTTGTTATGTCTCCACTTTCCTTTCTGATTTTGTTAATTTGGATACTCTCTTTTTGCCCTCTAGTTAGTCTGGCTAATGGTTTATTAATCTTGTTAATTTTCTTAAAGAACCAGCTCTTGGTTTTGTTGATTCTTTCAATGGTTCTTTTTGTTTCTATTTGGTCAATTTCTGCTCTGAGTTTATTTCTTGCCGTCTACTCCACTTGGGTGTATCTGCTTCTAATTGTTCTAGAGCTTTCAACTGTGCTGTCAAGTTGATAGTCTATGCTCTTTCCAGTTTCGTTTTTGAAGCACCCAGAGCTATGAGTTTTCCTTTTAGTACTGCTTTCATTGCATCCCATAGGTTTGGGTATGCTGTGTTTTCATTTTCATTAAATTCTAGAAAATCCTTAATTTCTTTCTTTATTTCTTCTTTGACTATGGTATCATTTAATAGAGCATTGTTCAGTTTCCATGTGTATATGGGCTTTTTGTTGTCTTTGTTGTTATTAAAGACCAGCAGTAGTCCATGGTGATCTGATAGGATGCATGGGAGTATTTCAATCTTCTTATATCTATTGAGGCTTGTTTTGTGATAAATTATATGGTCAATTTTGGAGAAGGTGCCATGAGGTGCTGAGAAGAAGGTGTATTCTTTTGTTTTAGAATGAACTGTTCTGTAGATGTCTATTGATTCCAATTGGTTCATAACCTCTGCTAGTTTCACTGCATCCTTGTTCAGTTTCTGCTTCCATGATCTATCCATTGATGAGAGTGGGGTGTTGAGGTCTTCCACTATTACTGTGTGTGGTGCAATGTATTTTTTGAGCTTTAGTAGTGTTTCTTTTATTAAAATGCGTGCTCATGTATTTGGAGCATATATGTTAAGGATTGAGATTTCCTCCTGATACATTTTCCCTGTAATGAGTAAAAAGTGTCCTTCCCTATCTTTTTTGATAATTTTTGGTTGAAAATCTACTTTATTTGATATTAGAATGGCTACTCCAGCTTGGTTCTTGGGGCCATTTGCTTGGAAGGTTTTTTTCCCAACCTTTTATTCTGAGATAATGTCTGTTTTGTCTCTGAGATGAGTTTCCTGTATGCAGCAAAATGCTGAAATCTGTTTATATATCCAGTCCGATAGGCTATGTCTTTTTATTGGGGAACTGAGTCCATTTATGTTAACAGATATTAAGGAATAGTGGTAACTGTTTCCTGCTATTTTGCTTTTAGAGGTAGCATTTTGCCTGTGTGCCTTTCTTCTTTTGGTTTTCTTGCTTAGTTATTTTCTTGTTTTTACTAGGATGTATTTTTCCTCCTTGTATTTTGTTTCCCACCTATAATTCTTTGTAGTGCTGGATTTGTGGTCAGATATTTTGTAAATTTAGTTTTGTTTTGGAATATCTTGGTCTCTCCGTCTATGGTGGTTGAGAGTTTTGCTGGGTATAGCAGCCTGGGCTGACACTTGTGTTTTCTTAGGGTCTGCATGTTGTCTGTCCAGGATCTTCTAGCTTTCATAGTCTCTGTTGAGAAGTCAGGTGCAATTCTGATTGGTCTGCCCGTATATGTTACATGACCTTTTCCCCTTACTGCTTTTAGTATTTTTTTTTTTTTTTTTTTTTGAACACTGGGAGTTTTGACTGTTATGTGTCGGGAAGAATTTCTTTTCTGGTCCACTTTATCTGGAGTTCTGTAGGCTTCTTTTATGCTCATGGTCATCTCATTCTTAAGGGTAGAAAATTTTTCTTCTATGATTTTGTCGAACACATTTACTGTGCCTCATAGTTGATATTCTTCACACTCTTCTATTCCTATTATCCTTATGTTTGGTCTTCTCATTGTGTCCTGGATCTCCTGGACATTTTGGGTTAGGGGCTTTTTGGTTTTTGCATCTTCTCTTACTGTTTTGTCTATGTTATTTCAATGTTGTCTTTGGCCCTTGAGATTCTCTCTTCCATCTCTTGTAGTCTATTGGAGATACTTGCATCTGTGACTCCTGATTTCTTTTCTTTTCTTTCTTTCTTTTTTTTTTTTTTTTTTGTTTTTTTTTTTTTGTTTTTTTTTGTTTTATACCTCCAGGGTTGTCTCTTTTAGTGTTTTCTTTATTGTTTCTATTTCCATTTTCAATTCCTTCATCACTTTGGTTCTGTTTTCCTCTAGTTCTTCTGTTTCTTTGAATGTTTTTTGTGTTTCCTCTTCAAATGCTTCTACTGGTTTATGGTTGTACTCCCATTCTTGTTTAAGTGAGTTATTCATGCTCTTCTCATAGATCTCTATCATTGTCTTAAGGTATGATTTCAGGTCTGGGTTTTCTTTTTCTGGAGTGTTTGGCATTCCACTGCTTGCTGTGATGGGAGAGCTGGGTTCTGATCTTGCAAGGTTGTCTTGGTTTCCATTGCTAAGTTCTTTTGCTTTCGTCTTGCCATCTTGTTGTCTGTGATTGGTACCCATCTCTCCTGTGTATCAGGCCTGTGTCCCTGGATGTCTGCTGTTCCAGTTGGCAAATGGCTTGAGTATTTGGTCCACATGCAAGGGCTTTCCAGGCAGATCCTGAATCGATATGGCAGAGTTCCTGCTCCCCTGAACCAACCAGTGGGCTGTGCCTTCTGCCTGCTCAGCCTAGCCCTCTCTGTGCCCCGGCTACTCTCAGTGCAGTCTTGCAAGGCCTGTGTCCCTGTATCTCCGCTGTTCCCGGTCCATTATGCTTTTTCTAGTGCACTAATAAATAGTTTTTATCCAAACATTAATTGTGTATAGTTGTGGGACTTGGTATGACAAATCCATGCAAACATATGCTATGTATTGATCACATGTAATTGCATGTCTTCCATCCAGGCTCAGCTTTAGTTATTGCTGTTCTACTGTTTATCCTCCATACATATAAAAACATGTGCCACCTATCTTTTTAAGACCAGGTTTATTTCAATCAGTTTTGTTGCAACCAAAAGAAGTCAATACTAATTTATAGCTGAATAATGTTCCACGTGATCATGTATACCACATTTTTTTATCTGTCTGCCTGACAATAGGCACTGAAGCTAATCTTGGCTATTATGAGCAATATTCCAATAAAAGGGCATATAAAATTACTTATATGTAATTCACACTTTGAGAATTTTATACTTATATGCAACATTTTTTAATCCTATCCATCCACCACACCCTGGCTCTAACTCTTCCCAGATCTCTCAACACCTCCCCAAATTCATCCTCATTTGAGGGTGGGTAAATAACTCACTGTGTCCAGTTAGTGATGCTGTTATGACACAGATGGGTGAGTGGCCACCCACTGGAGAAAGGGTGATCTCCCAAAACCATACTACAAAAGGAAAGGTTTCTTTTCCCAGGATCTGCCAACTCTACTAGCTCCCAAGCTAGGGACTTGTAAGACCCTCCATCATGCTGGGATGTTAACTGGCTTCACTTTGTAGAGATTACACATAGGCAGCCATAGCTGCTGTGAATTCATGAGTGCCATGATCCTGTCATGTATGTGATATAGATGTTTCAGTTAAGTCTGACACACCAGAGTCACCTGTTTTCTGCAATTTAAACAGCTGTGAATCTTTGTATAACGTGATATTTATTGCAAAAATGGTAGTGGAATGGAGAGTGGCACTCACCTCTGAGAATAAACACTTAGAAGACAGATTGTTTCTCTATCCATTTAACATAGTAGTGGCAGTAGGTTTTTTCCAGAGTCTATGACATTAGGAATTGCAGGTTATTAAGCAAGTTTATATTACTATGAGTTCCATTTTATAGAGTGATCTTATATCCTGTTAGAAAGTGATTAGACACACCCATAACATGTATGCCTCTATTGTACCCACAGGCATATGTTGGCATGCGCTGTTCCATATTGTAGCTCACAGGGTTTCTATCTGGTCAGGACTATAAATTATTTTTCTCCTCCATCAGCATGCCTAGCACCTTGCAGAACTATAAAAGCTAGGCAGCAGGAAGGAAGCTTCCAGGTCAGTACTAGATTGATTTCTCATGCTCCATTATGAAAATATGTTCTGTTTTCAGCAATTAAGTCTTACCACTAAGTCTTAGTGAACAACCATTAAAAATGGAAATGGTTTGTATGGGGTCTTTGAACCCCTAGAAATAGTTTTGTGTGCTAATTTAGTATTCTTTAGATATAGTCCCAGAGTTGGGCTAGCAGGATGTGGTAGCTTTGTTGTTTGTTTTATGGGTACCTTTCCACTGTTCTCCACAATAGCTTATGCTATTGTGCCTTTATTCATATAGTTGGTAAGTATTTGCATTTTTCCTCTTGAGAAAGGTCTTTTGCCAAATCTTAATTATATTTCTTGTTTTTATCACTACCTTTCTGAATTCTTCATCTGTTTTCAATATTGACTTCTCATCACATGAGTAGATGTGAAGTGTTTTCATGTGCTCTGAGCTGTCTTTGCACTCCGCTGATTGTTCCATTTGCTGTGAGAAGCTTTTGGCTGGGATGAGATCACATTCATCTTTTTTGCATTTGTGTTCTGTGCTTTTCTGGTATCCTCCAGAGCATTACTCTTTTTTTTTTAACCAATGTTTTGCAGTGTTTCCTCTGACTTTTTTCCCCTAGTAGTCTTGGTGTTTAGTAGCTTGCATTTTGAACTATTTTGAGTTGATTTTTGTATAGGATAAGAGACAGGGTTTAAAGTTCAGTCTTCATAGGATGTCTGATTTTCCCAGCAGCAACTATTCAAGAACCTGCCCTATTGCTAGTGTATGTTTTTGACAACATTGTCAAGAATCAGTTGCACATTGACAAATATTTCTCTGCTATTTATATTTTGTCTTTTGAAAGCCATTTAAAGCCATGCCCTATTTTAAATGTAGATTGTTTTATTGATATTTAATTCAAAAAATTCTTTGTATGTTATAGATTCTAACTTTCTGTCAGCTATGTAGCTGGTAATTTTTTTTCCATTCTGTAGGTTTACTCTTCTCTAGTGATGGCGCTCTTTTCTCTTGAGACACTCTTTAGGTTCATGTGCTCTCATTTGTCAGTTGTTGGTCTTAAAGCCTCTGCTATCACTCTCCTCTTCTGAAATTCCTTTCCTGTGCCATAAATTCAAATGTATATCCTGGTTCTCCTCCATCAGATTCAGGGTATCAGCTCTCATGCTAAGATCCTTGATCCATTTAGTTCTAACTCGAGCAGGTTGAGAGATACAGGTGGAGTTTCATTCTTTCCCATGTAGCTATCTAGTTAGATCTGCATCATTTGTTGAAAGTGTGTTGTCTTTTCTCTAGTGTGAATTTTTGTTTCTTTGCCAAAAATCAGGTGGCTGCAGAAGTATGAGCCTATATCTGAGTCCTTAATTCTGTTCCATCGGTAAATATGTCTGTTTTTATGCCAGTGACATGATTTTTTTACTATAATTTAAAATTAAGTATAGTGATAGCTCTATTACTGTTTATGCTGTTCAAGATGTGTGTGTGTGTGTGTGTGTGTGTGCGTGTGTGTGTGTGTGTGTGTGTATTTAAATAAAATTAATTTTTTAAAATTAATGTTATGGGAGTAATCAAATACTTCCTGATTGAATCTGAGATAAACCTCATATTTAGCACTTCAAAATAAAAAGCCAGACACCCCCCCCCATCCAAACAAAACTGTGCTTCAATGGTTAAGAAGCCCTAGGGGAGAACCTAATAATATTGGTGTGCTAAATGGATATTATACTAAAACATCACCTAATGACTTAGCTTTATACCCATAGATAAGAGTATCTTTCTTTCAACATTAATCACCGAAATGTCTAATTGCAGTAGCTGATGATTAACAGAGAAATAGACAACTGTCCAAGTTTCAGAGAATAGGAGACCATAGAATACTCATCTATATATGGGACATCATATCCTATTCCTTCCTCCCAGGCTCAGGCGCCTTCACAGAAGATACGGCAATGCTGTCTGACAAGACTTTTCCTTGAGAGACAAAATAAACACATCTACTCACCTCAGATAAAGAACCTACAACAAATCAAACTTTGGATACCACCAAAATATATCTTGTTAAATAAATGAGTTTTATTGGGGTTACTTATAGGAATATGGGTAAAGGGTTATTTACAGCTATAGAAATGACTCAAAGATAGCTGTACTACAAAAGTCCACTACAGAATGGTGAAAACTCTCAAAATTTGTATACCTGAATCATGGTGCACAGTCTGCAGGAAGCTCAGCAGGTTGGAGGCTTTTCTAAGTGACTTAGTTGGTATAAACCTCTTCCAGGGATCTCAGCTGGTTTCTGCTTCTACCAAGTATCTGGTATAGTCTCAAGGTGTTCTTTACAGCTTGGTTTGTCTGAGAGTGACTCTTAGCAATGTTTATAGTTTACTTCTAGGAAGGGGGGTCTAATGAATCTGCTAAGTTTCAGGGACTTCCTGAAGCTATTTTGAGTGATTTACCTTCTGGTTTAAGGAGCTTCCTAAGAGAATGAAAATGTTTCAATCTTGAAAGAAACTGCTACAAAGAGATGGAAAGATTGTAAGAACCAGAAGTGGTAAATAACATCAAGGACACTTTTCCAGAGACAACATATATACACAGAGAAGATGTACATATGAACTCTCAATGACCACCACAACATGCACAGAACATGCTCAAGTTCCAGACAGAAAGAATTCCACTATAGAGGCAGGAGTGTAAGCATAAAATCTCACCATTAGCTGGAGAATTATTGACATTTAGTAGCTGCTGTGAGAGGCACTTTTCATTAACAATTGTGACCCATGGTAAATTAATGGTTCCAGAGAGGAATGTAGTCCCAATGTTATCTGGGCAACACAAACTAAACTTAACAGTAAAAAAGAAAAACAAACCAAGTAAAACAAAACAAAGCAAATCAACAACCTTGTAGTTAGATGGGAAGGATATAAAGGTGAAGAAGAAGGTGTAGGAGGTGTTGGGATAGTGATTATGTTCAAAATAAAACAATCAGAATTCTGAAAGAATTAGTAAAAATATTGTTTAAAATGAGGAAACAAAAATCAATTGCTTTGAATACATGGGTTTATTTCTGAGCTCACTATTGATTTTCCTGTCTTCAGTTGTGTGATAACGGTAGCTTTTATATTCTTGCTTAGGAATTCTTCAGCTGTTGTGGGTAGTTTATGCTTCCACATGAATTTTAAAATCATTTCTACTTTTGTAGAAAATTCCATTGGGATTATGGTGAGAATCGCATGGCATCTGTAGATTGGGTTGGGATACATGGAGATTTTGAAAGTATTATTTTCTTCCAGGAATGTGGGAAGTCTCTCTCTGAAGGACTCTGGCCAGCTGAAGCACAGTAAACATGGCTCTGGCAGATGTTGCTCTTCTCACCCATCCCCTCCGCTTTGCTAAAACCCATTAGATTACATTTCTAAAGCTAGTCACCAAGGTCTATTCCCTTGACCACTCCCTCCTCCCGAGGCTGACTAAAGTATTGAAGTCTAGCAATCAAAAGCCACCTTTGGCTCACCTAATTAACAGACCCAATTAAAATTAAACACCTCGTCCTAACTCAGGGTTTTCCTTTTTACCTTTATAAGCCACCATTTTTCTATGTGCCATGTATGTCTCTTCTCTATCCAGAGACAGTCCTTTGTCCCCCTAGGGAACAAATACCCCATTCCACTTTCCCACACCTCTTTTTCCTCCTCCCTCTTCATCCTTCTTCTATCTTTGTTTCTTAACCCTGTCTCCTGTTCTTCTTTTCGGGGACAAATAAATCTTCTTTGTACCAAGAACTTAATTGGAGCACTCAGCCTCAGGGGTCCTGCACCAGGCTATACCTTTTGCTTTCTCTCCTATTATCTTCTCCCATGTCTTTCACCAGTTGTGTGAGGTTTATTATTATTGTTGTTGTTGTTGTTTTCTTTCCTTTCTTGGATATTTTCTGTCTTTACATTTCAGAGGTTATCTCCTTTCCGCCAATCCCATCCCCCTTCCCACTTCCATTGCCTTTGTGAAGGTGTTCACTCTCCCAACCCCCACTCTCCCAACTCAGTGAGTTGGAATTCCCTTACACTAGAAAAAAGAACCTTCACTGGACCAAAGTCCTCTCCTCTCATTGATGCCAGAGAATGATATCCTCTGCTACATATGCAGCTGGAGCCATGAGTCTCTCTACTCAAATTCATTGGTTGGTGTTTTGGTCCCTAGGAGCTGTGGTGGGTTTGGTTAGTTGATATTTTTTTCTTCCCATGGGGTTACAAATCCTTTCAGCTCCTTCAGTCCTTTCTCTAGCTCCTTCATTGGGGTCCCTGTGATAAGTCTGATGGTTAGCTGCAAGCATCCTCCTCTGTATCAGTAGGGCTCTCGCAGAGCCTCACTGGAGGCATCCCTATCAGATTCCTGCCAGTAAGCACTACTTGGCATCAGCAATACTGCTTGAGTTTAGTGGCTGCATATGGGATGGATCCCCAGGTGAGGCAGTCTTTGGATGATCTTTACTCTAATCCCTGCTCCTCTATTTGTCCCATTATATCCTCCCATAAGTGTGTTGTTCCCCCATCTAAGAAGTACTGAGGCATCCACCTTCTGACCTTTCTTCTCTGTGAGTTTCATTATTTCTGTGAGTTGTTTCCTGTGTATTCCAAGCTTTTTAGGCTAGTATCCACTTATCAGTGAGTACATACTATGAATGTTCTTTTTGTGACTGGGTTACCTCACTCAAGATGATAGCTTCAAAATCCATCCATTTACCTAGGAATTTCATGAAATCATTGTTTTTAATAGTTGAATAGTACTTTATTGTGTAAATGTACCACAATTTCTGTATCCATTCTTCTGTTGACAGAACATCTGGGTTCTTTCATGCTTCTGGCTATTATAAATAAGGCTGCTATGAATATGGTAGAACATGTGTCCTTGTTAGATGTTGGAGCATTTTTTTGGGTATATGTTCAAGAGTGGAATAGCTGGGCCCTCAGTAATACTATGTCCAATTTTCTAAGTAAATGACAGACTGATTTCAAAAGTGGTTGTACCAGTTTACAATCCCAAGAAGAGTGGAGGAGTGTTCCTCTTTCTCCACATCCTTGCCAGCATCTGCTGTCACCTGAGTTTTTTATTTTAGTGATTCTGACTGGTGTGAGGTGTTTTGATTTGCATTTTCCTCATAACTAGGAATGTTGCGCATTGCTTTAGGTGCTTTTCAGCTACTCAATATTCCTCCGTTGAGAATTCTTTGTTTAGCTCTGTACCCCATTTTTAATAGGATTATTTGATTCTTTAGAGTCTAACTTTTTGATTTCTTTGTATATATTGGATACTAGCCCTCTATCACATGTAGGATTGGTAGAGATCTTTTCCCAGTCTGTTGGTTGCCATTCTCTCCTCTTGACAGTGCTTTTTTTTTTTTTTTTTTTTTTTTTTTTTTGTCTTGCAGAAGGTTTGCAATTACATGAGGTGCCATTTGTGGATTCTTGCTCTTAGAGCATAAGCCATTGGTGCTCTGTTCAGAAAAAAATTTCCCCGTGCCTATATGTTCTAAGCTCTTTCCCACTTTCTGTTCTGTTAGGTTCAGTGTGGCTGGTTTTATGTGGGGGTCTTTAATCCACTTGGACTTGAGCTTTGTACAAGGAGACAAGAATGGATTGGCATTCTTCTGCATGCTGACTACCAGTTGAATCAGCACCATTTGTTGAAGAGGCTGTCCTTTTTCCATTGAATGTTTTTAGCTGCTTTGTCAAAGATCAAGTGACCATAGGTGTGCGGGTTCATTTCTGAGTCTTCAACTCTAGTCCATTGATCTACATGTCTGTCTCTTTACCAGTACCATACAGTTTTTATCACAATTAATCTGTTATACAGCTTGAGGTCAGGGATGGTGAATTCCCAGGAAGTTTTTTTTTAACTGTTGAGAATAGTTTTTGCTATCCTTCATTTTATATACTTCCAAATGAATTTGTAAGTTGCTCTTTCTAACTCTATGAAAACTTGAGCTGGAATTTTAATGTGGATTGCATTGAATCTGCAGATTGCCTTAGGTAAGATGGACATTTTTACAATGTTGATTCTTCCAATCCATGAGCATGGAAGATCTTTCCATCTTCTGAGGTCTTCTTCAATTTCCTTCTTCAGAGACTTGAAGTTCTTATCATACAGATCCTTCACTTTCTTGGTTAGGGTCACACCAAGGTATTTTATATTTTTTGTGACTATTGTGAAGAGTGTTGATTCTCTAATTGCTTTCTCAGCCTGTTTATCCTTTGAGTAGAGGAAGGCTACTGATTTGTTTGAGTTAATTTTATATCTATCCAGTTTGCTGAAGGTGTTTATCAGCTGTAAAAGTTCTCTCGTGGGATTTTTAGGGTCACTTAATTATACTATCCTATCATCTGCAAATAGTGATATTTTGACTTATTCCTTTTAAATATATATACCTTTGGCTTCTTTTTGCTGGCTGATTACTCTGGCTAGTACTTCCAGTACTATATTGAATAGGTAGGCAAAGAGTGGGCAGCCTTGTCTAGTCCCTGGTTTTAGTATGATTGATTCAAGTTTCTCACCATTTAGTTTGATGTTGGTTACAGATTTGCTCTTGTTATGGTTTGCATATGCTTGACCCAGGGAGTGGCACTAGTAGAAGTTGTGGCCTTGTTAAAGGAAGTGTGTCACTCTAGGGTTGGGCTTGGAGACACTCCTCCTAGTTGCCTGAGGATGGTCAGTCTGTTCCTGGCTCCCTTTAGATGAAGATGTAGAACTCTCAGCTCCTCCTGCACCATGACTGCCTGGATGCTGTCATGCTTCTGCCTTGATGGTACTGGACTGAACCTCTGAACCTGTAAGCCTTCCCCAATTAAATGTTATTTATTAGACTTATCTTGGTCATGGTGTTTTTTCACACCAATAAAACCCTAAGACAGCTCTATATTACTTTTACTATGTTTAAGTATGAACCTTCAATTCCTGATCTTTCTCAGACTTTTAACATGAAGGGGTGTTAATTTTGTCAAATGCTTTCTCTGCATCTAAAGAGATGATCATGTGGTTTTTTTATCTTTGAGTTTGTTTATATAGTAGATTACATGGATGTATTTTTATATATTGAACCATCCTACCATTCCTGGGCTGAAGCCTACTTGATCATGATGAATAATTGTTTTGATCTGTTCTTGGATTTGATTTGCAAGAATTTTATTGAGTATTTTTGCATCAATGTTCATGAAGGAAATTGGTCTTTCATTGTATAGTCTTTTCATTGTGTGGTTTAGAAATGAGTGTAATTGTGGCTTCAAAGAATGAGTTGAGTAGTGTTCCCTCTGTTTCTACTTTGTGGAATAATTTGGAGGTTATTGGTATTAGGTCTTCTATGAAGGTCTGAGAGAATTCAGCACTAAACCCATCCAGTAATGGAACTTTTTGGTTGGGAGGCTTTTGATGACCACTTCTATTTCTTTAGGGGATATGGGACTTTTTAGATGGTTTATCTGATCCTGATTTAACTTTGTTACCTGATCTCTGTCTAGAAATTTGTCCATTTCCTCTACATTTTTTAGTTTTGTTGAGTATAGGCTTTTATAGTAGGATCTCATGACTTCTTGAATTTCTTCAGTTTCTGTTGTTTTGTCTCCCCTTTCATTTCTGATTTTGTTAATTTGGATACACTTTCTGCACCCTCTCATTTGTCTGATAAGAGTTTATCAATTTTGTTGATTTTCTCAAAGAACCAGCTCCTGGTTTTGTTGACTCTGCTTAGCTCTTTTTATTTCTATTTGGTTGATTTCACCTCTGAGTTTAATTATTTTCTGTGTCTACTCCTCTTGGCTGGAGCTCCTTTTTGTTCTAGAGCTTTTGGGTGTGCTGTCAAGCTGTCAGTGTATGCTCTCTCCAGTTTTTTTTTTTTTTTTTTTTTCTTTTCTTTCTTTTTTCTTTTTTTTCTTTTTTTTTTCTTTTTTTTTTTTTTTGAGTTTTATGTGTCCCATAAGTTTGGGTATGCTATGTGTTATGCCTTCAGTTTTGTTAAATAATAAAAAGTCTTTGATTTTTTTCTTTCTTTCCTACTTCCTTCCTTCCTTTCTTCTTTTCTTCTATTATCAAGATATTGTTGAGTAGAACATTGTTCAGCCTCGTTGTGTATGTGGGCTTTGTGTTGTTTTTGTTGTTATTGAAGACCAGTGTTCATCAATGATGATCTAATAGGATGCTTGGGATAATTTCAGTGTTCTTGTATTTGGTAAGGCCTGTTTTGTGACCAATTATATGGTCAATTTTGGAGAAGGTGCTGAGAAGGAAGTATATTCTTTTGTTTTATGATGAATTATTCAATAGATGTCTTTTAAATCTATTTGGTTCATAACTTCTATTAATTTCACTGTGTCTCTGTTCAGTTTCTACTTCTATTGATTAGAATGGGGTGTTGAAATCTCACACTATTATTGTGTGTGGTACAACATATGCTTTGAGCTTCAATAGAGTTTCTTTCATGAATGTGGGTTCTCAAGTATTTGGAAAATATATGTTCAGGATTGAGAGTTTATCTTCATAGATTTTTACCTTTGATGAGTAAAAAGTGCCCTTTCTTATCTTTTTTGATAACTTTGGTAGCAAAATCAATTTTATTTAATATTAGGATGGCTATTCCAGCTTGTTTCTTGTGACCATTTGCTTGGAATATTTTTTTCTTAATCTTTTATTTTGAGGTAGCACCTGTCTTTGTTGCTGAGATGAGTTTCCTGTATGCAACAAAATGCTGGGTCCTGTTTATGTATCCAGTCTGATAGTCTATGTCTTTTCGTTGGAGAATTGAGTCCATTGATATTAAGAGATATTAAGGAATAATGATAATTGTTTCCTGTTATTTTTGTTGTTAGTGGTAGAATTGTAGTTGTGTGCCTTTCCTGTTTGGTTTGTTGCAAGAGGATTATTTTCTTGCTTTTCCTAGGGTGTAGTTTTTCTCCTTGTATTGGAGTTTTCCTTCTATTATTCTTTGTAGGGCTGGATTTGTAAACTGATATTGTGTAAATTTGTCTTGTCCTTTAATATCTTGGTTTATTCATCTATAGTAACTGAGAGTTTTGCTGGATACAGTAATCTGAACTGGCATTTGTGTTCTATGTATGTCTGTATGACATCTGTCCAGGATCTTCTAGCTTTCATAGTTTCTGTTGAGAAGTCTAGATATAATTCTGATCTATCTGCCTTGGATCCATGCCTGTTACTTGTTCTTTTTCCCTTACTGCTTTAAGTATGCTTTTTTGTTTTGACTATTATGTATTGGGAGGAATTTATTTTCTGGTTCAATGTATTTGGAGTTTTGTAGGTTTCTTGTATGTTTATGGTTACATCTTTCTTTAAGTTAGGGAAGTTTTCTTCTATAATTTTGTTGAAGATATTTACTGGTCCTCTCAGTCGGGAGTCTTAGCTCTCTTCTACACACATTATCTTTAGGTTTGGTATTCTTCTTGTTTTCTGGATTTCTTGAATGTTTTGGCTTAGAATCATTTTTATTTTTGCATTTTCTCTGACTGTTGTGTCAATGATTTCTATGGTATCTTCTGCTTCTGAGATTCTCTCTTCCATCTCTTATATTATGTTGATGATGCCTATATCTTTAACTCTAGGTTTTCTATCTCCAGGGTTGTGTCTCTTTGTGGTTTGTTTATTGTTTCCATTTCGATTTTTAGATCCTGAATAGTTTTGTTCAATTCCTTCATCTGTTTGCTTGTATTTTCCTGTGTTTCTCTTAGGGCTTTACTTGTCTATCTGTGTTCTCCTGTATTTCTTTAAGGGAGTTAGTTATTCATGTGATTCTCAAGGCCCTCTGTAATTAGTATGATTTTGTTTTTCTGCACTACTTGCTGTGGTTGGAGAGCTGGGTTCTGATGTTGCCAGCTTGTCTTTGTTTCGGTTGCTTAGATTCTTGTGCTTGCCTACTGCCATCTTCTTATCTTTGATGTTAGTTGATCTTGTTGTCTGTGAATGGGGTTTGTCTTTCCTGTGTGTCTGTGGGCCAAGGGCTCCAGAGGGCGGTTGGTCTTGGGTGTTCAGCTCTCTATGGTTAGACTGTGAGTTCTGATGGTGATTGGCCAGCTCTAGCTTTGGGTGCAGATGGAGGCTGGAAGGACACAGAACCAAGCAGTAGCATAATACCTGCACCTGAGAGTTCCTGGAAGTCTTTCCTCAGATAGTCAGTGGAGAGAGAGTGTGGGCTCACCCATGTGCTCACCTGTGGGCTCAGGAGGGAGAGCACTCTGGTGTCTCCTCTGTGTTCTCAGCTCTCAGTGGGCAGGCCATGCATCCTGATGGCAGGGTATCTGCTCTGCCTGTGGCTATGTGCAGAGTAAGTTTTTTTTTTACTATTGTAGTCTCTTTCACTTGCTTGATTAACTCCATAGCTCGATGCTGCTGTGTTTTTGGATTTTTGTAAATGAGATGCTTTTTGCAATTTACTTCTCAGAAGATTCACTACTACTAGTTTTTGGAGCAGTTGCTGATTCTTGTTTATCAGTCTTTGTTTCATGCCATGTTGCTAAATTGATTGACAAGCTCTGTCTGCTTCTGATAGGGTTGTTAGGTATCTCTGTTGGTATCATATCATCTGTCAGCAGGATAGTTTTGCTTCCTTCCCATGTGGGCATTTTTTGTTTCTTTCTCTTTGCCATTTTTTTTTTCCTGGCTGAAACTTGTTACTACATAGACTTAGATCAGTAAATGTGGACAATTATCTTTTCCCCAATCATAAAAGAAAGTCTTTTTAATGTTCCCCATTTGGTATAAAGAGTCCATGAGTTTCTTATATATGACATTTATTTTATTGAGTTATGATCTCTATATGCCCCAATTTGTCCATGACTTGTCATAAAGGATGTTGGATTTTATCAAATGCTTTTTATGAAGCTATGATATTATTGTATGGCTTTATATTTTGTTCTGTTCATTGTTTGTGTATATAGAACCATCTTAGCATCACTGAGGTGAAGCAACTTGATTTTGGTATACTGATCTCTTTGATAAGATGTGGTGAGATTAATCAATGAAACCAGCCAACCATGGGGATTTTCCTGTGAGGGAGGCTTTTAATTATTGTCTAAGTCTCATTATTTGTTAGTGGTCTATTCTGTTTTTCAGCATCCCTGGTTCAATTATGCCAAGTCTTATGTATCTGTAAATCAAATTCCACAAGCTTTCCCACTTTGTTAGCTTCTCAGTTTTCTTATATGAAAAAATAATGGTACTTTATGTCTGTGGTGTCAGTTCTAATATTTGTTTTTAACCCTCTGATTCTATTTGGGCATTTTCTCCTTTTGTCTTGGTTAGTGTAAAAAGATTTTATGCTCTTATTAAATAATGAAAAATGAATTTTTGCTTCTTTGACCAGGCCTGGTTTTAGACTCTTTTTCTACTCTGTTCTTTGTTATGTCTTTCCTTCTTAGGTTGTTCATTTGATGTGTTTCTGTTTTGATGAGTGGATGTTTCTGGATGGTGACCTGAATATAAACATGGTTCTACTGGATCCTGCACATCTGGATATGTTGTAGATTCATTTTGTTTTGGTTTAGTACATGGTTAGTTTTCCCTCTGATTCCCTCAAATACTTAAAAAAACTATATTCAGTCTTCCTATATTTGGATGGTCTTCTGTTATTGACTTCTGGTTTTCAGTTATGAGCCAAAAATAGATTCCTTCAAATTTAAAAATTCTATTGAGAATTATTTTGTATCATGGTCTATTCTAGATTGATGCCCATGTGTTGATAAATAAAACATGTATTCTGCAAGTGTTGAATGAAATGTTCTATAAATGTCTTAGGTAAATTTTATCTATAATAGAGTACTTATGTCTCTGTTGATTTATTATCTTAATGATCTGTCCACTGATAAAAAAAGCATAGCTAGTCCTCTCTATTTAGTATCAGTATCATATCTAATGTCTATTATATAAAACTGAAAGTTCCAACATCAGATTTAGATAGACTTACAATCATGTACTCTTTTTTATTATTAGTTTTTTGAGAATTTTTGGAGAATATTTTGATCATTTCAGATATATCTCCCCTTTCCCTACTAACCCAAATTTATGTTTCATTTTCTTCACCTATTAAATCTAATTTGTGCTGCCCCTACATTGTTAGATTAAGGTCTTCTATTAGATCATGGTCGACTTACTAGAGGCAACACTTAGGTGAAATAAACTTTTCCAATATTATTCATCTGATCTTTAACAGTCTCTCCTTTCCTTTTTCTACAATTTTTCCTGATCATTGGGAAGAAGGGATATGGTATAAATGAAGCATTTATGACTGAACATTCTGAAGTCTCTGTATATTGGGTCTCTACAATAATCACTGTCTACTGAAAATGCAAGCTTCTCTCATGAAGATCTAAAAAGGCATTAATCTATGAGTAAACAATAAATCATTTGAAGTTGTCTCGATAGTTTGTCTGTTTAGCAGAATAATGGTAATATATTCTCCTCCATAGGAGAATAATGGTAGTATATTATCCCCTATATTTTTAGCAAAGTCCTTTTATAAGGATGTACATGGGGATGGTTGGGTTCATGAACCTGGCATAATCTCATGGAGGTCAGTAGTCTTCCTCTATTGCTCATTACCTTATTTTAAACACATATTTTTAGTTTTATGTGTATGAGTGTTTTCGTTTGGAAGTATTTAAGTGCACCACATATATTCAGTACCTGTGGAGGCCAAAAGAGGGTGCTTGATTACCTTGAAGAGGAGTTAGCTGCCTAAGACCCTCAAGTGTTTCTAACCACTGAGCCACCTCAACTGTTTCTCCTGATAATCTTATTTTTTGAGACAGGGCCTCTCACTCAACCTGGAAGTCACCAGTTGGCTAGTTTGGCTGGCAGTAAGTTTTTGGGATCTTATCCCTAAGTGCTGGGATTATAGGCACTGCCCTAGTTCACATGGTTTCTGGGCATCTGAACTCAGGTCCTCAAAACTTTTTTAATCCACAAAGATGTCTCCAAAGCTCTCATTATATTTTCCAGATTAATTGATGCCTAACTTGTTCTATAATGACCTCTATATACACAGAACTCTCACCTTAGTTTTTGTCTTAACGTCTATCTTGTTCCCCTTGTCCTGCAGCTATGGAGGCAGGGGAGTGGATGTTGCTACACTTTTCTTACTAATCTGTTGTCCCAAGTCTTAGATTTTTCTAATCTTTCTTTCTTTTGTAATTTTCTGTGTTCTTCCACACTCACAAATCCAAAAACACAGCTAAATACTCTCTTCTTTATCTGCTCTCTGTGGGAGCACTCACAAGTACTGGTTTCTCTTTTAAGCCACCGTGAAGTCTCTAAGTTACATTCTATTTGTCTTTTGAAAGATTATCGTTTTGGGTTTTGTACAAGTATATGCTGCAGGTTAACCTTTACCCCCGTGATTCCCTCTCCTCCCTCTCTTGCATTCGTTCCCTTTGACCCATTAGACAGTTTCATTTACTTTCATGTTATAAATACACAGACACACAAACACATACCTTTATATTCCTATATAAAATCTAGAAATCACAAATGAAAGTAAACAAGAGGTTTTATCTTTCTGAGACTACAAGCTTCATCGACTTAGCATAATCATCTCCTGTTGCATCCATTCTTCTGTAAATGATATAACACACTTCTTTATGGCTCAAATATTCTCTTCTAAATAGAAGCCACATTTTCTTCATCCACACCTCTATAAAATACATTGTAATACATATGTTTGTTTGGAGTCTCTGGGTAAATATCCAGGAATGGTACAACTGGGTCATAAGACAGATATAATTTTAGATTTTTTTAAAGTCCCCATGCTTAATTCCACTGTGACTAGTTTACATTTCCATATCCATGTATAAGGGAAGCCTTTTGTTCACATTTTTACCAGCATTATCTTCCTAACAATTGGCATCCTGACTGGGGTAACATAGAATCTCAATATACTTTTAATTTGCACTTCTTTGATGGCTAATGAAATTGAACATTTTCATATGTTTTCTACATATTTGTATTTCAGATTTTAAAAATATATTTGATTTTATTAAAATGATTATATTCTTTGCCCTCTCCATCTCCTCCCAGATCCTTCTTAACTCCATGCCCACATAATCTCATACAATCAATTCTATCTATCTATCTATCTATCTATCTATCTATCTATCTATCTATCTCTATCTCTCTCTCCCCTCTCATAAAACAAAAACAAAAAAGAAAGAAAAACAATGAAAGTCTAAACAAACTGAAAAAAAAAACTTTCAGAGTCTGTTTTGGTCATCTATATACTCACACAAACACAGATACACACACACACACACACACACTTGGTATGTTGGACAACTACCCTTCTGCATAGGAGCATAGTTAACATACCCTTTATTAATACCCTTTATTGCTCCATTGGAGCAAATTGATTTTCCATTTCCAGCAGATATCAATTGCCAATGGCTTCTTAGTTGAAGGACTTTGTGTCCATTTCCTCTGCTCAGCCCTGAGGTTTTTGTCTGAATTGAACCTGTACAAGTCTTGTGTGAGCTGGGACAATCTCTGTGCATTCATGTGTGTACCAGATCTGTTGTGTCTGGAAGACACTGTTTTCTTGGAACTATCTGCCACTATTGGTTCTTACGGTCTTTCTGCCTCCTCTTCTGCAAAGATCCCCGAGCCTTGAGGAAAGAGGTTTGATAAACATCCCATTTAGGGCTGAGTGCTCCAAGGTCTCTCACTCTTTGCACATTGCCCAGCTGTGGCTGTCTGTGTTAACTACCATTTACTCCAAGAAGAGACTTCTCTGATGAGGGCTGAGTGATGCTATGATTTGCTGGAAAGTGTCTAATTTTATTAGCCCACTTACTTGGGTTACTTGATTTCTTGTTACTTAAGTATTTAGATATTGTGTGCATGGGTGGGGTGCGTCTGCCCTATTTGGCATAGGTGTAGAGACGAGAAGACAACTTGCAGTAGTTGGTTCTCGCCACCATCTTGTTTCTAGGCATTGTGCTTGGTTAGGCTTCAGGTGCCACATACCCTTATGCTAACCCTACCAACTTACACTTTAATTAGGCAACTTGAAGTCAATTCTGTGACAATGCAGTTTTTATTGTGACTTGTTTTCTTTTTTTCTGTTTCTCTTTGTACATTTGTATTTACTCTACGTTGAGAAAAGTCACTGACCTCTTTTTTTTCACACAGTCTAACCCAACAATCTCACTTATTTTTCACACTATAATTTATAACTTTTTTCCCACAGCTCAGTTTGGTTCAAGTCCACATCTTCTGTCTCTTCTCAGTGCTTGAGCCCCTTGGAACAGAGCAATAGTTCTGTGATGTCTTAATTTTGTAATGTGCATGTTACTTATGAGCCAGTTTCAATGAAATTCATATCACCGTGAATTGTGTTTTCCATATATTTTGCAAAATACCTATGACTGGGTTCCAAGCAGCTTAAACTGTATTTGTGTCATAGTCTATAATTTTACATTATTACAAATGTTATTGGTCTCCACTCTAGTTCCAAAGAGTGTTATCTAGATAGATTTGTGTCCTTTGAAGTTTTTCTGTTTAACATTTGTAACATGGACCTAAGGTTATTATTAGCCTAGTACTAATAATTTTTTCTGCATACTAAGTAATATCCAACCTTTATAATGTCTATTTATATTCTGTTTTTTTTTTTCAGTCTGTTTTCTAAATTCTGTCTTAGCACCAAAAACTATTACCTTAATAATTTCAGGGTTTTTTTTCTCATCCTTAGGCAATTTCCATGTATGCACATTCTGATTAGTATTTGTTTCAATATTTATTTACTTTTTGTTTTAATTATTTTCTTAGTTAATATAGCCTTTATTAGCATCTCTGGAGAACATTTTGACAATTTTCTTCTCAGTCTACATGTATGTCTAGCATGTATATGTATGCGGAGAAGCAAATGGGATGTCACGGGCTAAACAGGTCAATATTTGCCTTCTAATAAAGATATTATTTTTTACTCTTTTTATTAATTAATTACTTTATTTACTTCATTTACATCCTGATTGCAGTTCCTCTTCTCCAAGTCCCCTCCCATGTAGACCTTCCTCCTAATCCTCCCCTCTTCTCCTCTGAGAAGAGGGAGGTCCCCCCACCTACCTGTCACCAGAAGGACTGAACATACCCTCTTTCACTGAGGACAGATAAACCAGTTTAATTAAGGGAACAGGATCCAGAGACAGACAACAGAGTCAGGGTAAGTTTTGCTCAAGTTGTTTGAAACCCACATGAAAACCAAGCTGCACATTTGCTACATGTGAGCAGGGGGCATAGGTCCGGCCCCCATTTGCTCTTTGGTTGGTGGTTCAATCTCTAAGAGTCCTCAAAAGTCCAGGTTAGTTGAGTCTGTTGCTCTTCTTTTGGAGTCCTTAGGTTCCTCAATCCTTTCCCCAAAATTTCCACAAGACTTCTTGAACTCCACTTAATGTTTCCCTGTGCGTCTCTGCATCTGTTTTGGTCTGCTAGGAGAAGCCTCTCCAAAAACGGTATGCCAGCCTCCTATATGCAAGCATAATAGAGTATCATTAATAGTGTCAGGGATTGGTTCTTGTCCATGGGGTGTGTCCTAAGTTGGGCCAGTCATTGGTTGGCCATTTCCTCAGACTCTGCTCCATCTTTGTCTTTAAACTTCTTGTAAATAGGAAAAATTTTGGGTAGAAGGCTTTGTGGGTGGGTTGTTATCCTTATTTCTCCACAGAGAGTTCTCTTACAGGAGGATCTTCAACAAATGTTTCTAGTTTAACTGGATATCCACATGTTGAAGAATGAAAATAGATCCATTTTTAACATACAAAATTCAAGTCCAAGTGTATCATAGACCTCAATACAAAACCAGAAACACTGAATCTAATAGAAAACAATGTAAGGAAATTGTCTTGAATTCATTTATACAGGAGACAATTTGATGAACAGAACACCAACAGCTCAGGCACCAAGATTAATAAAAAATAGGACCTCGGGGAACTAAAAAGATTCTGTAAGTAAGGTAAAAGACATTGGCAATGGACAAAATGGCAGCCTACAAAATGGGAAAGATTTTTAACAACCCTACATCCTGTAGAGTGCTAATAATATTCAAAATATATAAATAATTCAAGAAGTTAGACACCAACAAACCAAATAACCCAATTTTAAAAATGGGGTACAGATCTAAACAAAATTCTCAACCAGTGAATCTGTAATGACTGAAAAACACTTAAAGAAATGTTCAGCAACCATAGTCATCAGGGAAATGCAAATCAAAATGACTTTAAGATTTTATCTTACAGCCATCAGAATGGCTAAGATAAAAAAACTGAAGCCCAGCACATGCTGGCAAAAATGTGGAGCAAGGGGAACACTTATCCATTGCTGATGGAAGTGATAACTTGTACAGTCACTCTGGAAATCCATTTGGCTGTTTCTCAGAAAACTGGGAATAGTTCTACCTCAAGACCCAGCTCTAGGATGTGCCACACCCTGGGATAGGGGTGGCTCTAGGGAATCTATAAGGGTGGCTATAGCTGAGACTCCTAGCAGTGGGGAGATATGGAGCCTCAAGTGGTTCAGTACTTAATGGGAAATTTTTGCCACTTTTGACTTCTTTTGATATTCCATTCTATCAACTCAAGCTGTCACTGTCTCCCACAAATAAGTATACTGCTTGATCTCAACTCAGGGACTTCATGAAGCTTGACATGGGATCCCTTTCCCAATCTCTTCTGAGCCCTGGAAACATCTCCAATGTCTACAGCAGGGAGACAGAATGCTTCTCCACTTATTCCCTTTGTTTCCTCTTTCCGCGGGACCACTTCCATTCAATGTTCAATAGGAAGTATCTTGGAAACCATTGTTTAATATAAGTGATTATTTTGTTGTTGTTTCCAGAGGGGAGCTTAAAAATATTCCCTCTGATTGCATAGGGAATGGGGACTGACACTCTTACAACCTCATTTTTGAGTGTGGAATTGTTTTGTATTTGGGGGCAGGGAAAGGAAATAGAATTACAAAGGGTAATTTTTTAAACATTTTTATTTGCTTTTTGAACATTTATATTCCATGTGCCTGTTGTAGAAGAGCTTATCCTCTACCGTGTTTCTATATTTTTTGTTTATTTGTTTGTTTGTTTGTTTCACTAGCTTACTGCCTAGTGTCCCAGTTGTATTCTTTCTATAATGTCTTAATTTTCTGGAAGGTTGCTTTAGGGATGTATATTATAGACACAAAGCAAACACTGGCCCAATATTGATCACTAATAATGTAGCCACAGAGAACTTCATTATAAAATTACATCCAAGAAAGAATTGTAAAAAACCTATGCAGCAATATTTTTTAATTTAGCTCTATAGATGGTAGGCAAAATCATTTTGTGAATGTTTTTATACCCAGCAGTCTTTGTCTCCTGACCAATAATAGCTTATACAATGAAATTATTTTAATGAATATGACCAGAGAAATGTATTCATCACTGAATTCACAAAATTGTTTTGAAGACTGTTGTATGTCCTAGGTGGTAGCTAACACTCTCATAGGTTTTATTTATGTGTCTCTCTTAAGCACTTTTTGGTCCTCTTCTGGATCATACATGGAATTACATATATCATTCTCTTTTAACTTTTGAATGTGTTTTCCTCAATTTCTATTCATTACTTGACATGTCTATATCCCCAGTAGCATTTAGCACATTTTCTATGACCTAAAAATTGCCAACTAAATAAATGCTTGTCATCAAAAACAGAAATTTAAATATGTACATGTTTTATATGTAGCTACATGCCTTGTTTGCACAAGTTTTATTTACAGCCCCACAATTGCTTTTAGAGAGAAAACAATTCATAGGCCATGGACATACCTCATTATAATTGTCTTCTATGAGTAACCATTGCTGTTCTGCTCCCTAGGTTTAATCAAAGCAAGAAAACAGTAATCCCCAAGAGGGCCCAGATGTGGACTTTAGGAAAAAGAAGGTTTTATTTTTCTAATTGTGAATATTTTAAAGAAGAATATGCTTGCAAATGATGTTGCTACTCATTTATGACGATGAGACTTACATGTTTCATTCCATCTTTAGGCTGAAAGGCAGCAGCATGGAGTCCAGACACCTTCAAACAAGACCCAGGAGCTTTCAGCTCAGAATTAATGATGACAAATGAGGTCTTTTTAAAGAAATGTTTCTAGTACAGGTTACTTCTTAGCTTTATTAGTGATTTTATCACTCTTATGAGGGTGGAGAATAGGCTTTTGGCCCTGTCTTTATATTTCCAATAAAAATCCAACCAGGACTGAATTGATGGCTCTTTGCTTTTGTAATTTCTCAAGTTTCTGAGAAAGGTGTATTAGTCTCTATAATCAAGGAGGAACACAGGATTGGATTATTATTAACACTATTTCTAGATCTATAGAGTTATACAATGAATATCAAACCTCCCTCAAGAATGAAGCCCCCTTGCTCACTAGATCAGTCAAATTAATTTTGGAGTTTACAGTTCTTATCTAGAGGGCATAAATTTGCTAAAGTATTTATTTATTTCCTTCTTATATATTTTCCAAACAATAGTGAAATAGAAATAGTTTATTATACACTAAAAAGATATGGGTTATTTTATATGTGAGTATTAATAGAGCTACTTTACTCTTGGGGGTAGTTTTAAGCCAGAAATCATACATTGCTGAATAAAAGCCTAGTGCCAGGAGTTGGGTATCTTCTCTCTAGTGTTATTCAAGGTGAGATCCCAGAGATTCCAAAAACAAAACAAGAAATGGCTATGGCATTTGTTTGGCCCATAACTTGATACAATGATAATAGTTGCAAACATAACACACTTTGGTCAAAGGACATGGAGCAAACTAATTAGTAGTGGCCAACAATACTAATCAACAGTCTAACCTTGCTATGAACTTTGACCTGTCACAGGTACAATGGTGACATAAATGTTAAGGTGATAGCCAACTGCCTTCTTAATGGACTTAAATTAAAACTTGCCTCACAAGAATGAATCCATGTTTGGTACTGTAAACCTACCCAAAAGCCTATGGCAGGTAAATTCATGTATCTTAGGAAAGACTATTACTTTACTAAATGGACATACTGCCTTTTAAATATGTCTTTGTACCCAAAGATTAATTCAAGTTTCAACAATCATCAGAGAAGCTCCATTTTGCAGGGCTTAATACAGAGACACACAACTAGTCAGACTGTAAAGAATAAGCATCTGTGGGGTGCCAACCACAAATATATAGCACACAGGAGCGGAGAACTGCTTAGAACAGTGTCTGAGCATAACAGGACTATATTCATGAACTCCAAGCAGCTGTGGTTGCCTTCACACGATCTATACTAGTTCAAGCCAGTTAACAATCCACCATGGATCAGGGAGAGATTTGTGAGTACCTGCCCATAATTGTGTAACTGCTGATTGCAACTATAGGTGGAGGGAGTCAGTTTTCTTTAGGGGTGTGGTCCTTTGTAGTTTAACTATGTTCCAGTGAATGACCTCACACCTATGCACATATGGAGCAAGACTTACTAGACTCCATGAGTCACTAAAAATAAAATAGATAAAATTGGGAGAGAGACATGGTTAGGGGATTCAAAAGGCATTGGGGGAAAAAAGTAGGAGGTGTGTATGTCCCAACACATTTTATACATGTAAATATATTACTTTGAGGCTGGCCTCAAAGTCAGAGATCTGACTGCTTCTGCCTCCAAAGTGTTGGGATTAGAGGCATGTACCACCACATCCAGCTAAGTAAACGTATATATTTTTAAAGATAGTGGCTAAAGTTTTTGTTTTTAGTTTATCTTTCACCCTCCTGTGTGTATTTTTTCTCTCCTCTCTATTTAAATAACACATGAACATTCTAAGTTTAAAATGAATATTTTAGTTTACATGTAGAGTTGGGTTAAATAAATCATCATTAACTGGACTTCTGCTTAAAGCTATAATGAAATAACAAAAACTGTAATAGATTACTCATAATAGAACAATTTAAAAAGAACCTTGACATTACCTAAGAAGTAACTGTCTTACTTCTTATAATAAGCAATATATGATTATGGTTCTTATATATCTAGTTGGAAACAAGTGTGGTTAGTCCCCTGAATTTCCAGGTAGGGGCAACTTCTAAGACCTTCAGCATGAAATCAGGGCTTTACTCAAGCAAGGTTTAGTGACCTCAATGAGTTCAAGAGATAAGAGTTAGGAAGGCATGATCTCAGATGATGACCTACTTGATGAAGGACCTGGGGTAGCCTACTTGTTGACGTGCTTGCAGCATAAATATGAGGTCTTGAGTTCAGTACCAGTGTGTAACCTTATCACAGGAGAAGGAGACAAGCAGATATCTAGATACTGACAAGTCTAGAGAGTTGGTGAGTAACTTTTCACAAAGAATAACTGTTTCAGCTGTCTCTAAATACGGTATAGAACAGCTGAGGAAGGCATTTGACATCAATCTTTGGCTTCCACGTGCGTGTGTGCATGTGTACATGAAAATCTACATGCACTCGAACATCTGGGCCAAACATACAACCAGAAAAGTACAGTTCCAGGCTCTAAGAGAGTTTGATGCCACAATTAAGATGTTCAGAAACATGTAATCTGATCAGAAGGAGATTGTAGAAATTCAGGATAGCACTATCCAGAATTGTTAATGAATGCTATACAAATTCATTAAAGAAAATTTTACAGGTTCCTGTATAGAATACATAGAGAATAAAAATAATATCTGAGCCCACCCATGTTGATAATGCATTCAAACACCAAGGAATTCACAAAACTATAATAACCATACTGAAGCACAGAGGACCTAGGGGCGGGTGGGCAGGGCCTGGTGAAACCCATTTTCTTGTCACAGCACTGACAGCTTTGTGTGGGATTCTAACTTGAAACTCTCAGTAAAGCTATAGACCAAGGGGAAAAAAAATGAAGTATCAGGTTGGGGATGCATCTCAGTGGCTGAGAGTGTATATCTAACGTGCAGGAGTTCCTGGATTCAGTTCTCTGCATTATGTAAAACCAGGGCTGGTACCAAGGCTGTAATCCCAGCACTCGGAAGGTGGAGACAGGAGAATCAGAAGGTTATCCCAACATTTAGTATAAGCAGAAACAGGAGGCTCTGAAGGGCAAAGTTGGCCTTGGCTATAAGATAACTTTTAAGGCTCACCAGGGTGAGAGGGTCCTGTTTCCAAAAGTTGAATAAGTATAACTGTGCATTTTGTGTGTTTCTAAATCATAGAAGTATAATGTATGATAGAATAGCATAGAATGGAGGGGAAACAGGCATATATTATGTGTTACAGTAAAATGCAATTTGAATATGAATACAGACTGGTTTTAGATGCAGTCTATAGAACTTAGACCTTGGAGAAACTTCTAGCAATTAAGTCAAATATAGGCAGTAAATGAACAAACAGATGAATGACGTCCACTTAAAAGAACTTAAAGGGACAAAGTATTGCTGGAAATAAGGTAGTAAACGTATATAGAACACTACTCATCATATTGAATATAGAGCCCATATACTCTCACTGAAATACATATATTTTCAATTTAACAAAAGAATCCCATCAAACAAATAAAACAATATTTTTGCATTTTTATCGTGTTATCTTGCATGTGTGTCTCTGCAGAACGTGCATGTGTGTAGTGCCTCCAGATGTCAGTCAGCTACCCTGGAGTTACAGATGGTTGTGAGCTGCCATGTGGTACTGGGAGTTGAGCCCAGGTCATCTGAAAGAGAAACTAGTGCTCTTTACTGATAAGCCATTTCTCCAGACCCCCATATTTTCAATATGGCTACTGATGTGTTAGATAATATGAATTCCACATAAGTTCTTTCAGACAATAGAGATATTTTTTCAGTCAGCTTTATAAAAATTAAATTGCTCATATCCCAAATATATTACAAGGCTCATTCTATAGTATTTCTAATAAACACAAACATAAAAACTCCTGAACATATTAGTAAACTAAAAACTGTAATCCATATAACCAATTCAGCAAGAGTATGTAAAATGTGTGAATGTAGTCTAAGATAAACACAGTAATCCTCCCAAGGGAGTCTGAGAAAATAATTTTAAAAATTTTTATAGGATTACAAAGGACTTAGAAAATTCGAAATAATGTAGAGAAAGGAAAGTCTGGAGGGCTAACATTAATTTAACTTTAAGGCTATCAAGACAGTGAATATAAACCTGGGAACTACTGGACATTTTAAAGACTTCAGAATAAACTTAATATATATAGTTGATGGCCTTCTAAATAAAGATTCAATATAATATAATGGGGAAAAATATTCTTCTGTTTTGTTTTAATGGTTTTACAACAAATGCATATTTAATTTAGCATAAAATATAACAAAATATAGAAGAAACTTGCAAGTGGCTTGAACATCTCATCCCTTCCCTGTATGATAATAGCCCATGTTCATGTTCTTTGAATCTGTGAACTTGTGATGTTTCACAGCAAAGAGCAATTAAGGGACAAGATGGAATTAAGTCTGTTACTCAGCTAACATTCCAACAGGAAAGTTGCCCGAGTTATTTGCGTGGTCCAATGTAATCACAACTGTCTTCGAAGGTAAGCATTGGAAGGCATAGAAGCCATCAGAAGGCAGTATGATAAGGGCTTATGGCGGTGCTTCTGACGTTGCTTTTGCTGTCTGCCTTCTGATACCCAAAAGCAATGTGACTAAGGACCTCGGGTTATTGCCTCTCGACTTCGGACAGGGATGGGCTGCATCCTCCTTAAACCATGAGCCATATAAACCCCTTTCTTCTGGAAGTTGCTTTTGTCCAGTATTTGGTGTTAACCACCAGACTAAAAAGCAATGCAAGCAAAGCCATTCTTTACCCTGAAGTTTAAAGACTGGCTCCACAGGAATGGTGTAAAGTCGATAGTGAATGTCCTGAGGCAAATTTTACAAAGTATAAAGCTCCCAACTTCACTTGAGGTTTTTGTTTTGTTTTCCTAAAAGACAATGTTGTCTAAAATTCCATCTGCCTTTAAAAGGAACATCTGCCACCCTGGCAGGGACATTGTAGGGAGGTCTTAGTACCTTGTACACAAAATTACAACAGTTTGGACCAGTAAATGTTTTTAAGAACTGCTCAAGAAGGAAAAAAATGGTGTTTTAGCTTTCTGTTCTTTCGGGGTCCGTGTTAGCTACTCACACAAGCCAAATCTTATAAATATGGCTGCCCTAAATAAGGCTTGCTTTTCCAAATAGATGGTGTTTTCCAGAAGGGAAACATGAAAACACATTTTCAAGGCAAAGGAAGCACATACTCTCCCTACGCTGTAACTAGAAGTAGACTGGACTAAGAAAGGCATTGAGTAACACAGATTTCAACAAAATGGTGACATTTTGAATATGGTTTTTGTGACAGCTTTAACATCTGGAGTGCCTATCTAACTGCAAACTTGGGGGCTCCCCCAGAGACCTACTGTCTCAAAGTTTTGCAAGTACTACCTAGGAATCTATACTTTTCAAAAGCACTTGCTATGGTTGAGTATGAAGTGTCCCTACATGTTGTCATTGAAGTCTTGGACTGTATCTGGTGGCACTATTTTGGGAAGTAGTAGTAAACTTGACAGGTTAGGACCTAGCTTGAGAAAGTGGGACCCTGGGGAAAAGTGTTTGAAGGCTGCTCCTCCTCTCTGCTGCCATGACATGAACAGCTTAGCTCTGCCTGCTCCTACCAGGATGTTCTGTCCCCCACAGCCTAGCATGACTGAACAATGATCATCTTCTAAAATCCTTAGGTTAAAATAACTCTTTTCTTTCTTGAAGTTGTCTGTCTTGGATATTTGTCACAGCAACAGAACACTGGCTACCACAAGCGCCACATGTTGAGTTTGAGGACTAAGTAGAAAATCGTGTAGCTAGTAATATCCCTTGCTTCACAAATGTTTCTTAGTCCATAACCTCTCTCCCACTCTAAAGAACCTGGACCTTGTACCTCATACTTTATGAAAGACTCAAGATGCCCACTGGTTGGTTAGTGCAGAGCCAAGGGGAATCGTAAAATGTGAAATTTTTATTTTTAAAATTCAGGTAGTATGGGTAAGTAAAAGGAGCTGGCCATTCTCTAAGGGGACTTAATCACTATGACTTGTTCTACTAAAGAGATCTACAGCCTCTCAGAGGTGCCTGTGATTTCCTCTGGGCCTGATACACCTTCGTGGTTGAGCATTTGCTTCCCCTGGGTTATCCCGTTTAGTTGTCAGGCAGCTTTTGCAATAAAGTTCTGATCAGAAACCAGCTCTCCCACTCTGTGTCCTTTGTGCCTGTCAGAGCATCCCTGGGTTCTCCTGGCTCAGGACTAGTTGTCGGGAAGGCTCTCAGCCACTCCCAGCCATCTGTGAAGGACTGAGAACTGTAGGACTGTGAGTCATCTCTACCTCCCAGGGTGAGTCCAACCTCCTATTCCTAGGGAAGCATTTACTGAAGAGCGACCTCAATTAAGTAAAAATAGGTCTTGATTAGTGTATGACTAGCCTGTGTCGTTTTCTAATTAAAAAAGAAAACGCCTTTTATTGTGTGTGCTTAGCAACAATGTGTGATGCTTGGAGATGGTAAACTTGTCTTTTGTTTCTTCTCTTTCTTCCCCCCACCTTCCTTTGATTCTCCTTTCTTAAGAAAATTTGTGCTGAAGACCAATTGCCCAAGAATCTCTTCTGGGTCTCCCAGGCTGCAGAGCAGCTGCTGTTAAAATGTCTAGTTATCGCCCAAGGTTAAAGTTCCCACTTTCTGTTTAGACCCTGGAAGCAGATATTGTTGCCCCCTCAGAGTTGTGTTCAGCATGCAAAGGCTACATAATGAGGTGTGTTAAAAAGGAGGAAATTGATTGCCCTGTGCCTAGGGTCCCTGCTAACTCACCTTCTTCGCCTGAGTTTCTCCTAAGAAAGCCTTATAAGACCCAAATGAAGCATATATGCCTATTCTAAAGGCATTGCTTTGAATTCATGTTAGGAAGCAAGAAATTATTTAAACTTCATGGCACTGTCCATGAATACTACTAAATAAAGGACCCTAGGGGCTTTTACCAGCTTTATACCCACCCACCTTGGGTCAAGATTAGGCCAAGTTTTACTCTCCACCGACAGTTCTTGGGAGGAGCAGGAACATTCTTGTAAAAACAAAACAATAAAAAAATGCAGAATATACTGACAGTCACTTTACCCTCTTGGTCCCAGATAGAGTTTGAATGTGTGTCATCTTCTGCCCAAACTTGCTAGCCAATAGATTCAAAGGTCAATATGCTTAGCCAATAAATTTAAAGTGTAACCTTGCTGATGTAACCGGTACCCCTAAAAAGTATAAAAATTGCTTGTTATAGCCATTCTGTGTCACCTTCTAGTCATGAGGGACTGATTGAGGGTCGACCCCATGCACTGGAAAATAAACCTCTTGCATTTACATCAAATTCCGTTCTTGTTTCTCACTTGGGGTGGCGGGGGTCTCCTCATAGTTAAGACTCACTTTGAGTCCTACAAATCTATGAAGTCTTCTGTCTGATGTTATTGCATGGCCCGTAGAATGAAAAATAAAGGTGATAAAAATAAAATCCAGCTCTCATATACCCAGAAAGTCAAAAGGTAAGAGATTCTGTAGGCTAAGAGTGGAACCATATGAATCTTAAAGATTCTCGTGCAAAGGTACTTTGTACCACAAATAGGGTATAGGGCTTCAAGTAGTGCTTGCCAAACCAAGTTACTTTAGCATCTAGGTTTCTTGTTCAGAGATGATATTTGAGGTGTGTTTTGCTCTGTGCCTAAGATGTTCTAAACACAATTGTGTATTTGAAATGTATAATAGGATCACTATTGTGCCATAATGAAGCCCAGTGATATAAACCACACTTGAATGGTTTGCCTGGTTACTGCTAAGGGTCTGTCAGAGTTTTTTGAAATGAGACTCTTGTATTATTTCTTTTGGTGCTTGACTCATTCAGAAATATTGCAAAAAGCAGAGCATGAAAGTGACAAAGATGTCTACACCAGTGAAGGAATTGTGAAGTTACTATATAGAGTGTCCTTTGGGTATTTGAGCATCCAAGAAAAGGTAGGAAGGGTTAGAAGGCTGCTCTAGTCAAGCTCAAGCTCGCTGTCTCTTTTGGGTAACAGCAGGTAATAGGCAGCTGTTGTTCAAATAGCTGGTGAGGACTATCCCTGGCCCCCAAGATATTAAATCCAATATCCAGAACCTATGTATGTCATTTTATTTGGGAGAAGAGATTTTACATTCAGTGAAGGATTCAGAGATGGAGAGGGTACATCAGGTCTTGGAAGTTGACTGAAGATGCAAGGAAAAGCAGACATTTCTTAATCCCATTGGGAGGCAGAAGCATGAGGATTGGAATTTTAAGTCTGTATCAAGCCACACAGCAAGTTCAACTTCTCTTTGAAATACTATGGGTATGAAGGATGACGCTCAGTTGTCCAGTACTTGCCTGGGATATGCAGATCCCTGGATTTGGTCTCTAGCACCTTCCCCCCAAAATAACCAACCCCCCCCCAAAACTCAGCTCTTCCATTGAAAGAACACAAGCTACTCTCTCCTGTACTTTTCCCACTGTTAGCTTTATTCTCCAATCTCACCCTCGGCAAACCTGTCATTTTTTAATGCCTCCTCTCAAATACTAGTTCTCCCAAAAAGTCATTTCCTAAAACAAAATCAAATGTTATTATTATTCTATGAAGAGGACAACTCTCCGTCCATCTTTACTTGGGATCCAGGGACTTGGATTAGATAATCAGGCTTGTGCAGCAAGTGCTTTAATCTACTGCCATCCCTCATCTTCCACAAGGCCATTTCTGATCCCATGAGTCACTCCTAGGGGCTTCCACCATATCTTAGAGTTCTTATGAAGCTTTCCATGGGCTGATGAAAACCCACCTCACCTGGCTTGCTCGTTATTAAAATCCCAGTGCTAGGAACTAGTTGATGGTTAATAAATGCTACTTGATGACTGAGTGAATGAACTCCAATGGCAGCCACTATATTTTACTGAATGTTTATAATAAGCTCAGTAATATGCTAGTTAGATATTTGCCGCACATGGTTTCTAGTCCTAAAGAAAATGGTGCAAGTTTGGTTTTTTTTTCATCTGCATTGTGCATTTGTGAAAACCAAGAATCAGAGGCCAGATCACATAGCTGGCTCATTATAAAATGTGTAGCGGAAGTTTCCGTACTGCCGTACATCAGCATCCTTGCTACATGATGCATCCTTTTCTCTTCCCTGCCCCATTCGAGCTACGTACACTGTTTGCTCATTGGCATCAAGGCACCTGATTTGGGGGCAGAGCAAACAAACCTGTTTTTCCACTATCTCAAGAAATCAAGCTGCATTTTTTTTTTCTTTTTATTTGTTCACAACTCTTCCACTGAGTTCTTCTGATGCAAATGGGTCTATTGAATGGCTGGTTTTTACTCATTTCTTTTTTCCTGTGTCACATGCAGGGCTTGTAAGAAGGCATTGGTGTGAGGCTGGAGGATGTGAACAAGTTGAGATTTTGAGTTCCCTTCCTCAAGGACAGGGATGCACTTCCCTGTGAAAGGGGAGATAGTCCAGGCCACAGTTGATACCTAGCCTCATTCTTGCTTAAGTATTCTGAGGTTTATGGTTCCTCTGTGCTATAATGGAGACTATAGCTATGTTAATTTCACACACAGAGATGGTTTTAAATGTAGACTGGACAGAGGGCAGGAACTGAAGTCCTGAGGCCTTAATGTCCTCTCCCTGGATAGGCTCACATTGTTACCTGTGGAATCCCGAATATTCCTTTGGCAATCACCTGTAAAGGCTGAGCAAACAACTTACTTCCTAAATTGCTGGCTTATATTTTGTCTGTTTGTTTACAATCCACCTAAGGATGATTGTTTTAAAGGATTCCTCTACTTCCTATTCTTTTGGGGGGGGTGGTCAGGCATGGGGATAACAGGTGGTGGGGTATAGAAGACTAAGATGGGATCTTGCTATGTATCCTATACTGGCTTCAAATTAGATAGCCCAGACTAGCCTCAAACTTGTGATATTCCTGCCCCAGCATCTCTAGTGCTAGTCGGTATATAATCATGTATTCGTCTCTTTTCCTTTATTATTTTTATGCAATAAAAACAAAAGTCAGTATATTAACCCTGAATTTATAGTTTATTCACACATGCTGTTGTGTATTGCTTGATGTTTTAAATTTCTGTTTATGAGTACAGTGTTTTTAATGCCACCATTAACTTTATTGCTACTTTTACAATGACTATGTCCCACTAAAGTTTCTCCCGTTCTGTTATTAAATGGTTAGGAAAATTATAAGTGACTAAGCAAATTAGGGCTTCTTTCTAAGATACACATGAAGGAGCATTTAAAAATAGTTATATTATTATGATTTGCTTGCTTTTTAAAGCCCTTTTATTCTTTTTTGGTTTTCCATAGAGGTTCATATTGTCCTTTGCATGTGTTTCATTAACTAAGAGAAAATACCCACCCAGCACCCTCTACTGGCTAGAACGAGATCCTGAGGCTCCGTTCACAGGGGTAGAGGGGTTGAGGAATGTACTTCTGTGTGGTGATGAGGTAGGGAAGGATTATCAATACAATGGCAGTATCTGGCTGGTCTCTTGATATCTAATAACTTCCTTCAAATGGCAAGTCTTTGAGGTAGTTACTGTTACCATGTCCTTTTCGGGATGCAGGCCCATTCAAGGACCCAGTAATGAATGTTAGTGTCTCGGATGACCCTCGTGGGTTTCTCTAGCTGCCTCCTCTCATCACTCACCGTCTCTATTCTTTTCCTCTTCTTTGTAGCTTCTCATGTTTAAGGTGTTCTAAAGCCATATTTGGATGTAACTTGTCTCAATATTTTGTGATTATGGTTTGCTTGAGTTGCTTTGTTTTTAAAGTGAGGATCTCACTGTGTAGCCCATGCTAGTCACAAATTCTGGGTCTTCCTGCTCCAATGTCCTGAGTATTGGGACCAGAGGAATGCCACACCACATTTAGATGCTTAAATATTTAAGGGACGTGGGTATGGAAATTACCCTAGGTCTATAGCCAAAGAACACGGCATGAAAGTCAAGTCAGGATGTGATATCCCAGAAGCAGTGTATGAGGTTAGGCCACAGTGTGTAAATGTAACCATTTAGAAACTCAGATTATGGTGTTAAATCCAAAGACAAATTTAGAATAGCATCCATTTTTCTCTGTATGTATTTCATAATTCCGTTAGCCTGTGAAAGGATATGGACTTGAGCTCTTGATTAGAATAAATTTGCAAAAATAAAAAACCCCAAACTAATTCATGTAACTTTCTCCTAAATGTATTTTTGTTGAAGAAAACATTGTGTCATACCACAACACAATGAAGTAACAGGTTGACAGATTTGTTTCGAATTCAAACTGTGAGTAAATAACTATAAAATATATGATTGAAATAAAAAAAAACAAGAAGTTGTTTATGAATGTACAGACTTCCCATCCGCTCTCCAGAACTTGGATGAAGGGTTACACACCACATTTTTTCGAAAGGTTCAACCAACCAACCGACCCCGCTCCCCAGAACTCCCAAGGACTAAAACACAAATGAGCACACATGGAGAGGCCCATGGCTCCAGCTGCATATGTAGCAGAGGATAGCAGTGTCTGGCATCAATGGGAGGAGAGGCCTTTGTTCCAGTGAAGGCTCATTTTCCCAGTGTAGGGGAATGCCAAGGTGCTGAGGTGGGAGAGGGTGGTTGGAAGAGGGAGCACCTTCATGGAAGTAAGTGGAGGGCGAGGGAGATGTGAGAGGGAGAAAAACGGATAGCATTTGAAATGTAAATACAGAGAATATCCAATAAAAATGATAAGAAGGGTTCAACCATAAGCAAAAAGTCTTACCTAATGAAGCCTTGTATCTTAAGACATGTAGCTCTGCCTAGAATGGAGAGTCAAAGGGACCCATGGATACAAGGCATAGCTTTTTCTCCTTTCAGTCAGAAAACTGCTGCAGCTGAGGAAAAGGCCATGTAGGCTGAAAGAATACATCTCCTCAGGCCTTGAGGCAGAATTGGCTTTTTCCTGCGTCTGGCAACAAGGCAGGAGTTGTTCTTTAGTCATCTTCCTCCTTCAGAATGGAGGCACCTTAGAGTTTCTTAACTGCAAAGCCCATGGTTCTGTGCAATGGCTGTCTGCTGCTAGTTTCTTCCTCTAATAGACTATCTTCCCCTGGCTAGAAACTCAGTTTTGTTTTGTTTGTTTTTTATTTATTTTTATTCTTTTTGAGGAATCAGTTTGGAGGGAGATGCAGTTCTTTTCTTCCAAGGAAAGGATCATTTTTAATAGAAAGAAAACCTTTGAGGATCATCATGTCCTGAGAACTTTAATATCTGGAAATACTTAAAACTGGACTAAACAGACCCTAATTTGCCATGATTATTTAGCCTGCTGCTGCCCTACCCAGGTAGGCTTCATTCCCATAACTACTTCATCAGCAGGAACAAATAGGAGAAGCAAGGACTTTACAACAAGGTTTTATTTACTTTTCCTTGACCCACCCACCCCAACAATAAAGTTGTTCATCTTTCCATTATTTTTAATGGTTTTCCTTTTGGATCCAAACGAGCATTTATATTACAGGATATCCACCTGACCAACATGCACTGCTGAACTCCCGTGTTAGGCTAGATGCACCAATACTCTGGGTGGGCCAGCATTGGCTGCCATTCAATCACCGCTACTGCAGGAGTGTCAGGCTGGTGCACCCCAGTGGATGCTGCACTTAAGGGGGTGTCTCATGGGCTTGACTCACATGTTTGAAAATGTGGGTGGCAGCATTTTTGACAAGCTGAGGCAGAGCACCCAATTTCCCTCTTGATCTAATCTTACATGTTCATCTTCTAAAATCAAAGCAAGGCCTCACCTTGGGTCCCAAGGGACAGAGGGGATGACCTAGATACCTGTCATTGCTTTCTCACAATGTTGGCCTGTGAGGTTAGTAACAGTGCATCTTGCCATTTGAAGTCTATTCCTGACAAAACATCTCCTGTCCCCTTCTTGGACTCTTTCCCCTCCTAACGGAAGGGAACTGTGCCCTCTCCAATATTGGCTTACTATAATAGTTTCTGAAGTCATAGATTATCTTAGGGTTGTTTTTTTCTCCTCTATCTGTCGGGTCTAGAAAGGATGTTCATTAGCTCACTAATCTTTTGGGGATTCAAATCAGTTTACCAAAAGCAACCCCTCTGAATTCAATATCATGCTAAAGCATTTACCCCAAATCTAAGTAAAAGGTAGGATCCAAAGTCAAACATCTTTAAGTCTGTCCTCTTCTGGGACTTTTTTTTTTTTTTTTTTTTTTTTTAATATTCCACCACATCAAATTTGTCTTTGTTCAATAGTCTCTCTTTCTCTGTGCTCACTTGTCCCTGGCATGGAATGAACGTCAAATATACTTGGCACATTAAGTGTTTCTCCATTGGCGGTTTTCTGGCTGAATTCTAAATCTTGGACTCAGCATGAGTGGCCTTGGACTGCTTTCTAACACCACCAAGAGGGAAGTTCCTCTGCAATTGCAGCACTTAGGGTGGCTTTGTAGAAATTTTGGATTGTTCACAAAACACCAGGATAGAAAAACACTGACTAAAGTTCAACCTGCAATCTAAATGTATGCCCTTATTGTAGCCATTAAAACTCTATGCCTATGTTTTCACTAAACCCACAGGGATCTGATTAATGGCCTATAACTTTCTATGAAAGGTAACTTAGACCAAAACTACTGTGTACTTTAATTGGCAGTTAGATTACACTATTTAGCCCTCATTTCACATTACCGTTATTTTAAAAATTAATTAATGGCACTTTGACACATTTAAATGTTTTCCTTGTTCATCTCATAAATAACCTTGACAGAGTTGCTTTAAGCATTGGCTCTGGGGCAATATAGACCATTGCCTGTAAGACATAGGAATAATGCAAAGAAAACAGCTGAGTCATCAAACCAGGTCCAAGTCAGACTCAGCAGAAGAAAATGACGGCTTCCTTTTTAGTTTTGGGACATCATCTCAGAGAGCCAAAGAGGAAGTGGTGGAACTATTCGGCCCAAATCCAAACATTTACTTTCAGAATATAAAGAGCAACCTATTCTTATCTCTGGAAAATTTGCAGAAAAAGAAAAAAGATAAAATTCACTCATATTTCCAACCCAGGCTGGGGAAGATGCCTAGGTAATGGTCTTCTATGTTAGTTTCTGGTTACTCACTCTCTAAGTTAAGTGTCCACAAAAAGAAGATGGTGGTAGAAAGTTTGTTGGAGTAAACCTCATCTGTTCTGATTAAACATCATGAACTAAAAGAAAAAGAAAGAAAAAGAAAAATAGTGCTAATATGAGAAGAAAATACGAGAAATAGAAGGCAGAAGTAAAGCAAACTTAGCCTCAGTCCTTTAAGGTGGATGGTAGGTTCCTTTAAAAGATTAAATGCTTAGAAGAGATGCCAAAAATTTCCCAGGTCCATGATAGGAATAGTGAGTGGGGGTTTTCCACCATGACTTGTGAAGACAAGTGCTTTATCATTGTTAACTCACAAGCTCCCCACCCCCACATGCACAAACTAGTCAAGCATAAGAATTTCAGTTTCCTAACTAGGGAAAGGAAATAGACACAATGTCCTTGCTGAAGGCACAGATTAATAGTGAAGCCTGGATATAACATTATATTTAGCCTCCTATGATGTTCATTTGTCAGATTGCTGTATTGTTTAAACATACCTTTTTACCGAGGAATACATTTTGTATTATGTATTGGTTAAAGATGTTCTGAAATAATTCTGTATCTTATAATTTCCTTGACTTTGACTGATTTGGTAGGGAAGAAAGGTTTTTCATAAATGTAGGTTATATTTTCAGACCTTTGAAAGAGGAGAGGCAGGCTGTGGGGAGACAAGGGTCCAAGGTCATTTAACAAGACAGAAGGGTGGGATGGGTACAGAGACAGCAGGAGTCAGTAACTTCAAGTTTTTCACCCAATTATCACAGCACTAATTTGACAGAAATTAATCTTAGAAAAGAAGCAAATTCAGAACACTGTAGAGCACAAATTTATCCTTCTTTGCTGTCCTAGCGTGGACCTGCTCCAAAATACTTGGATAATCAATCAAACAAAAACTACTGAACAGATAAAAATAAACATTAATCTCAATACTTTTACTTTATCTATCCAACTCTTTCAAGACTCCATAAACAAGAACTTTAAACCCACGAATGTATTTACATAGTAGTAGAATGGCTTATTATAAAGTCTTCTTTTGCATCTGAAAGGTTAGAACACTAACCTTTCAATGCATAGCATGATGGGAGTATGTGCGTAGAAAGAAACCTACTAAAAATAGAAGCAGAGGTCCAGACCTTATCAGAAATCCTATTAGACTTTGATGGGAGCCCCCATTAAATGAAATAACTTGAACTCTGTTCAGAGATGCTTTCTTGGGGTCCTTGAGATAGGTTGGACCAATTTGTGAATTTGTTGTTCTTGTTGTCATGTGACTTCTCTGGTATACACAAGATATAGCCCAAATTAATTAAGGGGCAGGGAGCAAAACACCAAAAATATTCAAGGAGAGGAAAATATGGCGGCCAGAAAGCAAAGAAAATAATAAAATGATTTTTTTTCCAGACCATTCCCCTCATGTGGTAATCTATATACTATGGGTATACTGTGACAGCTGACCAAACAGGTGCCTTTGGCTATGGAGAAGGTAGCCGCTGCTGCTGTTGGAACAGACCTGTTTAGGATGTTCTGGGTTGTTCAGAGAGGAAAAACTACAAAACGCTACACACAGAGATCACTTAACATGGAGCAGCCTTTGATCACATTCATGGAAGAGTAGAGTCATAAACTCTAAGTTAATTTTGTTTAGCTTTTGTTAAAGGAAGAGTCTCCATGTGGAGATATTTAAGACAACTCACCTGAACTGAACCATATTCCTTAGGGGTTCTTGTCTGATGTTAATTTATCGTGCTGTGACTGCCCACTTACATGGGGTCATTTGACCCTCTTCTGCCTGCCTCATAAAGTATTCTTGTTTCTCTTGGAGTATGCAAGGCTCTGGAGACCATGAGGGAAGGACACACAGGCTGGGTGGGAGAGGGAATCCTTTCCAAGAAATGGTCTGCTTTGCCTCAGTAGCCTCAGGCCTTGGGGGAGGTTTACAAAACATGACCCTGTTATAGAGATAACTATTATGAAAGCTCTTTCCAGTCTCAGAAATTCTCTGTACATCAGGAGGCAAGCTGATTCTCTTCCACTGTTCACCTTTCCTTTATATATAACTCCAACTTGTTCAATGTTATAACTGAGCTAAGAAACAAAGTTCCCAAAGTCTCCCTGCTCTACCCATCTAGATACTCTGTCCAAAATTGTAATAGACATTACAGGCGTCAGAAAAAGATGTAGCAAAAAGATTCATGTTTAAAAATAAAATTACTTGAAAATTTTGTTCTGCTATGTCAAAGAGATCTAATTTCTCTGTACTGAGTCTTCAGTGGGTACAGTTCGCTTGAATGGTCTTGTGAAGCTCACATGGTGAGCTTCAGATAGCATTGGGTTAGAAGGAAGCATTCCCTATCAGCATGACAGAGGCGGTTGCTGCACATTTGGATTTAACCATCTCAGGATGTGCTAACATGCAACAAAGCAAAGACTAGGTTGGAAGACCAAGGGGCACTCCAGTTCACATAAAGAGTCTGTGGTGGTGGGGTGGATGTAGATGGGAAAGGGAGATGCTGACTAAAGGCTGGAATATGGGGTATTCTTTGTGTGGCCTCAGAGTGAAGAGAGGAAAAAGTTCAGAACATCTGAAATCTGCTTTAGGAAACATGATTGGGCCCTCAGTATGGAAAACAAACTGGAACCAGAAGTGAAGACTGCAGTAAAAATAGATTCCTCAGGTAGAAGTGTGATGTAACTCCCTCCCCTTGGAAACTGTTACCATGCCTCATGTGGAGCCCGGTGGTATTAGAGGGTACCATCCCTTCATGGACAGGTATTCTTCCTGTCACACAGGGCACACTGCCTTAAAACCTCATATCATTTTGGAGCCTGCTGTACCCTCTTACAGATAGGAAGGTAGAGACATGACACGCTGTCTGGAACCTTAAGAGAAAAGGCATGCCCAAACACAAGCACAGTCATTCTATCTCCCTGCCTGGCTTCTTCTTTTTATGGTCCCTCTTCTCTCTCTTGTTTGGAGGTGATAAGTACCAAATGTTTCTTCAAGGGTAATGAAATATCTGACTAAAAAGTTATGCAAGAAGACTTTCTGCACCCAAAGAGTCATGCTATGGTACCGGAGGATGCAAAGAGAAGCATAGGCTTTGAGAAAGCAGTTTCCTTTTAAAGAGAAAGACACAGGTTCTGATAGCCCAGAGGAAAAGCCCTGATCAGCTACAAGAAAGGCGGTTAGTATTTGAGTTTACTAGGAGGCAGAAGGAAACTAGCGATTATTATAATAATGTATTGGTGACTTAACAAAAATTCTTTTATGTTCTGGTCTTAATGAAAAGTAAGCATTGTCCAAGGCTAAAGAAACCCAGGGCAAGTTGAATATATAAATACGTTTATAAGTTTGCCAGTGCTAAAAAAAAATAATGTGGTCAGGTCAGTTAAGTGACTACAGCTACAATACTTGATAACTTTACAATGCTTCAGTGTGTGTGTGTGTGTGTGTGTGTGTGTGTGTGTGTGTGTGTATGTGTGTGTGTGTGTACATGTGTTCAGGGAATTCAAGAATGTGGGAGGATTTCAGACTTAGTGCATTTCTTAATACTATCCATTGCAAGTGAATTCTATATCTGGCCACTGTGCTGCTGGCCCACATTTCTCCCATTACTGGGATGTCAATGTTATATCTCTGCAATTGACTTTCTCTAACAACCATTCAACAGGCTTGCTGGCTCAGAGTGGTCATCTTGTTGCAGGCTTCCTCTAAAGAAAATTGCATGCCCAATATAGAGGAAAGCAATTTTGTGCACACAAAGTGGCCTATAGCAGCACTTTGGCATGGAATGAGGCTGAGCAGAGAAAACGTTAAAAACAACACAAGGCCCAGCATCCGTCTGATGTAACAATCACATACATCCCTTAGGATCATGCTTGGATTGTTAGCTTCCCCTGAGCACACAGGAAGAGGACAATGGAAGAGGAGAATCTGAGAGTTGGCTGGCCTTAGGTTGGCCTCATTGGTCATGAGACTACTTTGGTTTGGGGCTGACCATGGTTCTTGAAAGCTCCAACAATACTCAAAGGAGAAGGTGGACCTTGGCAGATGACTTCAGCCACATTGATGAACTTGTCCTTTCAGAGCTGCTGCTGTGTCAGCCAAGGGTTAGAAAGAATGCAACAGAAGAGTAGAAAGAAAATGTCAAATGAAAAGAGAAGTTCCTTCTAAGTAACACTGCTCCTGTGTGAGAGTCTCAAAGGACTCTGCCTAGGCTGGAAGAGGATAAAGAATTGATCCTCTGAGCTTTTAGTGTGATGGTCTCCAGTCTCACTGAAGAGTATCCTGTGCAGAGGCCAGAGAGGGCAGTGCTGCCCAATATCCTGCTCTCAGGCATCTGTTCACCCACTCTGATGATACTAGAGAGAAACTTAAGGAAGGGGTGATGCATTCCACAGAGTGGAGCTCTTGACTGCATCATTGATGGAAAGGATTGAGGAACAATCCTAAAGCTCCCTCAATGTTTCTGGTTTGGAGGATTAGGGATGACTGAGTGGCCCAAGGTTGTCTTCCACCCATCCTTTACTCTGGGGAGAGATGAAACCCAGTTCTGGTCCAGGGAACAATTAGAGATAATGGGAGTCACATCAGAAGACTATTGTACTAAAATCAGCAGCTCAGGTCAAGACTGAGGTATAGTTACTTAATTATCTTAAAGCATCCTCATAAACTGACTATAACTCCAAACCAAGCTGCATGAGCTTTGGACTCAAGAACTTCTCCTCACAGGGGATCTTCAGGCTCATGCCCTTAGGGAACATTTCCCATTTTCATCTACCAGACTTTCTCATCTCTAGAGAAGTCATTACATGGTGACCACCTTGGATATGTGTTCCCTGTCCATTTGGAGAAATGGCAGAGAACATGTAGTTGCTAACACTTGGCCATTCTGGGCTTCGCTTAGCACTAGCCTTGCTGCCTGACAGAGGCCTGCTGACTGCCTCTAGCCCACTATGGTCACAGCCCTATTACCAACACTGAATTCCTCCTACGCATGTTGGGAAACTGAGTCTGCCTAGATTCCCTTAGGTATCCCCCTCTACCTCATTCCTACTATTGGGGGTTTCCTCTGACTAGTATCTAAAGGGCCAAGGCCAAGAACTGGATGGGGTTCCCACACTGTGGCTGAACCCTACTGGGGTTGGGGCCCTGGCTATTGGAGTTAATATTCCCCTTACCAGAGCTACAGGCACCTTTGTGGGCCCCAGAGAACCTCCTTACTTAGCCTACCTACCACAGCACCTACTGTGTGAGTGACAAATGTCCCCACCAGCACCTCCAGTTCTTTTTCTTTGACCCTTACTTTCATGGTACAGGTTGCTGGGCTATGGCTTTTCTCACCCAGACCAGCCCTTGCTGCTGTTGCCACAGCACCTTGGGCCCTTCTACTCTGGCCCTTCTCTCCCTCCCTCCCACCTCCCATTAGCATCTAGTGCTCCTGACTTAGCATGTGTCTCTTTGGGGAAAGCAAGCCCCAAGATGATGCATGAGATGCTGCTGTGGTTACCCTCCAGAGGGCAGCCAAAATACAAGAGCTGGTGAGGAGATTCTTCTGCTATTTCAACTCTTCCCTCATTAAGATGCTGGAACGTCTTCCCAGCTGCTCAGGGCAATGAGCGTAGACACTGGTCGGCCAGATCCTGCAGCAGCTTACAGAAAAGTGGGAAGGGGCAATGGAAGCCAAGCCACCTTCCTGTCCCTTCTCTCATGGGAATAAATTCCCACATTCCTGTATTTTCTTTCCCCAGCAAAGAGGCAGGACTATGGCAGTGCCCATCTTGCAAAGGGAAATAATGCAAATTAGTGGGTTTGATTGGTTTCCATCTGTCTTTTACTTCCTCTCTCCGAGGATGCATGGCGTCCGTCCTTTCTCCATCTTCCTTCTCCCTCTTCCTCCCCCCCGGGCCGCACTGGCTTCCCAATTTGATCTTGGTTTTCTCCCTGTGAGAGAAGAGCATGCATCGGAGGGGATGGCAGCCTCTAGCACTTATCATCTTCTTCCGTGTCACTCAGGAGGTCACTGACAGCTCCACACATCATGCCAGGCCCCGGTCCCCCACGCCTCCGCCGCCGATAGTGCCCATTAGGCATCTGCCAGCTGTGCCGTAGGGGTGGTGCAGAGCCAATGGTATTGGACCGGCCTAAGCTAGTAGCTACGGCTGCCTCAAAGGTAAGTGTCTCCTCCTCGCCACAGTCTGAGGCATGGGAGTCTTCATGGAGGGCCAGATAGGGCTCAGAGATGTAGTGCTGTGGGGAAGGGTGCTGGCCCTGCTGGGGGTGCAAGGAGTTGGAAGACTCGGTCAGGCAAGCGCTGTTGCTCTCCAGAGCTTGAGAGGCCAGTGGGGATCCACCCTCACTTCCATCAGGGGGTGGAGAAATGCCGCCAGTGTGTCTCATTAAGGAGCTGTAGGAGAGAAGGGGGCGAGGCTTTGGTGGCACAGGTGGTAGCTGACGACGACTTCTTCTTGGGGTGCTGGTATCTGAGATAGAGGGGATGGAGCTCTCACTCAGTGAACCAGTACCCTGCATCATGAGAAAAATATGACAGATTGGATTAGGCCTGCTGAGATCCTAACCTGTTATGAAGAAAGCTCTTGGAGTCTGGGGGTCTGGAGTAGTTCAAGAGGTAGTCCCCTATACTACTCATATCCTTCGAGGACTCAGGGATCAAGTCAGTAGAGAGTAAGATGTCATCTAGATCAGAGCATCTCAATTTTCTGCAGCACACACAAATCTCTGGAAACTAAGTTCAACAAATGATGCAGGTTTAGCAGCACAGGTTTTGGAGTAGACCTGTGCATGTTCTGTAACAATAATACACAACAATTCTTATTACCAATTGAAGCCAGATGTGGAGCAGGGACCCTCAGACAAAGCATTAGAACTAATTTCTAACACCTGGTTTTCCAATTAGAGGATATTATAAAGTCTGAGGTGTCTTAAAGCCTTTTTTCTTGCCTGTCTGTCAGCAATGTCTTGCTGCCCTTGGCTTCTACAGCCAATATACCCTTATCTACTGTCTCTGCCCTTAACTGTCTTCCTTGCCAAGTCCCTGTAGTACTGGAGCCCAGGTGTTGGCAAATGGATTCCAGCACTGGTCTCTCAAGGTGTGTGAAACCTATGAGCATCTGTGAGAATTTTCTGGGGTGGGATCCTTTCAGATGTGGAATTCTGGCTTTGACTTTTAAGCAAAGACCCAGGGACTGGCTTTGACTTTTAAGCAGGTCTCATTGGATTCTTCAAAGACCCAGGGACTGGCTGTGTTAGCAAACTCCAGGGCTGGTTTTGTTCTGCAATGCAATTTGGAAATCACCATTTCTTGGCTAAATTTCCCTACTACTATGTCTCAGAATTACTTTAGCAGTCTTGTTCCTGGTTGACCACTTCTAACCAAATGAGTCTCCCATCTGGACTCGAGGATCTTTGAGGGGAGCTAGGGCTGGGAGAGAGGCAACATAAAGAATACAGTCACTGATTTTTCTTGGGCATAGACTGGGAATTAGCAAAAGATGGAGAGGTGAGACATGCTCCTTCTCCTGAGATGGCTGCATAATCCATAAGCAAAGTGGAGTTGTCTGATTTGCAGATTTTGGCTTTAGAGAAAAATTATCATTGCAGTTGATACTGAGAATCACACCTTATGGCTGAGGGGACATCTTTATTTCTAAGTCTAGATGAATTTGTATATCTGGAAACTGAGGACAGGTATGGACTGACTTCCAGATATTGTCTTACTTGGGGGTTGGGAGGGATCTCATTTCTTGTGAATTCCTGTCACCTCTGAATCTGCAAGCACAGAACAGCAAACCTCTGTGTTCAGTGGTTATTTCCTGTGAACATCAGGCTCTGAGCTCCCAGAGGCTGATATGAGGCTGTAGAAAGCCCTCTTAGTACAGTCTCCCCCTTCCCTGACCAACTAGAGGCTCAACTTCTCTATGTTTACCTGTCTGTTGGGGGTCTGTGACCTTCCCTCACTGGGGGACCTGGACTGGTGACGTTCTGGGGACTCCCAGTCAGCCTGGGTCCCTCGCTCCTCAGAATTGCAGCGGGAGACATCCGGAGAGAGGAGGTGCTTTCGTTCTTTGGATCGGCCTCTCTCCCTGCCTCCGGAACGATGAGTGTCAGACTTGTGGCCTGTGAAAGGTGATTTTAAAAAACCGGTCACTGTTAATCAGCCCATTCCGGCTTGATGACACTGAACTCCAAGCCACAGATTCTACCCCAACTAGATACTGAGCTGTTAGAAACTGATTGTGTTCATTCTGAATTCAGTGTTGAATCCTAACCTCCAATGGAATGAAGACAAGGTGTGCAGCCTTTGGTGGGCGATCAGTTTAGGACAATGAGGCTTTTATTATAGAATAAGTCCCCAGAGATAGATTGCTTGCTGCCACTGTTATAAGAAGAGGGAGGCCCCACCACACACCGCTGTCACATTGAGTTTATATTCTTCCATGGCCTCCTGAACCTACTGAAGCGCCCTGGCTTTTCCAGGCAGGACAACAGACGACTTAAAAGGGAAATGGGACAGAAAAGGTACAAAAAAGGTCTACTTTTTATGAGCAAGTAAGTCTGCAAGGTACCACTGAGGGGAGATGGTTTACTCTGCATCTTTTTAGAAGATACAGTAAACAGTTTCCCTGCCAGAGGGCTAGGGATTGTGCCCTGCACATCACTTGAGACGGTGGCACAGGAGGAAGAGGATTAAGAGGGTCCAGTGAATGAAATGCTAGCACGTCTGACGTCATGTTAGGTTTAACTTGCAGGGTCTCCATTCTAGTCCTCATGCTGCCACTTCCTGGCTCTTAATATAGGGAAGAGCCCCGGTTTTCAAGTTTGATTTCTGCCTCTGGTGAAGCAAGCAGAATGAGATGGGTGCTTTCTAACACTTTCAAAACCAGTAAGACACACAGAGAGGCCTTAAAGTGACTCCAGCGCATGAAACAACTCCAGGGAACACTGTGGGTAAAACTGGAGCTTTTGGCAGAGCTCGCTGCGTTGTGTAAGGTGTGATCGCTTCCGTGACATTCCTATGGAATCTCTGTTGATTTGTAAAAGGTTCATTGAAAACCTTGATTGATGACACTGGCATTTGTGATGAACACAGAGGGCTTGGGTCAGTCTCAGGATGCTACCTCAGAATGAGCAATGCATTTTGACTAGGAGCATTCGTTTCTTCAGGGTGTGCGTCAGTGGGACGAGCACAGGTGTGCCATAATGTGTGGAGGTCAGAGGACTTGGTCTTAGGTATTCACTGCCACACTTGAGACAGTGTGGCTTTAGTGACAACAGCTGCACACACCATGATAGCAGGATCCATCCTGTCAGAGGACCAGGGAGTAGAGCTATGTATTGTTGTGTCCAGTTTTATAAAAGTTCTAAGGATTTTAATGCATCATGTCCTCACAGTCATACAGCAAGGCCTTCCTTCACTTTCTTAAGCCCTGGTGCCATCTAAATGGCGCTCCCCTTTATCTAAAGTATGTTACACTCATTTCTCATCCTTACAAAAACCGGGTCCATCAGTTGTCAAGATAAAGAGCCAGATGCTAAAAATGACCCTCTCACCAGAGTCGGAATTCAGGCGGTGGGCTGACAGCCTCAGGGAGGAGTGGTAACTTCTGCGCCGTGACTTGTAGGTATTTTCACTGCTGCGCTCCATGGAGAATTCCTCCAACCAGGAGGAATTTGAACGCTTATCCCGAATTGTAGAAAATGAACGTCGCATAGAGCTAGGGTCTGTTACCACCTAAAAACCCAGAGGAATACAAAGTCTGGATTAATTACTGAAAGGGTGTGAAGATCTAGACTTGGGACTGAAACTCTTGGGAATGGTGAACTAGAACCCCTGGAAATTGTCATCTCCCTTGAATCCCCTTGCAAAAACCTTGACTACGGAGGCTAATCAGGAAAAGATGTCCTATGTAAGCTAATAGGCACTGAGAGTAGCTTAGGTTATCTCCTTGTTTTTAATAAATGAAACCAGATGAGTTACTGTGCAGTGTGGGCAGGGGCTAAGTAAAGCTCTCCCAGAACTGCCTACCATAGGTGCTCACTAAGGGCCTGCTGTAAATAGTGACTTTGAAATAGGTGACAGCAATTGTCCAAAAGGCTACATTATGAGGGAAACATTTTTTTAAAAAAAATTTAACAGAGAAGGCTCTGCCTTAGAGCCTTCTACCCTAGGCAAGCTAGCAACTTAACCAGTAAGAAAGTACCACCCTGGATGCTGTCATCATCCCGGAGCACCCTACCCCCACAAACTCTGGTGGATTGGATTGCAACAGGTATTAGAACAGATCCACAACAACTTCTTGTCTCTGTCAAAACTTGATGTAAGACAGACAAAGAAGCTAAGAAAACAGACAAATGAGGCGTGGCCTGCACTGGATACGACAGTCCTGACATAGAGCGGTGAGTACGAATAACTCATGTGCTGAGGGCCTGGGAAAAGAGAAAGGGATGGGAAAATACATAAAGAAAAATGCCTGTTGTTTGGCTGGTTGGATCCTGAGAATGCTTAGCCAGTGCAGAAAAAGATATACGAGTTTGTTGAGTAGATATTTGAAGGCAAGATTTATTAAAAACACAACATAGAGAAAACTTTATCAGAGACGGCTCATGAGCTAGGTTTTGTGTGTAGTTAAGGGGTAGAGGAAAGTTCAGGGCTTACCTGAAAATATCAGGTATTTCATAACCTATTTAATAAAGCCTGGGATGCCACTGCATAAGGTACGTGGTGCTTGAGTTTTACCTGGGGATCCATAGTCAGACGTGGCATAGAGGATGCCCTCCCAGATCCCGCATGCTCCTGGGTGTCCGGAGGAAGGTAGATGCCATGGTTAGAGGACTGCACACTTTTTAATTCACTAACCTCTGGCTCCTGGAAATAAACACACAGCCAAGCTTGTGGGACTTGGTTCCATCTGGTTGCCTCTCACCTGCAGTGGATGATTCAGCCCCCATTGTAAGAATGGCTTTTAGATGAAGGACTGATACTTATGAGGCCCTAGTTGTAGGTGTATGTGTATGAGTACATATTGATAATTTTACATGTGTGATGCTAGAAATCTCAGACAGAAGCCTCTAAATGTACTGAAGAGGTGAAGGCCATCTTTGAAATAATTTTTCAAGTTTTATAGCCTTATCAAACAAACATTTATACTCATTGACTATTTTACATATATGAAAGATATCTTCTGATAGGTATAATTACTGTGTTTATTCTTTGAAGAATCATTTTATCAGCTACATAGAAACCAGGATTTGAAAGAAAGTCACTAATTATCTATTAGAAAATATGTTATGAGTTTATTATGTAAGAGTTTTATAATTAGAGCCATCTAAAATGTAGTGGGTAACTACCTGTCAGAAATCTACTAACTAGTTCAGTTCAAAAGAAATATAATGCAAACGTTTATGATTAGATATGTGAACATTAAAATATTCAATTACACATTTTTATTTAACTTAATATATCCAAATATCATCACATCAATATGTAGATTACCTTGTTTAAAAATAATTATTACATGTCATTTGGACTCATAACATTCCAATTGTTCACCAGCCATACATGTGCCTGATATTACTGTATTAAAATGTGCCTCTACAAAGTGTTACAAGGTTAGTTAGGAAAATGTTGCTTATCAAACATCTTTCAAGAATGTGAGTTACCATAAAGACAACTTGTATAATTGTATAAATATTGGAGCTACTTAAATAAGCCACACAGTGATCAAAGAACATCTTTGACATCTGGAGATTATTCTAGGAAAAAAACGTCATTTTATACTAAGCTATTTATATCTTAAAATATGGGTGCATGAGATCAGTGCTCAAAAAAAGGGGGACCTGGGATAGCTGGTCAACTTTATGGCTACTGGTGTTGCTGGGAAGAGGACTTTCCCTGGGGCAATGTGATATGTGCACTTGAGGAAGCCACAGCATTTGTAGTGCGTGAGATAATGTGGCACACAATTCCAACTTCAAACAGATGCAGCAATGACATTGAAGTCTACAGGTGTCAGAGTCGGCGTGAGACACACTCCATATGCACATACACAAATCATGGCCACGCCTCAGGACATAGACCCAGAGGGATGGGCAGAAGTAGACAGTGGTGTGTTGCATGGCTGACGCCTGAGTTAAATTACAGACACCGGCACTGACAAGATGAACACAAATCCAAAAGGTTTGGCACTACATTTTAACCTGGCAAAAACCCACAGAAACGATGAGATAGCAAGGTGTCCCTGGAAGTGGGGGGAAGGACAAATTATTGAGATTTTTCTCCATCACACCTATCAACTAGGTTGGCAAGGCATAAAGTGTTGAGAAGAATTTTCAGAATCAAACTATCTATATCAACTTAGTTCCTACATTTTTGTGCTAAAACTGTTGGGGGCAGAGGGTAATTATTGTCAGAAACTCTACCCACCCTACCAAGAACATTCTTCAGTATTCCAGGGATATTTGACCTTGCTGTCTTTCCAGTACAACTACGCATGATCCTCTGTCTCAGCAACCACAGAAGACAGAATTACCCATTTGAGTTACTCTTCTCTGTGAGAACCTACTTTATCTCACAAATGTGTATGCACGCATGAGCGTATGAGCACACACACAATCATCATCAACATCATCCATTTGGCATGGTTCTCAGATATATGGTAGTCAAAAGAAGGGTTCATGAGACAAAGGAGAGGAAAAAGTTCAAGGAATAAGACTCAGCTTACTTAATGCTGGTTGGCTGTGTAGACATTTGCAAAAACTAGGTTATATCTTTCTCTTTCCAATCCAATTAGGCCTGGACAGAAACTTATAACTCATGGCTCCCAAACTAGGAATAATTGCAGAATTGATTAGTTTGGCAATTAGTTTTTGCTTTTGTACTAGAAAAGTCAATTTTTTTAAACTGGTGCTCCCTTCTCTAAGGTTGAATATGACTCATTTGGGTTCTCAGAAAATTTGCCATCCAGACTAACGAAAAACTTATCTTGGGGTCAGGAAAATGAAGTTAGGGCTTCTTGGAATGTAAGTGACCTTGTAAAATTATAACTGAAGGGAAGAAATTTGCCTGATCCCGCACACAATAAAAGTGGTGAAGTCTTCCATGTGTCCCATCAGATAGGTAGTCATTGCTGCAGACGCAGCCACTAAGTATTAAAGGAGGTGGGCTTCACTAAAGGATTCTACAGACATTCTATAAGCAGTGCTCAGTAATATAGCATACAGTATGAATAGATTCCTCTCATTGTATCAGATGGTCTTAAAGCTTGCTCTCATAGGCAAGATTTTATATATCTGCTTCAAAATCTGGTCAGTTAAATGGGTTTGCCCTGAAGAAATATAAGTCCCCACAGGAGATAAAGCCCTCCAAGACCTTAAAACCTTAAGAGGGAACATTCTCAGTGAATATGAGAAACTAGGTAAGAAGGGGCTAAAATTAGGGTGAAAGGGATCAGAAGACCGAGGAAATACTTCTGAGGTCATGTACTCGTTCATTCACCAGAGACTGCTGTTCCTGGAATTGTCCATCATCTGCTGGGTCCATACAAGCCAACTGGAATATTTCTTGAGGGGAGAGTGGACTCATTGAAGGGTATCCACTCCGACCACTCCTGAAAAGCAATGTCAAATTCAGAGGTAGTGAATGACAGAAAAGGTCATGCCATAATTTCCAGTCGCAAGTCCCATCCCATAGAAGACCTCCTTCTTATGAGGGCCATATCGTGGACGCTCAGCTGGTTTATAAATCTGTTGACTTGCAGGTGGCTGGTCTTAGAACAGAAGATGTTTAAGAAAGCATAAGAAAACATAGAAACTGGTGTTTTCAACCTGCATTTGGAATCATTCATCATTCTGCTGGCGACCAGCATATCTGTGACAAATGACATCATTTGTCACACTCAGCCATATGGAAGACCAGTGCTAGATTGTAAACCTGTTTCTGTTGAGTTTTCTCATTGGGCAGAAAAATGCCAGAGTTTAAACAGTGAACAGCTTGTTTAAATATTAAGCAGTCTTAGTCTTTAAAAAAAATCTCCACTCTGAGTAAAATGGTTTTACTGTGCCAACATCCATTGCTAAGCTCAACTCTATCCAATTCAGTTCCATGAACATTTGGGTTTCCTCTGTGCTGTTTCCTGTCACTGTTGGTTCATGGACTGGAAGATGACTTTCAAGGTAGTGGTTGAGAAGCAACCCTGTGTTGCTTGATATGTGGGAGAAGGTTTAAATGATGAGGTAGGGAAAAACACTGCCACCTGTTTTATGGGGAGTGGCATAGTAGATGGCTATCAAATTAGTTTGGTTCAGCAGTTCCTATATAGTCATACCCATGGTGCTGGTTAGAAGAAAAGGACAGTGGCCCTTCCTGAATCATTGGCTTCTGTTGCCATTAGTTGCTACCAATGCAGTAGCAGTTTTCTTTGGCCTCTGCAAGAGTGCAAGCAAACCCTCATGACTTTGAGGAAACAGGGTAAAGGCCAGGGCTACGCAACTCCACTCTCTGAAAAGTTGTGGGCCTGGAGGATGACACATTATTTCTCCAAATGTTAGCATCCTCTCTAGGGAGGCCCTTCTCCTAACAGCCTACTTCTGTAGACTCTACATCTGATAGGAAGTTAGAGGGGCAAACAAGGATTGCTACTTACTTTAAAACAGTCTATAGGTACAATCGTACTTGATTTAGCATTGAAAGAGAAGGTCTGGATAGAAGAAAATTAGCTGACACTACTTGTATAAATGCCATTCATTCATTCATTCATTCATTCATTCATTCATTCATTCACTCTTGTGCCTTCTCCTAAAAAATAAGGGAACAAGAGGGACATTGCAAGTATAGCACATGGCCCTGGAGAGTGCTATAGAGAACAATTAACTATTTAGTGGGTAGGCAAGACTTCCTATGGTTTCATGTGTCCCCAAAAGTTCATATATTCAAATTTTCATTACCGAAGTTATTTGAAAGTAGAACATTTGGAAAACAATTAGAATTGATAAGGCCATGAAGGCAGAGTTCCCATGGTACATTACTTACTGTCTTCATCAAAAAAGACCCAAGTATGTGTGTTAACAAGGTTATTCTATCTCTTCTCACACAAATAAATCAAAAAGGCCCTCACCACATATAGGCACCATGCTTTGGGGCTTCCCAAGACTCAACATTATCATCCAAATACAAATTCTATTCTTTATAACTTATTGGTCTGAGGCATTTTGTTAGAAAAACAGAAAAAAAATATTGACAGGACCCTTAGAATCACCAAACAACTCCACAGTGTTAAATAATTTGGACTCAGAGTAATAACCTACTTTAAAAATGGCCTCCTCTCATGCTCCTACCTCACCAGCCTCTTCTAGCATTCCTGCCCTTTGATCCCAGAATTCCATGCAGAGGCTGCTTTAAGTTTGCTGAATATATTAACAGCCAGGCTACATCTGCTTCACACAAAACTCTTTCTATATACTTTGGAGTCTTTCTACCAAAATTATTTCCTTAAGAAAATAGTCTTGATCTCCATCAGAACTCTTGTATGCCCTCATCTTATGCCACAGTTTTTCTTTCTAAAATTTATCACAATTGTACTTGAAAACCCACAACCTTTTTTCCTACCTACCAGTTTTCCCATTTAAGGCCCAGCTCTCCAGTTGTAAGCTCACATGGTGTATGTATAGTGAGGGAGCTATATCTCCCAAGGTGAGCACTGTAACCCCAAAGTACTATCTAAATTAGTGTGTGGCTTTTAAAACACAGATGGTTATGCAGAACCAGCCTGTAGCACTATCCACCCAAAGGCTTAAACTAAAAGCGCATAGCTTTTCTTGACTCTTTTCCCTCCCTTACTCCACATAGCAAATCCATTCCTAAATCATATCCATCCTTCCCATAAAATACATTGCTCACCCACTTCTCATCATTTCTAGCCTGCTTGCTCAAACCACTATCACTGATAATTTATATAACCACAACAAGCTACTAAATTATATCATCTTTAGAATTTTTCCCCAGAATTTTCCTTCTGATCCAGTAAATCTTCATTGAATTCATAAATGGATTTTTCAAAGCACAAATCTAATCATATCACTCTGAAACATAAAGCCCCATTATTTTTAGACAAAAAAATTTAACCTCTTACTAAGACTGGTCACTGTATAGCTCTCCAAACACGACGGCAGTCACCTTTCCTGAATGTTCTACTCCAATTGCAGTTCACAGGTGCCTTCGCTTATCACATTTTACCTCATGACATCACAATTTCTACCCTCCAACATTTAATCTATCACCCTTCTCCTGATTTGTATCCCTGGAGATTCTGAACTTATCACCAATATCTTCGATGCCTGAGCCAATGCTTAGGTCAAATTTGTTCTCAACAAACATTGGTACAATCGGTGAGTAACCTGAATCTATAAACATGAAGAAGAGCCAGGGAGATGATCCTATGATGTGGGCTGGTTTATGTAGAAATTCTAAACAAAAAAAAATCTAGATGCAAAGTCAAAGGGATATTTTCTACTAATGGATCAAGAACTCATGAAAAAATTGCATAAAGCCTTTCAGCCAGGAGACCCTATTTTCTAGTCATACCTTCTTCTTTCTCTCCTCCACAGAGCAATAAAATACATTTCTACTTGTTTTCTTGGGCCCAGAGCATCCAAATATTGCCCTCTAATCATACCAAACTGTTCGTTAAGAAAATCCTAGGCATGATTTTCTCTTCAAAATTTCTTAGATTATGAAGTCAGAAAATGATTAGCAAGAACAGAGCTCTCATACCATAGTCTGAAAGAAATGACTGGTGTGAGCCCTTCCCGATAGGGATGCAATGGAAGTCTCATTCCCAAACCCTCAGTGTCCCTTTCCTGATCATTAGTGAAATTGTCTTTCCTAGTGATTCCCGGTTCTATAAGCAAGACTTGCTTAAACCCAGTCACAAAACTTCATTTCCAATGAGTGTGTTCTTTGGCTTTCACTCCCCACTTGGTGAGAACCAGAGAACAATGATGTAATGGGATATGTATGCTATGAGAGTTCATTTCTGACTAACAGTCAACCAGTAGGCAAGCCTCAGAAGCACTAAACCATTCTTTCCCAAAGGGTTTGATTTTTTCCTTTCTGTTTACAAGGTCCTTTTGTTCATTAGAGAGTATAAGATGTAGTAGGAAGTCTCTAGAATCAGAAATAAATGATTTAAAAACCTAGGTGCTGCTTTCTCTCAGTTATAGCCCCATCTGTTCATTTGAAAAAGTGGTGATATATATATATATATATATATATATATATATATATATATATATATATATATATATATATATATATATATATCCAGGGTACAGCAGAATCAAGAGAGATAAGAAAATAGTATGTCATCCTGGGGGCAAAGAATCTAGTGACTGTTGCTTCTCTTTCCCCCTTATGCTCAGCAATCACAGCATTCGTGCTGCTAGATCCATTGAGAGAGAACACCTAACCCTTGAGAGGTAATTCTCCACAATAGAACTATAGCTAAGGAGTTAGTGTCTTATATTGTGAGGCAGCACCTTTTGCTACCAGCCTTTTGCTGTATCTACTGTCTCTGATGCTCACTGCAATGTTACACATGCCTGGGTTATTTTTCCTCTTACTCCTGCTGATGAGCCATTTTGAGACAGTCAGCCTCAGGAAGACACTGGCTCAGAGTGTGATTCCTGGGCCTGTGCCATGGTAGCAGGATTCAAACAGCCGCCCCTTGAATCCTTCATGTGGTTTTACTCACAGGCCAGAAACAGGGTCCTGCTGGAGATAAGGCAGGGCTTTGGCATTAGCAATGATCTCCTGAGGCAGTGATGAGGGCTCCATGCGCTGGAACATGGGTGCATTTTTCTGTGTGGAGACAAAGAATCCCCATGACTTTGTGGGGACTGCTATGAGAAAGACACAACTTACGTGAGCAACAAAGAAAGAACATTGATGCCTTGTTTGACTATTTTAACCTTTTAGTTCATTGGGTTTCTAATCCCCTCTCACTAGAAAGCTCTTAAACTCCAAAACACCTTAACACCATTTTAGGGTTCGTTCTGAGGATACCTGCTACCTGTCCCCCAGAAATTCATGTTTATTCATGATCTATGCGTTCTCAATGGTCCTTACCTGTTCTTCCAGCTGCTGTCTCTGTTTCTTTACCTTACTCTGTTTATAGTAGTCCATAATCATCATTGCAGCATAGATCTTGCCCACAGTCAAGTCAGAGGCTATAAACACACATGAAACATGGGATAAACAGAGAAGACACATGGGCATGTGCTCTCATGCCTACTCTCCAAATCAGGTTCACTCTTTCAGTCATTTGAGCATCTAGTGTTTATTAAAGCTCTAAAACACAAAGGGAATGGACCCATGCAATGAAGGCAGGACTCCCAGTACCAGGTGTTAAGAAAGACATTAGTACCATTCCTTATCATCCCAGATACTTATGTCTATGTAGCAACACATTTTCCCAAATGCACACGGGCTTACTGAACAGTCTTATATGGAGAAAGAAAGCTATGCACCCAGAGAAATTTCATTCACAAAAGCAATGACCTGTCTTAAATACTTAAGTTTCAATTAATTATGAATACAAGTACTTTAGAAGTAGGGGCTTAATTTTCTAATGGTAAAGGAGTGAACTTCCCCTATTGCCTTGATCATTCTGGTTTCCCTAAAAGATGTGGCCTTGGCATGCTGTGCCACAGTGACAAGCACACTTGAGAGGAGGAGCCACCACACCTTTGGGCATGGGCACTAGCAGATCCAACATCTTTTGGGACAGGTGAGGCCAAATGGCCAGGGTCTCTTTTTGTAGCTCCGAGTCTAGCTGCTGTCTGTCTGCACCACCTAGAATAAGAGAAGTGATTAATAATCCAATCAGAACATGCACAGAATAATGACAACCAAGACTGGGGAGTGGGTGGGGGCGAAAGCTGAATCAACATGGCAGCTCACATAATGAGGGGAAACCTCGGCGCTGGGTGAGAGAGGATCTGGCAACACCAGCATTTCTGCTGACGAAGCAGAGTCCACTTTGGCTCCTATTTTCAGTGACTCAGGCATAGTCTTTCCCAACAATGTGAGGCTGAGACCAAGATCAACTTTCTCACTGATTCTAACAGCCTCCTGGGTGCTCAATACATCAGAGAGGGAAATGGAGACATTCATAAGAAAAACACCTGCTTCATTAATATACATCATTTTTTCCATCGACCCTGACTATGCAGTCTAAGTGACCTGATTTTTAAAAAAGGCAGGAGAAGACTGACTAAAGGTCTTTATAGATGTCATAGGCTGTTTTTCTCCCAGATCACTGTCTTAGCAATCATGATAGGCAAAGTACTGCAGTGTCCACTCTGTTGGTATCTGATATAGAAGCTTCCTAAGACTTTGGAAAAATGATGCTTTATGGAAAAAATTACAGAATTAAAACTTTTATGCTCAACAAATATTTCTAGAATGCCAGGACATGTCAGGCATGGGATACCAAGTCATTTATTTTATCCAAGAAAGAGCAAGTCTTCAAGTTACAGAGTTAGAGATCAAACAAGATCACTGCATTATTGGGGGCATGGCTGGTTAGACGACAGTTCAGATGGCTCCATCCTATAGCAGGCTGCACAGGTTATAATGTAGGGTGCAACCCTCCTTTCTTCCCCTACTAATCTGACCTTTTGCGATTTTAATGTCCAGAGCTGTCCGGATCAGAGCCATAAGTGTGGAGGTGAAATGGACAGTCATGTCCTCAGCCACTGGCATATTCATCAGGACCAACCTCTGTGTGAGAGAGAAAAAAAGAAAGAGCAGGCAAAAACCAAATATATTGAAAGACACCTTGGTTTAAAATTAAAAAGGGAAGGAAAGTGGAGAGGTTAAATGCATAGACAGAAAAGAAGGGCAAGGATTCCCCATCCCCATTCCAGCCCGGTTTTCCCTGCTTCTCACTAAAGCTCATTTGCTGCTGTTTTATCCAGGGAATGATGCCAAATTCCAAGGAAAGTGACTTTGCTAATCATTCTTTAGAACCCCTTCCCCTGGGGAGTGCTAGGACTATCTCCCAGAGAGATGGGAAGTGACTTCAAGAAGTCACTCTGCTCTGAGAGGTGGCTTCACTCCCTGAGAGGTGCTCTCCATTTTTTACTTGTCCCCTGAATACCCTTCAGGTCAATGGAAAGATGGGGGAGAAACTTGGCTGTGTTAATCTCACTTGAAAGATGTATCCTGGTGCCCCCTTTTTGAGTCTTTAAAAGATGGAATTTGCCAGCACATGATTCAACATGCAGAAAGTCCAACTTATCGAAGGGATGAAGAGGAGCAGGGTGGGTGGGGGAGAGTGCGAACAGGCTCTAGGAGGATGAGGAGCGCAGGGAAGACAGAGTCAGAGAAGGGGGTGCAGGCAGGAGCAGAGTGGGCAGGCCCTGTTCCCCTCACCCAAAGGAAGGGATCCAACTGAAATGGCCAAATCCACTTTCAGAGAGTATCTTGCTTTAAGAATTTGTGAGACTCTCCTTCCATTCCTCTCCCAGTTCATCCTATCAGGGCCTAATCCCAGGAATTTTTTCCCACTGTGTGATGCTTGTGGATATCAAAAAAAGATATCATCACATCTGCTGTGTATAAGGAGCTATGCACTTGGGGATGAGGGTTCCTAAGGACTACATTCCAGTGACGTACTCTCTAGAGCAAGATGGTTTGGAAGTAGCATCAGAAGAGTCTCTGGCAGAACCTTCATCCTGATGGTAGTGGTTGGTAGTGATTGGAGCCTGTCATTTGAAAGCCACACTAATATTCAACTAGATCATCTTACCTAGTTTCTTTGTATCTGAGTTCTACTTTTCTTACTTATGTGGAACTGACAACATCACTATGATGTGTACTTACATGAATGAGAAAGCTCCTGAGTAGTTCTGGGCCATTCTATACACCACAGGGAGTTAACAGTAGCTAGGAGGTGAAGCAAATGCCTGACCCCAAACTCTTACTGGATGCTGCTGCTGTATGATATGAGGAATCTGTCCACCACTTGGTCATGCTAAGAAGGCAAAGCTAACTGAACAAATTCTGTGTTCATTGTCATCCTCTTTAAGGCCACTGGGCAGCTGGCCAATGGGGAAAAAAAAACTACATTCCTGACAGACATTCCTGGAAGACATGTTCTTTTGTGTTTGTGTCTAGAAGGAAGCTATGCTGTCATTCCTTCCTATATCACAGGGGAAGAAATTTGTTATAAGTTTTCTTTCTAAAAACTTCTTCTAGAACAATCCTTAGTAATTATTTCATTCTTTCCCTAATTTATGAGTAAAGACATTTTTTTCTCAGCTTTTTTGTTTGTTTTGCCTTTTTTTTTTTTGTTTTTTTTTTGTTTTTTTTTTGTTCTGGGCTTCCTTCATGCCAATCCAACTATTCCCCGGCCACCACTCTGCCTCCATTCAAAGGAAACACACCACTTAGCAGCGCCTTTCTAGTAGCCCACTCACAAGAAGCCACACACGCGTAGGAACACAGTAACACAATCAAAGGTCCATGGTGAACGGACAAGAACCACGCTTGTATCTTTATGACTCTTATCTCATGAACCTCCATGACTTCTTAATCCTTGCTTCCCATCTCCACGCCCCCAACCCAGCTTCCTCCCAGAGTATGTCCTCCCCACAGCTGGATCACATTTCTTGTTGGTTTCTAGCCCAGAACAAAGGAAGGGGTTGTCTACCTTATAGGCCACTTTGGAGGGACATCTCTTGCCGAGGCCTAGCGGTGGCGACATGAGAGTCAGCATTTCATACATCTCAGTGTAATGGATGCGGCCACTGCTCATAGGGGTGGGGAGCGGGAGTGGGACATGGGCGGGGGTGGGAGGGGCAGCAGGGACAGGAAAAGGGGGTGGAGGGAAGGATGCAGACACATAGGAGAGAGGAACAGCATTCCCAGAGAGCCAAAACAAAGTAATACAGGAAACGGAAGAAAAAACAAACAAAATGGACAAACAGGAAAAGAACAGGAGACCTGTTAATCAAGGCAAATCATACAAGTGATTTCGTCCTGGTGCAGATTTATAACACGCCCCACACAGACCCGGGAACACTGGTTACAACCTTTGGTCCCTCTGACACAGTCAGAAAGTGATGGCAGGGGTTAAGAGTGGGGCTCACTTTCTTCACCTCGGTTAGTGCTGCACTGGTTTTGTGGTTCACTGTATCTAATCCCAAAGTAACACAAGCATGTCTTCAATTCCCAGGGCTGTGCGTGAGCGGTATAAACCGGATAGACGGTGCTCCAGCCATGGGTGGGTGGGAGTTTCAGGCCCCTTCTAGAGCTGGGATGCTGGCCTGGAAGTCAGGCCTGTACCCTGCCCTGAACCCACAGGCAGAACGTCGTGTATCCCTTCTCTGTGGTGTGTGGGCAGCAGGAGGCGGTGGCTTGCGTTGAAAGTGGTGGGCTGAGGTTGCTGGTCAGAAAGTCGGCCCTGTTGCTTCCACCTGGCTCCGTGAAGAAGAATGCTCTTTATTCCCCAGCATGCACCAGGTTGATGGCATGCTGGGGACAGAAGAAACAAAACCAGGAGGAAGAAGAGCATCTTGCATGCCATGCTACCCTCCCCAGCTCTCCCACATGCGGCTGCAGGTTTCACTGGGGGTGGAGTTTAAAGAGTCTCAGCCGAGGCAGTTGTTCAGCCTCCTGGGTTCAGAATCAGGGTCACCATCCCAAGGCAGCTCCATCCATCACCTAGGCAGACAGCCTTCCTGAGCCTGTATCTTCTGCTGCCTGAGCAGCGCTTTGCTTTCCTCTCATAGCACCTGAAGCAGCGTTTGTATCTAGTGGTCCAGGGCTTGGTAGAGTGACTATGATACTGAGTAGTATCCAGGGGAACGCAGAGTTTGAACTTCTATCTCTGAACCTGTTGGCCTAACCAAGAAGTAGTGGCTTGACAATTATGGCAGACCCTTTACAAGTATGAGTGGCAGGCTCAAGGCCATTCTGTGTCTTTTGAGGTAATTTTCGTCTTTGTGATATGAAATTCTCTAATAGTTCCCAATCTATACTTTTGAAACTATGTTCACCTGTTACCGTCTTCCTCTCTGTCCTACAGCTTTTATTGCTGGTCCTGGAAAAGGCACCCAAGGTCTGTGAGGTATGGCAAGGGGTAGGGATGACTAGGTTCACATTTTGACTCATGTGGTTAAATGCAAAGGAAGGTCTCCTGAAAGAAAATCAGAACTCTTTTGCTTGATTAAAGAAGTTATACATCCGGGGAAGGGGGAAGTCCTTTGGTAGAACAAACAAGCTGAGGTAAACTGGGGGATGTATGCGTGGGCAAACAACAGTATATGTATGTAAAAAAAAAATTCAGGAGACTCTAATGGACTTTGTATTAAGTCTTTAACTCTCCTTTGCCTTCACAAAAAAATTGTGCTCTTCTCTCTACATGGCGGCTGCTGGTTCTGGGAGGGGTTGGGCTCTTTAAACTCAAAGGAAAGCAACATGAAGGTTCCCTCATGTGGCACAGTGGTGGTGGAGCAGAGGGTGGAGAGGGTTAGATGCTGCATCCCACTGCAGGTCATGGCTGAGGACTGGGAGGCAAACCTTGCAAGCCACCCTGTAGGGGCAGTTCTCTCCCAGGCCCAGAGGAGGTGAGATCACCCGCACTAATTTGTACATATCCTTATACGGGATCCTGCCGCTGTAAAGAAAGCACAGGTGGGTTAATAAGATACTCAGAGAAGAGTGGGGAAGAAACGGTGGCTTCTCCCTGCAGGGACTGCCCCAAAGAGGAAAGAGCAGTTTATTGGTGCCTGGCATACTGAGACCAGAATGAGAACCACAGAACCACTGCCTTGCTGAACTACTGTTCCAATTTTCTCAGAAAATTGTAGTCTATCTAAAGTACCGAGAAATACCTGTGTGGCTCATGCCTGGCCCAAGGAGCCCAAACTCCAGCTCAGCCAGACAGCCAATATGTCTCTGGCCACTGTTCAGAGCAGATGTCAGGTTGCCAATGTATAGACTACAGAACTCTTTGCTTTTATGCCCATACTGATTATAGGTGGTTACTCCAGGCCACCTGTCAGGGGCAGCGGGGAGTCAGCATGTTTCTGTAGACTGTGAGAGAGACAAATTTCCCACTAGGCTAATTAGCAAGAAACAGAGCTTGCATGAGAGAATTTGAAAGGGCTTTGGATCTCTCTGTGACATATACTGAGTTCAGCTTGGGTAAACTCTGCTCTCTTCCACAGGAGCCGGCTGGGATCCATGTCTAAAACACAGTCTGGGAAGATGCCCCAGAAATATTCCCCTGTATCTCCATTCCAGCCACTCGGGGTCCAGATTTGGTCCTGCAGAATTCCAGGAACTGTGACCTTTTTTGATAGCTTTTTCTTCTATGGACCTTCCAGAGACTTCAGACTTCTTGGGGGAAAGGAAGAAAATGGACACAGGATTAATTTTCAGTGGCTAAAACATCTTCACTGTCAGGAACCAGAAAAAGGAGGCCATAGTGGGATCTGAAGGCCTGGAAGCACCCTGGACCAGGCCAGGGTTTTCATAGAAGGGAGAAGCACACTATTTCCATCTAAGCTTCCTTTTGGGAAGCCACAGCAAAGCAAATGTTTCTTCAGCTTCACTCTTTCTAGTCTTTTCCTGACTTGGTGCCGACTTGTCTTGTTTCTTTCCAGACAGTAGCTCACCAGTATGTCCAGTCTCTTACCCCTTGAAATGATGGAAAGTAGTCATGTGTCAATTTATTGTTATGTAAGAGTAGTAAGTAGTTCCTTTCAACTCATTGCTGGTTCTTCATATGAAGACCCTGACTCGCTGTACTCTTGCTGGTTTCTTTTCAACAACCTTATTCCACGGAGAGAGCCAGTTAAAATGTAATCAGAATAATCAGTAATTAATAAAATGTAACCAGAGTAATTAGTAATTCTCTAGACATTCAAGACCACAGAACAAGTTCCCCTCGGGTTTGTTTGTTTGTTTTTTTTCTCAGTTTATGTGACCAAGTCTTATGATTAGTTGGAGCACCTCTTCCCAGCAGCTGCAACAAAGTGGGGGCATCTTTAATGTGCTTGGCACTTAGAGCCACAGAGGAAATAAAAATAAAGGAAGTGCTGATTCATAGAGTGAGGCTAGATGTGCAACATCATCCTTCCATAGCAGATAGTTTCTCTTCAGTTAGGTGAGTGAACAGCCATCCAAAATCAAGGCCATAAATGCGTTACAGATGGCGATTCTCCTCCTTTCTGAGTTGCATTCACAAACCATTGTTGTCAAGTACATAGCAGTAGTACACATGGCATAATAACATGCTTACAAACACACTCTAGGCTAGGTAGGCATCATTGCCACTCCTGATAGATGATTACATCACTATCCAAAGTAAGAAAACTGGTAAGATTCAGGCTGAGCATCATTGTCTTCCAAGCTACTTCGAGCTGCACACTAAAACTCTTTGTTGGAAACTGAATGCAGCAAGGAAAATCTGTTGCTTAAGCTCTTGTAACAGGAAGAGATATTTGTAACCCCATGGCCTAGATCATTATTACAGAGGGGAAAGGAATTCTAATTCACCCATCCACCCTAAAAACAGTTAACCCAAGTGTAGCAGATTTGGGGAACAGTTACACATCATGAAGGGAGTGTAAGGCAGAAGTAACATGGCCCACTCCTGTGAAGAATAGCATTTCCTGAAGGATTTTCCACGGGGAAACAGAATGTGAAGACTGGTGAGTGAAAACCAAGAAGCTAATTTTGCCTGGGCCAGCAAAACTTTTCATTCATAGACTGCTATCCTGTCCTCATCAGCAAGGGCTAAAAACCTGTCTTTGTTTCTGAAGCAGGGGTCAGAAGGTGTTTTTTTTAAGACTAAAGCTTTTGACTACAGTTTAACAGTAAATATTTTGAACTTGAAGGTCAGCCCATCTTTGTCCCAATTATTCAGTTTTTCACTCTAGCGCAAGAACAGCCACACAGAGTAGATAAAACAAATGGCTGTAACTATACCTCTATAAAACCTCATTTGTAAAAGCAGTGAACCAAACTTAACTGACAGGTGGTAATTTGCTGACCCATGCTCTAAAGTCTAGATGTCCCATTACATCCAAACTATTAGACAGTGAAAGAAAGCAAAGAGGTCAGCCCTGCCAGCTCCTGCCATTTAACTCAGGTTCATGTGATAAAAGCCCGCAAGTATAAAGGACATCTGTTGGACAGACCATCTATTTGATTATTTAAAACATAATATCAGAGTTTTATTTAACTGTATATGCTGAAAAAGAGTGAGGAGGAAAAGCTTTAATGCCACTAATCATGGTGGCCAGACATGTTCCCTTGGCCCAAAACCTTCTATCTCAGTCCCTAGTGACTCATAGCAATAAGGGGGGAGGTTGAAGGATCCCGATTATGTAGACAATCGAGAGAATAATGAAAACTGGCAAGTGAGGGTATGGCCTGCCACAGAAGAAAGAGGGGGTACAGAATGTCCAGGAAGATTTTGGTGGATGGATTGACACCAGTACCTCTTCCGTGAGCTATAACCAAGAGGTGTTTCCTTCTCCTTCATAGCAGGCAAGCATTGACTGATTCCTATATAGAAGCCCATAATCTCTGGGTGGCTGAAAGGTCTACGCACCATGCTGCTCTGTCATATTCTGCCCAGACACGGACAAATTCATCCAAGTGGTGAGGCCCCAGGATGGAGGAATCTCGAGTCAGGTACTCAAAGTTGTCCATGATGACAGCCACGAACAGGTTGAGCATCTGGAGGCCAAGGAGAAGAGTTAGGAGAAACTTAAAGCAGAGTTCAAAAAACAGACTGACAGGCTTCAAGGCAAAGTTTCTAGGTGAAACTCGGAGATCTTGCTAAATGCAACTCATTTTCATTATTCACAGTGTGCGTCTCAACATGTGGGCATTAGGAATTTTTTTTTCATGCTGTGTTTCATTTGCACAATACTTCATCCACTGTCATTACCTGTTTGATTGTTTAATTGTTCTTGTGGCACCAGAGCATATTCTTAAAGCTAGAAAAAGTCAAGGCCAGATAACAACATCCTCTCTCCAGCTTCCACCCTTCATCCTACTTCACAAAAAGAGCCCCCAAAGAGCTCAGTGAGAGCCACAGAGCTAAGGCTCTGTGCTCTGTGTGAAGCTGTGAATGGGTCTGTTCTTCATTATGAACCAGGTATGTGCCAAACTCACTGACTCGGGTGCTGGAGGTGCTGGGATATGAGGTAAGAAAGAGCTCGTCTATAGATAGATCCTCATACCTAGCACAGTGCTTAAAGCAAAGCAGGCCTTCACCAGATCTTGTTATATGACTACCCTTAAAGATTTATCTGGTATTTAGAAAAGACAGTGGTATATTGAAAACAGAAAAAGGCTGCAAATCATGACAGCCATGAAAGCAACATATACGCATGACTGTAGAGAGAAATAATTCTATAAAGGAGATTTCTAGTAGCTAAAAAAAATTGTGGAAGTCATTAGATTTTTTTAACTGATGCATGATGAAGCAGGTCATATTTACCAGATCGCATAGGCAGAGAAGGCAGCCTGAATGTGCACAGACTTTTGTAGGAGCAGGGACATTCTAGGGGTCTTTTAGGAGAGTAGAACAGCCAGGGCCAAGTTCCAATCACAGAAGCATCATGTTACCATGCTACAGTCTGACCCAAGAACAGCCAACTAGCCAGACATTCTTATATGCTTTATGGGATATTCTGCCTCAGTTTGAGATATTCAGCTCTGTTATTTCACCACCCAAAGCAGCCACAGACATTAGAAATATCAATGAACATGGCTGAGTTCCAAGAAAGATTTGAATTTCATATAATTTCCATGTGACATGAAAATATTATTTATCACTTGTTTTGCCTTGGCCTCATTTAAGACTGTAAAATCCACAGTTCATAGACCATACAAAACGCGGTGGAAAATCGGATTAGTCCATGGACTAGAGAGTCTGCTGATCTGTAGTATAAACTACTATATAGGCAATCCAAGAGATATTTGTCTTTAGAAGTAACCACAATAATGGTGTACACTGTAGCTGTCTTCAGACACACCAGAAGAGGGCAACAGATCTCATTACAGATGGTTGTGAGCCACCACGTGGTTGCTGAGAATTGAACTCAGGACCTCTGGAAGAGAAGTTGATGCTCATAACCACTGAGCCATCTCTCCAGCCCATGATAATGGTTTAGAAGGTAGATGTAGATCAGGGTAAGAATGGGGTGCTCCTGGACTAAACCATTCACAAGAACAGTAACAAAGACAAGAATTGAGCAGTAAGTAGTTCTGTTGTGTGCTTCTGGGTGCCACTGATTCTAGTACAAGCTCTTGCCTGTCCTACTACTATAGTTCAATGGAGGTACCATTCTGTGACCTAAGCTTCACCCAGCCATTGAATCCCATTTTTTTCTTAGCTCACAATGAGTAGGGATTCAACAAAAGCTAATGAAGGGGTATTGGACAGAAGATATGGCCATCTCTGTTACTTATTATGGACATGAGAAAAATGTAAGGTCTGAAGTTGGTACTTTAGCTGCCTTTTAGGCATCAAAAGGGGAGTATTTGAGGAAGAAGCTTACATGAAGGGAAAGATTTATGAACAGAGAAGGATGAAAAGAGATATTAAAATATATTCTGGTTGTGTCATTTGAGCCCCATTGCTTAAGCTTGTCTTACCCTAGGATACCCTGATGACAGGTGTCTATAAAACAGCATTTTGTTTAGGCTATATCTATCTGGGCTTAAAATTCAAGATTCCTGCCAGATAGAAAAATTGGCTGTGGAAATGTAAAGATATAAATCCCTGAGGCAATGGGAAGAGGAGGAGGGGGTGTTGGGATTGGGAGCAAAGGGGATAACATCTGAAATGTAAATACAGAGAATATCCAATAAAAACATGTTTAAAAAATCTCTACTGCAGATTCCTAGTGTAAATGGTCAGGTTCATGGGTTTGCCAGATAAGCAGGCAGAATATATAGGCTTCCGGGAACGTCTACAGAAAAGGCACAATTGCATTACTCTTTGTAACATGGAGAAGATTGGGGGTTCTAATAGCCATAGTTCCCCTCTTTACCTATGCTACAAATGGATGACTGAAAGTTGATTTGTCTTCTTTTAGTGTTAGGGTGAAGGACATGTGTCAGTTGATAAAGGAATGGACCAGTGTCAGGCCATCATGAAAAGCATACAGCTTCCTTTAGACCTCACTGATATGGCAGAGAAAACTTCATCCCTCTTGTTTTAGTTGTTTGAGAACTGCTGTTTCACACAGCTAAACGCAGCACAAGCCTCTGTCACTGAGATTTGAGCCTCAGTGAATTTGCTCAACCACTGCCTGAATTATTGATTGCCTTCTGTGTATATACTCCTTTCAGGGCACGCATCACTGATGTTAATAGTTAATGTTAACAACAACTATTAACATTGCTACTGCTTCATAGCGATATGAAGCTTCATTGTGCATCTTTTAACAGTGTGCACATTAACATCTACTGTTGGTTTTCATGCTCCTTCCAGCCCTTCACAAGGAAGTTTTAATTGCCATTAGGTCTTTGAGAAAATAAATGCGTCTGATTTGTAACTGCACTCTTAGCTCTCAGCACATGGCCTGGCAAATATCAAAGGACCTCAGAAATCTCTGTTGGATGGTTGGTTTGAGATGAACAGCATATGACATGCCCAAGGACACAAAGTCAATCTTATTGTAGGGCTGAGACTTGAAGGCAGATCATCTGACACTGAATATAGCCTCATTAAAAATAACATTAATGTGAATTATGTAGCTCTCTCTGTCTCATGATTCTAAAAGTAACCATATAGCCTCCAATTAATTTTCCACTTTTATCTCTGGTTTCTTTTAAATATTTATCCTTAAACACTTAAAGCATATAAGATAAAATGGAGAGTTCTACATGTAACTCCTTTTCTTCCAACTTATTCTTATAGATAAGTGTTAATCCCTGGTATGTTGGTTTCTTATTAACTGGAGGTTACAAAGAGACGGGGTCTTGCTGAAAGTTCTGCTTTTGTGCCTAGCTCAGTGTCTGTCACTAGTAGCCACTTGATAAAAATGGGTTGAAGATCTAAATTTACGAACTTAAGTTCCTCTTGGTTATTTTTATTATACACGGTGCTTCGGATTTATAAATAGGTCTGTGTTCTTTTTCATTGAAAAACTGTGGAGGTTGAAGTCAAGGTGGTACATGACTGGACAGTGGAGAGTGAGCAGGAACAGAGTTCCGTAAAGAAAGTGTAGGTGGAAAAAGGAGGAGATTCAAGAGGAAGCACATCTTAGCACATCCCTAGATGGATAAAGTTATTAGAAATAAAAGTCTACACCAGGCAGAGTGAATGCAGACTTATATTGGGGAAATTATTAATAAATGAAGATCTGATGCTCCAGATTGAGAGCTGGACAGATTGAAATACTTTGGGCTAAACTTCTGGTTTTATAAGTTGCTTACTTATTGATATTAAAATCGATAAAAGATGTTAGTTTGTTTTATGAATTATCCCATTTAGGCCAGGTAGCTCATCAGATGCTAGCTAGTGGTTATTTTAAAATTACCACAATAAGAGGCTCATATTATTTTAACATGGGATCCATGGAAATTTAAGTTGATTCCTTGACATGACAGATTATTAGAGGCCTAAGAATAAGATCATACAGTTTTTTAGTTTATTCATTTGTCTTATATTGTTTTAAATTTCAAAATGGATGTGATATTGAGTTTTATGGTTTTATTATTTCTCTGGGAAAGAATACAAAATAGAAGATATTCTGGTTGCTGACCTAAGGACATGCTATTTTGGGAGAAAGGTTTTGTTTTTGTGTTTTTAAAAAGGGTGCTTATGCTCTAAATGCCTTTCAGAGTTATATGGATCAGATTTGATAGAGGGGAACCACTTAAAAAACTAGATTTAAGAGGAGCAAACAAAAATATAACTTGATACTAAAATATTTTTGTTGAGATTTATATATTACAGAATTTACAGCTATGGTGAAGCTTGTCATCAGAATGCTGTACTGGCCTGCTTAGATTCCTGATCTCAGAGACTACAACAATCATTGGTGTGGCTTTCTTCTTGAGGCCTGGCCAGCTTCCTCATCTCCTCCCCTCTTCTAGATTCTCAATGCCCATATTCAGCTTGAAGGAGCTATGAAAAATCATTGCCATGATTCCCTGGACTTTTGGGGGTGAAGGTATTTATTCTAAGATTGTTTTCATGAGAAATTCAGAAATGGTCATAATTTAACAGGGAAGAATTTGCCAGATTTATTTGTACAGCCATAATTTTCTTTGGTAACTAAACTAAAGTCATATCTTACACTGGTAGAAATCTTCTAGTTGATACAAAGTTAAAGTTATAATCTTTACAGTAGTTTAGAATTTATTTGATACAGATTTAAGGTTTTCATTGATTTAATTTCTTATTGATTTAAAATTGAGATTAGTATTGTTGCTTTCATATAGGAACTGTACCTATACAATATATTTGGGAATTCAAGGCTTAAACCCAGTCCTATAACTGCTATTATACACTGTTTTAGTTGATCAAACAATACCAGTTTAGGGCCAGATAGCAAACTCATGGTTCTGAGTCAATTAAAAGGGTGTTTTTGAGACATTTCAATTAGAAATGGCCAATAGTAGTCAAGACTTAACAGTTCAGAAATGCTTTATGTAAATAGATGGCTTTCAAAAATGTCAGAAATATATAAAATATGACATTTAATGTTATTTATCTTTTGTTGAAACATATCTGCTCCTTACAGTTCCCCTTTGGTGGATTTAACAAAGATATTGATCATCTCTACCTCCAGGTGAAGTTATACCTTGTGACAATTTTAAAGACATTATAAAAGAGCAAGTGCCTTAGCCTAGGATAAATGACAACATAGTCAAAACCAAAAGTGTATGTAGGGGGGAATGAGGGGTGATTCCCAGAGTCTCCTTACTTCGTGCATTAGCCCTTATACCAGGGACAATGGTCTGTCTGAAGGCCCCTTGCTGTTACTAGAAAGGTAAATGTCAGATGTCTCTGTCCCCTTACAGAGAGAAATGTTTGGGCATGAAACAGTTAAGTTACTTTTCAATGCAGGGCCATGGAATTGACCACTTTTGCGCAGTGACATTGTTTTAGTGTTATATAGTTTTCCATATCCAGTGGCATTTGCATTAAAGTTGAGCTGAGGGACATTATGGGACCCAGAAGGACTACAGTGACCTTTGTATTGATCTGTTGTCACCTTATGTATTTGTGCCATCCATCACTGTAATCAGATGTGTAGGGAAGTCATTTCTGGATGCTTTCTCCAAAAGAAGACACTCAGAGGGAATTTTGGCTCTCTTACCACTTCCCTAAGTGGAAATGTTCTGCATATACTCCTCAATATTCACTAACACCCGAAGTAATCATGTTTCACACCAGAATACTTGCCAACTGCCATCCAATTCAATAGCACCACAGTCGGGAGAGAATCTCATCAATTATGCTGCATGGGATCATTATTTGCCTTGATTAACCCTATAAGCTTCTATTTTAAAGGTACCTTTTTTATAAAGTTAAAACAATAAAAATCTCCCAAACAGATACAAGTCCTGGTTATTAAATAAACTACACATGGCACAAAGAAGACAGGGGTTACCCCAGTAGCTCCAGAGTCAACAAGAAGCTTGGTGCTCTGTTCCTACATCGGAGTTCTCATCCAGTCTCACAAGGGATCTCCCTTTGAAGCCAAAAAGGCCTCAACCAACAAATGCCACTCTCCCTGCAAGGATTCTAAGGAGCACTTTGGCCCCCAAAGGCAAAGATTTAATTCTTCTGTATCTTGAAGTGTGAGGATATATGTGAAGGATCAGGAACAAGGAAGTGAAGAGAGCCAGAGGAGAACATGTGCACACACTATAGGAGCCTTTCCTCTATCAGGAACCCCTCAAATAAAGGCAAATTCTTACTCACCAGGAAGGAGCAGAAGAAGATGAAGGAGACAAAGTAAACGTAGGCCAGGTCAGTGCCACAGCGCTCATTCCCGTTCTGCCCTGAGGGTGCGGTCGTGTCAGGTTCACAGCCCTTCTCGCCGAGACATGACAGCATAATCTCCTGCCAGGCCTCCCCTGTGGCACTCCTGAACACAGAAATCCATCTTGGCTAGAAGTCTTTATGTTCCATCACACCGTGGGCCTCTTCCCTATTCATACATAGGACTTTTTTTTTAACCCAGTGGGGCCCTTTTAGTATTTTCCACATGGAGAAGAAGAATGTCAATGAGGCCCCTTTCTTCTTCCTCCCCGCCCACCATGTCTTCATTTGTTAAGGGTCTAATCTGATAGTAGAGAAATAGTGGTAGGATCCCAAGATATCAGCACAGCTACTCAAGGTTTCTGGTCTTAAGTTGTTCCCATCAGAAGCTACATGCTGAGTCAAAGACAGTGACAAAACTTTGTAAATCACGGGGAAGTTCTATTAACGCATGGTCTCTTTCCACTGCATGTCCTAATAAGAGCAGCAGAGTAGAATTAAGAGATCAAGAGGCCAATCAGCTTTCTCCCTCCAGATGCTTCTCCCCACTTTGGCAGCCAAAGACCACGAGGTCTCCAGCTTGAACAGTTGTTTATCCAGGTACCTGAAAAGCAGCATGAGAGACCCAAAAAAGCTCCGGAAGTTGTTGTGCCGGTTGATATGACTTTCCTCGTCTAATTTTATGTTTCCAAACACCTTGGGGGGGGGGGGGATAAGAGAAATCAGTTAGCTGAAATGAGTTGTGTCACATCTCTAGCATGTGGTCATTAGACAAACAGGCAGGGTAGATAAAGTGCAAGCAAGACTTCTTGATGCTGGTCTCTGAAAGAGATAACCTGTAGAGAGAGAGAGAGCTGACGGACATCATGTTCTTGGCCTGATGTGGAAGCTAATTACTTTCCCTACTGCTCCAGTATAGCAAAAGGGACTAATGATCACAATGTTCAAGCAGTACATAGACTACAAATCTTTTCACATCATTCTGCATATACATGAGCTCTCATATGCTTAAATTAAAGATACATTTTAGTCCCATGGTCCCCATGCAATGTACCAAAGACATTGCTCAACAAGAGGACACACAGTGTCACCACTCTTTTCCCATATCTGATAATCATAAAAAGAATATCTTTATCTGCCAAAGATGTCATTAATGGTTTGTGCAGAAGCTATCCTACAATATGCAAGGTGATCAGATGTGAGAGGCATGGCTATATGTTCCTTAAGTATATTTTTATCTAGAGATCGAAGTCTTAGAAATTGTTATCTTAATGCACAGCCAATGGAAATGAACACACATGCACCATCAGACTGACACAAATCCCACTGAAATTAGTCACTTAGGTGTAAGCTAAAAGCTAAATCCAGTAAGTAGGATGAATGAAGGGTAATTGAACACATGAAAAAGAAGGGCTGGAGACACAGCCCTAACTTAGATACATGGGGTCTTAATTTTAATCCATTGTACCAGAGGGAAAAATCAAAGAAAGGAAGGAGTAGAGAAGAACATAAAAGGAAACAAGTAGTCCTGGAGGGAGGGAGACACTGATCACTGACATTCATACAAAAAAGGGCAAGATTCAGCAATATTTATGTGTACACAGATATAAACTCTAACAGCAATTCAAAGATGCTCCAATGAGAAGGGTGCACTCTCCTCATCTACCTGTGTTACAGATATCAGGACAGGTCCTTCCAGACCAGCACTGATACAACTGATGGCTTCAAGGGCCACTCTTCTACCCATCTGAGATGATTTCCAGCCTACATTTAGCATGCTTCAGTTTATTCTATGTATGCTAAACGGAACACGTTTTCCCCTAACAGTTTTGAGAATATGCAATTGAGGAACAATCTCTGCCCCCAGCTATTTTGCTCAAGTAACTCCCACTGACACCTGCTTTGGGAATTTGTTCTCAGTGCTGTTTTCTTCAAAACCCAAATACTACTTGTCTTCAGGGAGGGGGGAGCCAGTCAGCAGAGGGAAGACAGAAGGAACAGATAAGGAAGAGGCGGCTCCTCAAGAGACACATGATTTTTAAAAACCCCACAGAAGCAAAAAAACCTTCTTCATCCTGTATACTTCATGAGGTTACTGTTGTATACTGTAGCCAGTTTAAATTTCCTTCTCTCTTGCCTCATTCCCTTAGCTAGAGATCTGTAAGCTGCACCCAGTCTATCACATTTGCACACTTCACAGGGCCTTTTCCCTCTGAGACTCTCATGGCAGCATCATTACTTGTCCTGGTTATGACTTTTCTCAAGTATCCATTAAGTTGTTGGAGAGTGTGCACTGTGTGATTTTGTCAACATGATGTTAGTATAATTGTCAAAGAAACCATGGCGACTTTGAATACTTTTCTAAGTGGATATTTATTATGAAAGTGGTGGGTCTTAAAATTTCTTTGCATTTTTTAACATTCACCTAGCCTGTTACCACCCACATCTCTTATATCAAAGACTATGAGAGGAAGAAGGGTCACTTCTGAAAGATGCAGGAAAATCCAGGCTTCCATCCACTTTCACTTGGAATTAAATGCAGGACTAGAAGTCTCTGGTTGTGTTTAACCCACTCCTCTACTATAGTAAAGGAACTAAGGCCAGGGGAATTCAGTAGCTTAATCAAGCTCCCAGAGTTGGACAGCTACAGAGCTAAGGCCAATAGCTTCTCTTCTAATAACCTCTGCATATAATCCCCTTCCCATAAGTGACAGATTACTTATTCTCAGAGGCCTTTAAAGGTTCAGCATAGTGGGTTGTCTTATAGATCTCTCTGGTTGCCCTTTGCATCTATTCAAAAGCTTACTCCTTCTATCCAGTGCATGGTTCTTACATCTAAAACTGTTTCCTTCACTGCCTACACTTGGCTATCCTGGAACTCACTTTGTAGACCAGTCTGACCTTGAACTTAAGAGATCCACTTGCCTCTGTCTCCAGAGCTCTGGCTTTAAAGACCTATGCCACCACAACTAGACCTAAGTTTTTCTTTAGTTCCTTCTCAATTTTCTTTAATTCTGTTTTACAAGTTTCAAGCTTAGCTGGCAGAGACTGGAGTATAACTCTGAGAACACCACTCTCTATGTTCTATTTAATTCTTGGCTTTTCTTTATCTCTGCGAACATGGGGTTTTGCTCCATTCCACTTCCTGTTGCACCTTTTCTCCTCAAATGGTACATTTTATATTTTTCCTTGTTCAGCTTGCTCCTTTTCAATAAAAATCTTCACAAGAGTAAACAGTAACAACTATAGGACAGTGTCAATACTAGGCTGTTTTGAGATTTCCTCTGCTGATGAAATTAATCCAGAAACTCTTCATTTTAGTCCCAGGCAAACTTTTTGGACAAGAGCAAAAAGCAGTCACATTCTTTGTCAAAATATCACAAGAACAGTCTCTTGGCCACATACTAACATTTTTCTCCTTTGAAACCTACTAAGCCAGGCTCCCATGGTTCAAATCCCCTGCAGCCCAATGTCCTCCATGTTCTAGGATGGCCCTTTAAGTCCCACTTAAAGCAGTCAGATGCTTTTCTAATCCAAAGGCCACATTTCTCCAAACAAATGCATGGCCAGGCCTATCATAGCAATACTCCATTCCAACTTTTGTCCTAGTTAGGGTTTCTATTGCTGTAAAGAGACATTATAACCTTCATAACACTTATAAAGAAAAATATTTAATTGGGAATGGCATACAGTTCAGAGGTTTAGTCCATTATGGACGCTATATGGAAGGAAACATGCTGGAGAAAGAGCTGAAAGTTCTACATCTGGCTGGCAGACAGCAGGAAGGAACTGGCTTGAACTTTTGATACCTCAATGCCTATAGACCACTCCTACAGTGACACACTTCATCCAACAAGGACATACCTTCTAATAGTACCACTCTCTATAGACCTATAGGGGCCATTTTCATTCAAACCACCATAGGTTTTCTGTTTTGTGATGACTGAATTGAATATGCTCTCTCTAGTAACATATTTAGGAGTGTTCATGATTTGCACATTGTACTGGCTTTCTATGACAGACCAGACTGGGTATAGCCAGCTAAAGCAAGCCACAGTGGCAAAGGCCTTCATGTTTCTGTGAAAAAGTACTCCCCACCTAGCATTTGCTCATCTGGTGGGCTGAGAGAAGGCACAGTGTTAAGAGCTGGGCTGTAAAGAGGCACAGCTAGGTTTTAGCTTTTTAACTTATTATCTGAGAACATGAATATGGTTAAAGGCTACTTAACCATGCTAAATGTCAGTGGAAACAATGAAACTCAATTACTCCTGATTATACTCACCATATGCCTTGCCACTTCTCTTTATATGCCTGCATATATGTGTATATTTGCATACAGGCATACAGTCAGCAACATACCTGGCAAACCAAGTAACTGAAGTAAACAGCATTATTAATGTCAGTATGAGTCTTAATATTAGACTTGGGGATAGTATCATTTCAGCTTATTTCACTTGAAGACGAAAGTAGTAAGAGCTATTTTATCATACAGAAACTTAAGCATATGGAATTTAATTTGACCATTCAAATTTCAATTTTTGGTTTGAGACTATGTAAGTTCTGAGGTAAAGTTTGGAGGGAGTTATTAGTGTCTTCACGTTATCAAGAGAGCGTTAAAGTTCTATGGCCATTGTTTCTATTGCTACCAACATCATTTCATGTATCTATTGTAAGATCTTCAGAGAAGGAAAACTACAGCCTTTCCACAGGCCTTACATCGTTTGATGCTGGACATTCAGCTGTGATTTGGGAGAATAATACTCCCTGGTCATAGAGTTAGAGGAAGAGTGGATTAAGAGGTCTTTTGGAAAGAATCTAGGCAAGACAGCTTATCAAGAAGCTTGGAAACTGAGGCAGTGACTCTAGGTAGCCAGGTGGCACACACTGCTGAGGAGGCATCCAGGCTGCCTGGTTTCAGGGGACTGTCAGCTGAAGTTCTTAGAGGGGATAGTCATGCAGCTCTCTAAGTAAGAAAGACAATCAAAAAGCCTTTGGATCCCACCAAATAAGTTAGGGGATGCATGCTCAATGTTTGTAGAAGCAGATCATCAATCCCAAATGACTCATGTTCTTAGAAGGAAGATTTGGTTTCTTGGGGCTCAGTAGACCTCTGGCTACCTGCAAAAATATCCAAGACAAACCAGATCTGCTAACAAGTTCTAACAATGTTGAGGCTTTGAGTAGGCCAGGGGATTATCCAGCAAGTTCTATGGCCCTGTACAATAGGAATTGATAGGAATATGGCTCTGGAGCTTCCTTGCATGGGAAGTAACAGGTTTTAGAGAACTCAGACAGTTAAAACTGCATTTAAATGCAATTAAAAATGCAAATAGATGCATTTGGTATCATGACTTACTAGATAACAGACATCTAGCCTTCCTTTTTGTCAAGTCCAAATAACAGAGATCCTGAGGAAAAAACTTACGTTAGTTGCAATGGGAGTCCCTCTCTCTGAAAAAATAATGGTGTCATTTTGATTCCGTTCTATTGTAGAAGCCCAGCTACTCCCAGCAGCATGATGAGAAAACCTCAGATGAAGTCCCCAAAGCAGACCCCTCCTGAATGCCTCGGGGACCACTTGGCCCATGTGAAATTCCCAAGGTCACAATGTGACAAGACCTTGAAGAAGTTTCTTGGTCAAGGGACACTGTACACGTCATCCTCAACTCTGCAGAAGACAATGTGAGCAGCCGCTGCCCCATTGGGCCACTCACCTGCATCCCGATGATGGCATAGATGAAGAAAAGCATGGCAATAAGGAGGCAGACATAGGGGAGAGCCTGCAAGCGGAAGCAAGAGATAATAATTAATCAAGGAGACCATTGCTTCTGCTGTCATTGGCAAGGCAGGAGCTCTTGCCCTGAGGCTATTTGAAGCAAGACTGACTCTGATCCTTGGAGTTATTCTGTTTGGAGTACTATTTCCTTGTTAAAATTGCCCAAGGCTTCTGATGGATATGTGACCCCTATCTCCAAAGAGGGCTAGCAAAACTTTCTGAGTTTGAGAAACATTTCACTTGATATGCAGAAGACTAATAATCCTAGCAACTGTGACCCAAATTAAAGGAGACAAGCCAAGCTTTGGTTTCAAGGTCTCTGTATTTCTTCCTCTCATCCCCACATCTGATGTGTAACTCATAGTCGGGTCTGGAGGCGGAGCTAAGTGTCAGGAGAACCCTTTTCATCCATTCCTAGAAGTATTTGCTATCCTCAGATGAAATACCATCTTCCAATGCTCAATCCTTTCAATATTTTATTCTATTTCACATAAATTCCCCTAAAGCCTGCTACGTGTCAGCCATTATCCATGAGACAAAAATTTAAAAATCCTTATTGTGTATGCTTTTGTGATGGTAACATTTCTATATGAAAATGAAGGCAAGGACTTGCCCTTGATAATCTAGGGCATGGGTAGACACAGAGGAGTTGAGATTTGGAGCAGGAGGGCTCAATATAGTTGTGTGGTGATCCTTGTACTGACAAGAAATTCCCTTTTCTTTACCAGTCAATAAGCTCCTGGGCAGTCAGTGCCACTGAGAGTCTCAGTCTTGTCTTGAGTGTGCATACCACAAGTCCCAGGAGACCAGTCAAAGGCTTTCAGATGGCTGGAGCAAGGCAGAAGTTATCAACAGAGTTAACAAAATAAAGAGCCCCAAGAGAGACTATTTACAACTTGAGTGTAGACTTAAATTTTTTAAATATACTTTTAATGATGGGTTTTTAATGTTTTACCTCCCTGCTAGCCCACCACCCCCAGAGGTAGTAGAAAAGAAAGGTTATTAGGATACAAGGTGTAGGGCTGTGTTTTAGAGCAAATCCCATCTGTATTGTCAGGAAATCAACATTTCAGTTTACAGGACTTAGCAGTGGCAGATAGATACACTCACAAATACTTCATGACTTCACAAATATACCAACAGTCTAGTTTGGTATTGTTGAAATAGCGAACATGAATCAGCAGTGGTGCCATGACCTAGCAGAGACAGGTATGTCTCAGCTAAACTGGCACAAATCAGCAGGAGGAATTAGAACCAGCAAAGATGTCAAGATAAAGTTTTTGGTGTGAGTGTGTATCTCAAGTGAAGAAGCATGGCTATGTAAGACTAAGAAGCATTGCAGAGCTATGCTTTGTCATTGTCTGTTGGTTCCTATTTATACTCCTTCCAAGTATTATGTGTCCTCCATGGGTTCTCACCACGTGTCATGTCTCAGCACATGAGCCTGTCTTAGCAAATCTCCATGTCAGTCTATATCAGCTGACATTACTTTGCCAACTGGCCCAAGTTTGCACAAATGGCAAAAAGCCACTAGCACAACACCAGAAGTTTTTTGGTACATTTCTCTCTATGGAGTCATGACAACCGGAGCTCAACAGCTCAGTCAGTGGAAGGCAGACCAATACATGTATGTCATTAGTAGACAAATCCCTTATCACACATCCTTTCACATGCTTGCTTTCGTAAAACATCCTTTTACTTGTGTCTACTTCAGGAAAACACTTCTTTATATGTTTGCCCCCAGCAAAACACTATCTGACACAACTGACTTTCCAAAGAACACTCAAGTTTCCACTTCAATAGAGGACAAATTAAAATGTACCCAAAAGCCAATGAGCAGGTCCTTCCTCCACAAAGTACTGAGTCCCAGGGTGAAAGGAAACAAATGGCACAAGAAATCAGTGTTCCCTGGTGCTTGCACTGTCTACCCACGCCTTATGCCCTAGTCTACCCATTTGGCTTGGCCTTCTTTCTTCTCTACCCAATGTCTCCAGTCTCAGTTTATCTTCCTACTCCAAACCTTAGAGAGAAAACCAAAGATTCCATCTGTCTGAGACCCTGTTCTAATATAAAATAAGAGAAAGAAGGGATGACATTCTGAACATGGGATAAAGACAGAACTTGGTGAATCCCAGTATTTGGTCAGAATAGGTAAAGGCAGTGGTATAGTGTTAACATTGGATATATCTCTGCTTTGGGTTTTATAAGTAAATTTGCTTTTTACATTTTTGTCATTAAGCAATTTACTTCTGTCCAGTATTGCAGAACCACCCTGAAGAGGAAACACCCAGCAAAACACAGCTCCATGTAACTCTAACCAAACAAGTGACAGATCTGTATGACAATAACTTCAAGTCTCTCAAGAAAGAAATCAAAGAAGATCTTGGAAAATGGTGAGATCTCCCATGCTCGTGGGTTGGCAGAATTAACATAGTAAAAATGTTTGTCCTACCAAAGGCAACCTACAGATTCAATGCAATCCCCATTAAATCCCAACACAATTATTCAAAGACATGGAAAAAGCAATTCTCAAATTCATCTGGAAAGGCAAAAAATCTAAAATAGCAAAAACAATTCTTAACAATAAAAGAATGGGCTGGTGGAATCACCATCCCTGACCTCAAGCTCTACTAAAGACCAATAGTGATAAAAACAAAAACAAAAACCAACTGCATGGTACTGGTACAGAGACAAACAGGTTGATCAATGGAATAGAATTGAAAACTCAGAAATAAAATTCTTATGCACACTTGATCTTTGACAAAAAAAAAAAAAAAAAAAAAGCCAAAAATATACAATGGAAAAAAGAAAGCATCTTCAACAAATAGTGCTGGTCTAACTGGCTGTCTCCATGTAGAAAAATGAAAATAGATCCATATTTGTCACATTGCACATTGCTCAAGTCCAAGTGGATCAAGAACCTCAACATAAAACCAGATACATTCAATTTAATAGAAGAGAAAGTAGAAAAGAGCCTTGAACTCATTGATACAGGGGGGAATTTCCTAAACAAAACTCCAATGCTTTAAGATCAAGAATGAATAAATGGGACCTCATGAAAGGTATAAGGCAAAGAACATAGTCAGTAAGACAAATCAACAACCTACAGATTAATAAAATATCTTCACTAAACCCATATCTGATAGAGGGTTAATATCCAAAATATATAAAGAACTCAAGAAGCTAGCCATCAAAAAAATAAAACAACCCAATCAAAAACTGGGGTATAGAACTAAACCAAGAATTCATAACAGAGGAATCTTGAATGGCTAAAAGGCACCCAAAGAAATGTTCAAAGTCCTTGGTGATCAGAGAAATGCAAATTAAAACAACACTGAAATTTCACCTTACACCAATCAGAATGGCTAAGATCAAGACCTCAGGTGACAATACTTGTTGAGGATGTGGAGAAAGAGGCAGCCTCCTCCATTGCTGGTGGGAATGCAAACTGTCACAACCAATCTGGAAATCAATTTGGAGATTCCTCAGAAAATTGGAAATAAATCTACCTGAAGAGCCAGCAATACCACTCTTGGGAATATACCCAAAAGATGTCCTACCATGGCACAGGGGCACGTGCTCCACTATGTTCATAGCAGCCTTATTTGTGATAGCCAGAAGCTGGAAACAACCCAGAAGTCACTCAGTAGAAGAATAGGTAGAGAAAATGTGGTTCATTTACAAAATGGAATACTACTCAGCTATTAAGAACAAGGACATCTTGAGTTTTGCAGGCAAATACATGGAACTAGAAATATCATCCTGAGTAAGGTAATTCACACTCAAAAGGACATGCATGGTATGTACTCACTAATAAGTGGATATTAGCCACAAAAAGTACAAAATAACTAAGATATGGTCCACAGAACTCCAAAAGCTCAACAAGCTGAAGGGCCCAAGTTTAGAGAACTCAGTCCCACTTGGGAGGTTAGAAGAAAGCAACCACAAGGGGGATGGAGGGATCTTAGAGGGAAAGGGGACTGAAGGTTAGAGGAACATGATCTGGTATTTTATGGGAGAAAGTACTTAAGCTCTGAAGGCCAGCAGGAAAAGAAAAGAAAAATGGAAACTGGCAACCTTAGCACATAGGAAGTTGGGAGGACTCTGCAGAATGTACCAGAGATCTGGGAGATGAGAAAGTCTCAGGACTCAAAGGGAGGGACCCTAGATAAAATTCATTCCCTACAATGGAAAGAAGTTGTAGAGCCCACCTCCAGCAGAAAGATGGTGTTGCTATTCCATAATCAAAACTCTGACCTATAATTGTTTCTGTCTGAAAGAACTTCAGGGATGGAAATGGAGAAGAATCCAAGGAAAAGAAGGTCCACTGACAAGCCCAAAATGGGATCACACTCAAGGGGAGGCCCCAAGGTCTGACACTATTACTGAGGCTATGGAGTGTTTACAAAAAGAGACCTATCATGACTGCCCTCTGAAAGACCCAACAAGTAGCTGAAAGAGTCAGATGCAGATATTTGCATCTTACAATGAACAGAAGCAACTGACCCTTGTGGTTAAATTAGGGAAAAGCTGGAAGAAACTGAGGAGAAGGGTGACCCTGTAGAAGGACCAGCAGTCTCAATTAACCTGGACCCCTGAGATCTCTCAGACACTGGATCACCAACCAGGCAGCACACACCAGCTGATATGAGGTCCCCAACACATATACAGCAGAGGACTGTCAGGTATGTGATCAGACAGAGAAGATGCACCTAACTCTCAAGACACTGGAGGCCCCAGGGAGTTTAGAGATCTGCTAGAGTGGTTGGGATGGGGACACCTTGGTAAAGACAGAGGTGCAGGGAGGAGGTATGGGCTGTGGAACAGTCCAAGGGTGGACTGGGAAGGAAATAAAATCTGGAGTGTAAAATAAAACAAAATAAAACACAGCCCCATTGTGATGCAGATTAACTTACCTTCCACAGTCTCTGTGATACCCACTGAATATGTGGCCCATTTTGTTGTCAGTTTTTTACATCATTTTCTTTAGCTTCAAAAGGACACAGTGTCACAGTCTCGGTGATGGAATATGTGACAGATGACATTTATTTCTTAGACTCACTAACAACTGATCCCTTATGGGCAGCCAATTTAAAATAAAATAAAAAACATCTTTAAAAGCAGGCTGCTTTTCTAATTCTAAATCTGAACTCACCTGAGAATCAGGGGGCAAACTTGTAAGGTTTTAAAAATCTCCTGTCATCTAACTCTGAAACACCAGAGTTCATTGGGGTGAGACCTTTGTGGGAATAAACCTGCCAAAACATTGGTTCTTGCTAGGGTAGGAAAACCAAGGCCACACCTTGGAGCCTGAACATGCTTGCCACTGATTCATCTCAAACTTCAAATATTCTGATGATGAAGCAAATCAATTAGGAAAATATCTGAATATATAATAATATAATAAGGAAACTCCCTTTCCAAGTCATGACATACTGTGATTTTACTGTCTTGTCTTCTTAAGTTTAATTAAATGTATAAGTAATTAAGAGGAGGAGGACAATTTGGTGAATTTATGACTTGTCATCTTTGAGTCAATTTTATCAACTTTATTTTTAATACATTAATTGAAAATCTTTGTCTGCCAGAAAAGAAATACGCCCAGGCCTCAGACATCTAATTATGTTATTTGTTAAATGCCTAAAGACACTTAATTTATGCTATTGTTAGAGCTCAGAGAAATGTTAGTATGTTTGGAAACTTTACTAGTTCTGCCACTGAAGTGGGTTTCAGGCACCTGCATTTTAACAAACTTCTATATACCTATGCATAATCCCATGGAATATTTAAAAGGAACCTTGTAATAACCTGGCCAAACATTCCTAGTTTCTTTATAGAACTTGTGTGTGTGTGTGTGTGTGTGTGTGTGTGTGTGTGTGTGTGTGTGTGTGTTTAGTATACTATTCATTCAATAGTTCAAGAGATGCCCAGGTTGAAGACATGGTAAACTGTACATGAATTATCTTTTTATTAAGCATGAGTTGAAAAAATCCTCTGAAAAACTGTTCAATGAAGTAAAGTCACTGACAAGTTCCTGAACACACTAAAGGCACCTGACAATGGGAGGCTGACTCTTAAGTATGGTCAGGATTACTCAAGAGATTTAGAATACTCAAGGATAGCACAACATAAAGCATGCCCCTGTCTCAGTGCTAAGAAAAAAAGGCCTATTACAAAGTGAAAGTGGTACATTATTTTTTAGAATAAGATTCTGTAATATACACAGGAACTGATCACTATCTAGCCATCCTGTGCTATAATGAAGAACTATTGTATTTATACTTCTAATGCAAGCTTACAAACTTCTCTTTCCTAGAGGTGAAGGAAGCAGGGTGCGGATGCTGTTGCAGTGTTGTCTGGCATGTGGTGTTCCACCCTCCGTGAGCCTCTTACCTTAAAGGATTGCACAAAGGTCCACAATAAGATACGGATGGTGTAGCCCTGTCGCAGAAGCTTTATGAGGCGTGCAGCTCGGAAGAGCTTCAGAAAGCTCATATTGAAGCCACTGGTGTTCACCAGCTGGTGGACCAAAAGGAAACATGTAATTAGTGACAATATGCTCATTTAGAAAGATCTAAGCACTGGTATTTTCACATTTATTCCTTATTCAGATCACAAAATAGAAGGCAGTCTGTCTTTCACAGATAACCTAACTCCTGTTGAGGAACACCCAGTGAGTCTCTCCCTAAGCCTCCCAGCTGAGCTCTTAGATTCCTAGGTAGATGGATTTAAGAGCATCCCAGCACACAGGGGAGGAAAACTGGCTTCCCCAATTTCTACCAAATGCTCTAAACTCTGTACCACTTAGATTCCCAAGGAGCAGGCTCCTAATTCCCTAGACACAATGGTGTTCTGGTATTCAATAATTATAATCTCCACATGTTCTTTAGGATGAACTAGTTTGCAGAAACACTTTAGGCCTAAGAACTCTGAGGTTAAAGACACTGTTTTTCTTTGTAGAATTTCCCCAAACATCCAATATTAGCTTTCTTCCAGTACCTCTATTCTACTTACCCCATTAGATATCTGCTCTTTGAACCATGCAAATGTATCTAACCCTTTGGTGAAGTCTATCACTGTCCCCAAGTTTGTATAATCTTTTTTATTGCTCAGGAAGGACAAAGTGGACTCCCAACACAAAGGGGGCATGTTTGATTGGGTAGGTTTTAGAAAAATGAGTTATATATGGAGAAGGTGGTTTTAAACACTACACAAGGAACAGCTTAAACATGGGGATCTTGTGAATTATTCACCTTGCTGTCTGTCAGGATGATTTCTGTGATACTACCGATCACGGTGATGAAGTCAAAGATGTTCCAGGTATCTCGGAAATAGTTCTGCCCCGTGCATTCAATCACATGAACGTTAGAAAAAAGGGAAGACAGAAAAAAGACATCTTTCATTACGTAACTTTGTCACTTGGAATTAAAACTTGTCAGTTCATTCTAACTTTGGGCTCAGTTTCCTGTTTCTAACCCGAAATTCTGTTTCTCCTTTACTAATTTGGGAACTCCTCATTTTAAAAATGGTTCCGTAACTATTTGTAGATCATGTTTTTGAAAATGTCACTAAAAATCCCATAAGAAAGCTTTTTTTTAAATTAACAAACATTTGTTTTTCAACCATGCTACTGAGTTTGATCAACAAAGAAAAAGCTTTACATTTATTATATATATATATATATATATATATATATATATATATATATATGTATATGTATATGTATATGTGTGTGTGTGTGTGTGTGTGTGTGTGTGTGTGTGTGTACACCTTAGGGAATTGGTATAAGTAACTTCGTAATTATTTTCATTGCTGTAAGACGCTATATGGGACTAAAGGTTACAGACAATTCCAAAGCTGTTTTTTCAGATCTGATTGGCAGGAGGATGAATAGACTCCAATTCTCCAGCCTTTCTTCTTCTCTGTTATACCGTATTAGTAGTAGTTAAGTGTTATACATAGATGAGGAGATTTACTGACTCTGATATGGGGGAGATATAAAAGACCTAGAGAGTCCATCAACCTGATAACTTCACTTGCTTCAGAATGTATGATATGTCCATCCAATCTCAGATAGCACACACTTTGGGCCACACTCTTTAAAACAGGATAGCCACTCCTCCAAAATGTCCACTTGGCTTTCCCCTCAGCACCAGGGACAGCATCAGTTTTGGAGTACCACTAAAATGTCCTCTGCTCTATTCTCACAATTATCATCACATGACCTTTATCCTCTGTCCCAGCTTCCTGATACTCTTTCGGCTCATTTGTCCTTCTTGTGGGTCTGAAGGTTAGGTAGAACCAAATGTCATTGTTTATATAGTACTGAATAGAAGGCTTGGCCGTAACAGTGAAGTTATGCAACAGAGAAAGAATTGTGTTTAATGAGCATCACATATTGAAGATTGTAAGACAGCTATTGTTATCCTGGTTTGCGGTGTGAGAAAACTAAGGTTTATGGAGATCTGATTGTGGAACCCCATGTGTTTGTGTAAGAGAGAGAGAGAGAGAGAGAGAGAGAGAGAGAGAGAGAGAGAGAGAGAGAGAGAGAGAGAAGATGTACACTACTTTGTAAACAAGTTCTCTTTCCAGTAGAGTGCTTAACTTTTAATAAGGGGGCCAAGTGGAGTACCAAAGGTTCCCAAATTTCAAAGCTCTTCTAGTCTCCATCCAGAGGTGAATTTCCTCATTTCAGAGGGTTAGAAGCCTTAAGTTTCTATTGAGGATGCTTTATGACAGCACATCCAACATTGTGTACTATAGTACTCTTCCATTTTATCTGTAGTTCCATTTTCAATGATTTTAGTTACTTACAATCCAAAAATAGTACGTGAAAAATTATAGGATGCCAAAGAGAAGATCAGGAATGCTTTAAGTGAAGTGGTTGAGGGATTATCCTGGCTATGTTATAGAGTGGGAAGACCTACCTTGCCGGGTATCATGTTAGTATATAAAGGAAGTGACCTGACCACATATTCACCATTTTCTGCTTCCTGATTGTGGGTGTCATGTGACCAATTGCTTCAAGCACCTGACACTTCAACTTTCTGAAGACTGAACTGAGCCCTCAAATCTAAGACAGAATAAACCATTTCTCTTTTAAGTTGCTTTTGTCATGGTATAATTTATAGCATCAATAGGAAAAGAAATGAAAATAAATATGATGCTTAGAACCCATCACTTCATTTAAACATGTATGAAAAAATATACAGATATCATCTACAGACATCAGATTAGACTCAGTCTGAAGTATCTACTAGGGATTTTGGAATATACCCTGGCTACTTAATAAACTAGTAGATTATTGTGAATTTTGAGGTCATATAGACCAAGATCAAACTCCTGGAGCTGTCTTTCTCTAACACTGAACAAAGTACTAATCTTTCTTGAGCTATGATTCACCTATAAAATAAAAACATAATAAGTAAGCCTATATAATGTAGTTGTTACACAGGAAAAAATAGAAGTATAAACTATTGGATGAATATTTACTAGGTAGCCCAGTTTCCTCTTTTTTTCCATTTTATTTACACCCACTTTCTAATTCTACATTTTTTTGTAAAAGTCTTACACATCGTATGAACTTTGTTTTCTCATTTAAAATGATAAGGGAAACAACATCATCTACTACACATGTTTTTCTACGTTAATGAGAAGATCTGACAAAACAGTTCATGTTGGGGCATTCTGAAAGCTTTAGTTGTCAAATCAATGTAATGGTGCCTTTTCTGGTGTGACTAACTCCAGGCCTTGAATGAAACACAGGAATGAGGGTGGGAAGGAGGCAGGGCACAAGGCCGAATCCTCTAGTTAAGCCTGTAAGTATGTATTCAGTATTCACCATAATTAGACACATAATTGAGGCTTAAGGCACAGACGATGTCAGCATCAACACTCAGAAAGAAGTCTTTTTCCACACTGGTGCTGGTTCCCCCTCCATCTTTTACGTTGCCCTACTTGGGCTAGACTATTTTATAAAAGCATCTTTGTTTGATAGAAGTTTCATTTTACCTTTTTATTTCCTCAAGTCTCAAAACACTCAAAAGGGAGTCAGGATTTCCACAATGCAGCCACAGCAAAGGGTTCCTTTCAACTCTCCACCCCAAATAATCAAATTAATGGTTGTATAAAGAACCAGGAAACTGGAAACAGCCTCCACAACCAACACTGACAATTATCAAGCCCAGCCCAGAGTCCCTGTTACAGCTGCTACCAGAAGCACTCATTTTGATCTATAGGAAAGTTTCCCCTCTGTGCTAGGAAAGTGATATGGGCTATATACACTTACACTGGATAAGTGTGAAACAGTTGTCAAGTGGGTTTATCTGCACGCCCATTGAACACACAGCACACCCTGAAGCAAGCAGGAGGAAAGGGAGAGCCTGGTTCTGTTTATAAGACATTGATGCAAAGGCCAGGTTTTGGGAACAGATGCAGGAGTTTGTGAAACAATTATAATTACTAGTTGAGGAGAAATAAAAAGAGAGCTCATGCCAAAATAATTTCCATTACAATCTCTCTCAAAGCCAATTCCAGAACCCTCAACCACCTACCCCAAAACCACCAAAGGTACTTGAACATTGTAAGCATAACTAATAAACATTTCTTTTCATTGGCAAAAGGTGCCCTTTATGATTCCTTATAAGCAGAAGACTAAAACCTAAAATCTATAATTTGCTGGTTTGAGGCTATGAAAGACATTTTCCCAATCAAATCATACAATTTATATATACATTACCAGTGAATAATAACTCATGATTTAGTTAATCTAATTTTTGTTTTGCTTCTTTCTGTGTCAATTGTAGTTCTAGTAAAATCCAATGATGGCTGCCCTACTGCTGAAAGAATTCAGTAGGACTGGAGTAGACTGATCAGTATGGTGATAGGAAGGTAAGGTAGCTTCCTTTGTCTGTTCTCCTACTCTACTTACATGGCAGCCTGTTTAAACTCAATATTAGATGTGCAAGTGGGCAAACCATTCTTGAACAGCAGTAACCTGCATGTAACCCAAAATAAGAAAAGCTGATGCTGAGTTAGACATACCAGGAAGCCGAAAGCGATGACCTTCAGGACACATTCTAGGGAAAACACCATAGTGAAGGCGATGTTCAGGTACTTTAGGGCGAGCTCATAGGTGCAAGGAGCAGAATAGTACTGCGAGGAAGGAGAAGAATAAAACTACAGTCAAAGCCTTAAGGCATATGTGTATATGGTGGAATACATGTGCCAGGTCTGGCTCTCACCCTGGTGGAACACTTTTATGCATGTATGTTATGTAGTGAAGCACATACCCATGTCCCGCCCAGGAAACCTGAATAGCAGAATAACCTTCATGCCCAGACTAAAGGTAGCATGATAGAAGCGCTTACCAGAATTAGGTGTTTTGCATTTAGCATTAAATATGGTCAGGTTCACATTAACTTCAGTACTTCTTCAGGTTCCACAATGTCAAAGGTGGTCTCTGTTGACATCTTTTGTACCTGAGAGCCCTAACTGATACTCTGTTATTCTGCATTTCATTCAATGACCTCACCCCTACTCAGAAATTCAGGGGCTAGGGTACCGGACTAGATAAAATCAAAGAGACTCCATGATGCAAGATCAGGTAAATGTGGCAAGCTAGTAAGGTGAAGTGATTTCC